>NC_090437.1:134457870-134763854 GCF_031143425.1 Pleurodeles waltl
GCTGAACTAGGAGACGTGTGAAGCTACTACAGTACCACCTAGTGTCATATGCACAATATCATAAGAAAACACAATACACAGTTATACTAAAAATAAAGGTACTTTATTTTTATGACAATATGCCAAAGTATCTTAGAGTGTACCCTCAGTGAGAGGATAGGAAATATACACAAGATATATATACACAATAGCAAAAATATGCAGTATAGTCTTAGAAAACAGTGCAAACAATGTATAGTTACAATAGGATGCAATGGGGAAACATAGGGATAGGGGCAACACACACCATATACTCCAAAAGTGGAATGCGAACCACGAATGGACCCCAAACCTATGTGACCTTGTAGAGGGTCGCTGGGACTATTAGAAAATAGTGAGAGTTAGAAAAATAACCCTCCCCAAGACCCTGAAAAGTGAGTGCAAAGTGCACTAAAGTTCCCCTAAGGACAAAAGAGTTGTGTTAGAGGAATAATGCAGGAAGGACACAAACCAGCAATGCAACAACTGTGGATTTCCAATCTAGGGTACCTGTGAAACAAGGGGACCAAGTCCAAAAGTCACAAGCAAGTCGGAGATGGGCAGATGCCCAGGAAATGCCAGCTGCGGGTGCAAAGAAGCTTCGACTGGACAGAAGAAGCTGAGGTTTCTGCAGGAACAAAAAGGGCTAGAGACTTCCCCTTTGGTGGACGGATCCCTCTCGCCTTGGAGAGTCGTGCAGAAGTGTTTTCCCGCCGGAAGGACGCCAACAAGCCTTGCTACTCGCAAATTGTGCGTTTGGCGTTTTTGGACACTGCTGGGGCCCAGGAGGGACCAGGAGGTCGCAAATTGGACCTGCAGAGAGAGGAGACGTCAAGCAAGACAAAGAGCCCTCACTGAAGCAGGTAGCACCCGGAGAAGTGCCAGAAACAGGCACTACGAGGATGCGTGAAATGGTGCTCGCCGAAGTTGCACAAAGTGGTCCCACGTCGCCGGAGACCAACTTAGAAAGTCGTGCAATGCAGGTTAGAGTGCCGTGGACCCAGGCTTGGCTGTGCACGAAGGATTTCCGCCGGAAGTGCACAGGGGCCGGAGTAGCTGCAAAGTCGCGGTTCCCAGCAATGCAGCCCAGCGAGGTGAGGCAAGGACTTACCTCCACCAAACTTGGACTGAAGAGTCACTGGACTGTGGGGGTCACTTGGACAGAGTCGCTGGATTCGAGGGACCTCGCTCGTCGTGCTGAGAGGAGACCCAAGGGACCGGTAATGCAGCTTTTTGGTGCCTGCGGTTGCAGGGGGAAGATTCCGTCGACCCACGGGAGATTTCTTCGGAGCTTCTGGTGCAGAGAGGAGGCAGGCTACCCCCACAGCATGCACAAGCAGGAAAACAGTCGAGAAGGCGGCAGGATCAGCGTTACAGAGTTGCAGTAGTCGTCTTTGCTACTATGTTGCAGGTTTGCAGGCTTCCAGCGCGGTCAGCGGTCGTTTCCTTATCAGAAGGTGAAGAGAGAGATGCAGAGGAACTCGGCTGAGCTCATGCATTCGTTATCTAAAGTTTCCCCAGAGACAGAGACCCTAAATAGCCAGAAAAGAGGGTTTGGCTACCTAGGAGAGAGGAAAGGCTACTAACACCTGAAGGAGCCTATCAGCAGGAGTCTCTGACGTCACCTGGTGGCACTGGCCACTCAGAGCAGTCCAGTGTGCCAGCAGCACCTCTGTTTCCAAGATGGCAGAGGTCTGGAGCACACTGGAGGAGCTCTGGACACCTCCCAGGGGAGGTGCAGGTCAGGGGAGTGGTCACTCCCCTTTCCTTTGTCCAGTTTCGCGCCAGAGCAGGGGCTAAGGGGTCCCTGAACCGGTGTAGACTGGCTTATGCAGAATTGGGCACATCTGTGCCCAACAAAGCATTTCCAGAGGCTGGGGGACGCTACTCCTCCCCTGCCTTCACACCATTTTCCAAAGGGAGAGGGTGTCACACCCTCTCTGAGGAAGTTCTTTGTTCTGCCATCCTGGGCCAGGCCTGGCTGGACCCCAGGAGGGCAGCTGCCTGTCTGAGGGGTTGGCAGCAGCAGCAGCTGCAGTGAAACCCCAGGAAGGGCAGTTTGGCAGTACCAGGGTCTGTGCTACAGACCACTGGGATCATGGGATTGTGCCAACTATGCCAGGATGGTATAGAGGGGGCAATTCCATGATCATAGACATGTTACATGGCCATATTCGGAGTTACCATGGTGAAGCTACATATAGGTAGTGACCTATATGTAGTGCACGCGTGTAATGGTGTCCCCGCACTCACAAAGTTCAGGGAATTGGCTCTGAACAATGTGGGGGCACCTTGGCTAGTGCCAGGGTGCCCTCACACTAAGTAACTTTGCACCTAACCTTTACCAGGTAAAGGTTAGACATATAGGTGACTTATAAGTTACTTAAGTGCAGTGTAAAATGGCTGTGAAATAATGTGGACGTTATTTCACTCAGGCTGCAGTGGCAGGCCTGTGTAAGAATTGTCAGAGCTCCCTATGGGTGGCAAAAGAAATGCTGCAGCCCATAGGGATCTCCTGGAACCCCAATACCCTGGGTACCTCAGTACCATATACTAGGGAATTATAAGGGTGTTCCAGTAAGCCAATGTAAATTGGTAAAAATGGTCACTAGCCTGTTAGTGACAATTTGGAAAGAAATGAGAGAGCATAACCACTGAGGTTCTGATTAGCAGAGCCTCAGTGAGACAGTTAGTCACTACACAGATAACACATTCAGGCACACTTATGAGCACTGGGGCCCTGGGTTACCAGGGTCCCAGTGACACATACAACTAAAACAACATATATACAGTGAAAAATGGGGGTAACATGCCAGGCAAGATGGTACTTTCCTACAGACAGTGTCTTAGTTGATCATCCTTGACAGAATGCATGGGCACAGGTGTAGTCATTGCACCTGAAATGTGTTACTCTGGGCCCTGTGTATCAATATCAGGTATTGTAAATCACACTTTGCCAGAATCAGCATCTTTGAATTGCCAAGTTGGGTGATCAGTGGTAGTACAACCGAACTGACACTGTCCGCTAATAAAAACATGGGTTAGCAAATGTCCTACTTCTGCAATCATGATGAGGTAGGTCTCTATTTGAAAGCACCTTGGCAATGGCGGCACTCACAGGAATGCTGGCCTGCTGATCTTCGCAACCACCATGTCTGTGACAGCCTTCATACTGAGAAATTAACATTTGTACAAATGCTGCACTATATCAGCAGGGGTGTACCAAAAGTAAAATAACAACCTATGTTGTCACCTAAAATAGTATAATGGAAGCAGCCAGTGGTCCCTTGCACAACATCATGCTAAAAAATAGTTTGTGACCATGCATTCACAAAGAGCAGGGATCCCATGATGACCCATTCACTTTACAAAATAGTTTGCCACTAAAGTGACACAGATGGTAACTGCAGTAGCTCAGTACCAGCAATTGCGCCCAAGCCAAAAATGTTTTTGGTCCCTGCTACTCAATGATAGGATTTAAACGCCTAGTCCGAAAAGCCACAACATAAACCTGTTTTGTGCTACTGCAATCTGGTAGCATCCTGGCACATTTGGGTTTGGCCACATGAAAGAATATCTGTCCAGACGTAAACACACAGAAACAGTGAACTTAGGACCAGATGTGTCATTTTTTTGTGTTGCATTTGCTTCATTTGTTTACGCTACAGCTATGGAAATTAGCAAAATAAATTTGATTGTGGCAAGTGTGATATACTTTTGCATCCAGAAATAACGCAAATGCAGCACAAACAAAGTAGAAATATGGGCCTCAGGTAATAGCGGAGGTTAGGAAGAGCTTGGTACATATGGCCATGAATACTGTTCTGACATGCTTAAAAAAACTGGGGACTACATTGGTTCCTTGTATTACCATGTAAAATACATCCCATTCCTGGTACACTCACAGGCCCTGATTCATGATTTTGTTTGTGCCACATTACCATCATCTATTGACGCAAAAGTGGCACTAAATTACAAAATAAATTTGATTTTTGTAAGTTTGCGCGGCTTTTGCTTCAACAAATGACAGTAATGCGTTGCAAAAATTGTATAAATCAGGGCCACAGTTTGTTCAACTTGCATTCCACATGTCCACAAACATTGCATGCAGCATGTCACAAAATCTGCTACTGTCACTCCAGAGCATTGTACTGTACACATTAGTCAATTTCGTATTCACCAACAGGGCCACCAATCACCACACCCAGGTGGTCCAGCAGGTCCTGCTCTTGGGCCACCAGCTCAGCCCAGCGATTCTTCAGCTGGTGGTCATTGCGCTGGATGTTGAATATACGCCACAGGTGGAACAGCACCTTTGACCACATGAGCCTTCTTGCCCCCGTGTGATACCCCTGTATCACCTGGCCCCCAGCCTCTAACATCAGGGTGAGGAGGTGGCACACCAGCCACACAAATGCCCCTAGTTCCTCCTCACCCATTTGCCCCAGACGTGGCCTTCCCAACATCCCAACAAAATTAGGAGAGAAAAGGGTAAAGAGTGAAAAACAGGGAAAGGAGGTAGGAAAAGGAAACTTAACTAACCCACAGACAGCCCAGCAATACCACAACTAACAATACCCACAACAAACAGACTCCCAACAGTACAAAGACAAATCTAATTACATTAAATGACAAAAAACACTTACACAGGATACCACAGACCCTTAGAAAACACCAAAATACAATATCAATAGCACACAGGAGACAAATTCACAATATTCACAGAGACAAGTCAAGACACAGCCACACATTCTAGAATAATCACAGACTGCAAAGTGAAAGTGAAAATACTCCCACTGTATCATTTCTGCAAACAGGATATCCTATTACATCACTTCATGTCTCAATTGCAGGCCGTTTTTTTGTATTGCGTGTACTTTTATGATGCTTATGGGGTTTGCGTCAATATTTTTTTATGAACATGCCTGAAAATTCCCCCACATTCAAGGATCAATACATTTTAAATGGATAACCCCATTCCTGGGGAGCGGTGGTGGAATTAACGCTAGGGACCAATTGATGTATAATGTGTGTGAGCGTCATTTTGTAACGCATATGTGTCATATTTTCATGCACATGCGTCTTTTTTACACGCTTGCGTAAAAAATTCTTAAACTGTGTTCTTGTGATTTTTCAATTTTTAACATGCATGCAGCCTATAACTATACAAAGATAGGATGGTATGACCTGCAGTGTGTGTTCTAGTGTTTGAGCACATGCGGCATGCCATACTACTGTGGCCCAAAATAATCATGTTGTCGTGCAGGATTAGCTCTCTTAACTGACGCAACAGCAACACAAACTTTGGAAAAAGAAATAGGAATTTTCTCGTTTGAGCAGGTGTTGCATCAATAGAGGACAGCAAGGCTACGCTACCAAACAAATAGACTCGTGGCCTGTGTGTTTATGTCTGTGAATTGTATGTTCAAATTGTTGTTGTGCCTCTGTGGAAATGTCATGAAAACAAATTGGCGTAATGTGCATGTATGATATAAATGTGTATAGCCATCAGATGCCATTCATTGAGGTACATCAGTCATGATATGTGTTTGTAATATCTGTTGCGTCTTATGCTGTTTGTACTTGCTTGACACTGGGGACAAAACATTTTCCATGACTAACAATACACAGGAAAGATCGAGGACGGTTGATAATGGCTTTGTCAGATATGTTACCCCTCACATATAATGAAATGTTGGGTGCCACTTCATAGTCACTTGTGAGTCAGGCATTTGAACATGCTAGATAGGTACAGTGTTTGTGACACACAGTCTCAAATCCAATCCTAAAAGTGTTATGTACACCACAGTTTAAGTCATGTAAATGACCTATGTTTCTCCTGTGGCTGTGGCGGACCAGCAGACCATGCTGCATGTGTTCACATATTTCCAGTGGTTCATTGCACAAAGGTGTCCAGTTCAAGTGTTTGGCCACGTGTACCCTGTGTCCGTATTGGCCTCCATGTTGTCACAGTTACTTGCAGGTCTAGTCATGAGTCTGTGGTGCCAACCCTTGAATTAACAGAGTATCCTTCAAAGCAGATTTGACCAAAAGCCAAAGATCAACTAACAGCACACATGGGGATAGTCCAGCTATTGCACAGCAGAACCTTTAGAAGGCTGACGACGGAGCAACCTTGGTGTGCTCAAATACATTATGGATCAGTAATAGAAACAGGCAGGTTTCATCACAACATTTGTACACAGGGTGGGCTCTAAAATTCCCACTGCAACAGGGAACATCAGTGCCTCTGTGCTGATTAATCTCACAGCTAGTCACCACGCAAGCCCCATCAAAAGGTGGCGGCAGAAGTGAATCTGTGTCTGGACCGTCAGGGCACAAACATGTTTTGTCCTTACATACACATTAGCAACCATTGTTTGTTGTGCTGGATGCACAGTTCCAAATCCATGCATACAGCCATAGCACACTGTCACTGTTTGGCACTAATGAATACATGCAAAACCAGACAAGGGATGGGGGCTGGATTAGGCCATTTCAATACATGTACCAGAACAGAATACGATAAGTAAACTGATTAAACTATACTATACATTTGAGGATTCATCGTAGACCTACCAGACATAATACTCCAGGAGGAAACAGAGGGCGTGGAAAGCAACTATGAGACAAATGTAGCCACAGGGAACCTCTATGGTTAATGCAAAGACTAGAACCAGTCTGGCTAACAGGATGCATGCTCTGTCAGGAACAAATATGAACAAGGCAAATACACAGTGAGCAGACTCTGACGGGGACAAGCAGGAACAACACTGTGGGAACAAAAAACAGTTTCTGCTTTGGTCTGCACTGCTACACAATCCCCCAAGGGCTCTGGTATACAAGTGATTTGTACGCAAATGCACAACAAGGAGATTCAGAAAATGGCAGCTTCTAAGCAGTTCCAGGCAGCAGAAAGGGCAGGGCAGGTTCAAATGGCTGGTCTGCATGGAAGTGCTCACAGATGTGTGCAGCTTCAGTCTCTCACAAGTCCTGGAGTTGAGAATCAAGTTCAAAGGGCCAACTGGACCTTCCACATTGGATGCAATGGACAGCTGATTACAGGTCTTACCGACTACCAGGCAGTGCATTATAGTCCATGCAGAGTGATGAACTATGACTATGGCATGCCATACTGAAGAGGGAAGCACACAGGAGTCAGAATGGGAGTCTGGGTGAGTGTATATGAAGATTCTCAGGGTACAGATAGTCCATTTACAGTACCCCCCAGAGAAGGGTGGGGAGAGACTTAAAACATGACAGTGGCAGGACTTATTACCTGGGATGGACTGCGCAGGGTATGTCTTGTAAGCAATGCTTGTCATACCTGGGCCACTTGTGCTATCCATTTTCTGGTTTGATGCACTTCTTGTCACACATGCTCCTTGCAGAGATAGATGATGTCACACTTACTGCTGTCAAGGGTCTGGTCATACATTCTTGTTACCAATGCAATTGCACATCCACTGCCTCGTATATGATGCACTTTTTTACCTTATGATTGATGGTGTCTTAGTTAGGTGTCATATGCTGCAATGGACCATGTTGGCAACATGGATGTGTCTCATAGCTGTGGTCCTCTGATATTACCCTTCAAATGTGAAATAGACAGAATATATGTAATTAACACTGTGTGTGAGGTTTGCTGTACATTCATACCCATCAAATGTGATGTGGCTTTTGCAGAATGCAAATTTGTATTTCTGCAATGCTCCATGAGGCAAAACTCTTATTATGATTCCTAGAGATCATGTGATGAATAAATAATTACACAGAACATGATTGAGTGATGAAGTGAGGTGTTTAATTACATATGATAACAAAGTGGTGATGGTGACTATAGTTAGAAGACGTTTTGTACGATGTGTTGTCTGCGACGCAATCCTGCAGCTGTGTTTGGATGTTCCCCCTCATTTTACCGGACAGCATCCTCCTCCTCCTCCTCTTCAGGCATTTGTTGATCCGGTTCATAGAGGGGAATGATCCTCCTCACACAAATGTTGTGCAGGATGGCACAGGTCAAAATGATCTTGCAGACCATTTCTGGGGAATATAGTAGGCTGCCTCCGGTGATGTCCAGGCACCTGAACCTGGACTTCTGTGTCACTGTGTGGTTTTAAATTGGTCCAGTGTGGCTCTAGAGTAGCATCTCTTGTTATTTGCATCTGTCATTTGTCCATAGGTGTGTATCCCATTGGGTCAGGATATCAAACATGACTACCAGTGTCACACCTCAGTGTCTTCCTGGCCACGTGTCAATGTAGTGGTGTATATGTTGGGTGTCCTACAGGGTTGCTGTGCTGTGTGTAGCGTCAAAGTATAAATATGGTGTTAAGTTTGCGCCGGATTAGCGTTAAAAAAAAAAATTATGCTAATCCAGCGCAAAGGGTGCATAAATATGGGCCCTAATGTCCTCAGTCTCAGGTACCAAGCTCGAACAAGCATTTGCAATGCAATAGGTCCTGCATTTGCTCGAGTTATAGCTATTGGCGTTGTAAATTCATAACTGGACTTTTTTGCCACATAAATTGGTCAATGCTGCCTCATAATTTGGTCTTTTCCTGCCACAAAATTCTAGTGGCCATGGATACAACTAAAGCACTTACCTTCTTCATCAGTGACCGCAATGTATCCTGTCCTCGGACATGGTGAGATGACAGAAGCCTGCCATTCGTATGGCAACACAACAGTAGCTGGGTCACATATAACATCACATTGGCTGTGTCACATATGCCAACATCACAGTAGTTGTGCCACATACAGCAACATTACACTAGTTGTGTCATACACAACAACTCCGCAGTAGCTGTGCTCACATGTGGCAACATCATAATAGCTGTGCCACATATAGCAACATTGCAGTAGCAGTGCCACATATGGCAACATCTCAGTAGCTGTGCCACATAGGGCCACATTGCAGCGGTGTGCCACATATTGCAACATCACAATAGCTGTGCCACATATCGCAACATCAAAGCAGCTGTGACACATACAATAACATTGAAGTAGCTGTGCCACATACAGCAACATCACAGTAGCTGTGCCACATACAGCAACATCACAGTAGCTGTGCCACATACAGCAACATCATAGTTGCTGTGCCACATACAGCAACATCACAGCTGTGCCACATACCGCAACATTGCAGGAGATGTGCTACATACGGCAACATCCCAGTAGCTGTGCGACATACAGCAACATCACAGCTGTGCCACATACGGCAACATTGCAGGAGATGTGCGACATACAGCAACAGTGCAGAGCTGTGCTACATACAACAACATCACAGCTGTGCCACATACGGCAACATCCCAGTAGCTGTGCGACATACAGCAACAGTGCAGAGCTGTGCTACATACAGCAACCTCACAGTGGCTGTGCTCATATGCGCCAAATTTACGACAGCTTTTCAATCCATGAACCTCATATTAACCTACCCTCGCATCATATAAGAGAGGGGGCTTATTCCAGATGTCCCTGAAAATAAGACCTCTTATGAATACAGTCCCTGCTAATGCTTCCATTTTCTTACGATAATGGCATTACTCCTAGTCCTACTCCCTCGCCTTCCTTTTAACCAATGAGGCCTCCCGCCTCCCCCTAGACCCTCCCTTCCCCTTTCAAAACCCCCCCCCACCCTTATCCCCTCCTGTACAAAAACCAAGCCCAAGCCGCAACTCGGACAGTCCGTACTGGGAGGGTGGGAGGGAACGGAAAAGGAAGGCGAGGGAGTAGGACTAGGAGTAATGCCATTATCGTAAGAAAATGGAAGCATTACCTCCCGTCCCTCCCTCGCCTTCCTTTTAACCAATGAGACATAGCAAGAAAACACACAGGAGACGGACACCGAGTTGCAAGACCTTTATTTAACATCCTGCACCAAGAACATCCCCCAACATTATCTCATAGAGGATAAGACCCAGTGACCTAGCACCGACTCCAAACTACCCAAGTCAGACAGCCCTTAATGACGCACAAACGTCGAAGGAAAAGCCCAAGTGGCGACCCTGCAAATTTCCACCACCGAAGTCCCCTGAAGCTCTGCCACCGTAGCCGCCATGCCTCTGGTAGATCTCCCCTCAATCCCTAGAGGAGGAACCACCTCTCTCAAGAAATAGGCCAACAGAATCAAAGATCGAACCCACCGACTCAAGGAAGCCGTGGAAGGCTTCTCACCTTTGCGAGCCGGACCAAAATTAACAAACAGTGAATCCCCTTTACGAAAAGGAGCCACCACCCGCAGATACTCCAACAAAACTCTACGTACATCCAACGAATGCAAACGGACCTCCTCCCTTGATGAGGGATTCGGACAAAATGAAGGAAGAATGACCTCCTGCCGGGAATGGAACGAAGAATTGACTTTAGGAATAAAAGACGGAACCGGAACCAGAACCACCCTATCGGGAAAAATCTTACAAAAAGGAAAGGAACATGCCAATGCCCCCAATTCCCCCAACCGACGAGCCGAAGTAATGGCTACCAAAAAGAACGCCTTCAAAGATAGATGTCGCAAATCACAGTCCCCCAACGGTTCAAAAGGGGCCTCCGTCAACACATCCAAAACCAAGGACAGATCCCATGAAGGAAAAGAACGTACCGGGCGAGGAAATTAATTAACAAGCCCTTGAAAAAATCTAGGCATCAATCGCCCATCATCCTGAAGATTACGCCATGGACCTCCTGAATGCCTGAATAGCCGCCCACTGTACCCGAAGAGATGCCACTGACAACCCTAAATGAGCACCATCCTGCAGGAACTGCATCACCTCAAAGATAGAAGCGCAGGTAGGATCCAACTTAAGACTTAAGCACCAAGACGAAAACACCTTCCACTGCCTACCATAAGAAAGCAAAGTGGAACGTCTCCTTGACGCCAGCAAGGTAGAACTCAAAGCCACCGGCACCCCTAGACCTGTCAACCCCCTCCGTTCAACTTCCAGGCCGTCAAGTGTAACCTCCTCAATGACCCCACTGGGAGGCAGGGAAACTCCAGGGGAGACGGACAAAGAGGCAGAGGCCACATCCTCCCCTCTGCCATCAGCATCAACAATGGGAACCAATTCGCTCTCGGCCAAAGAGGCGCAATTAGGATAACCCTGGACCCCAGATCCCTTACTCGTAACAGAAATGCCCTGAGTAGTTGAAAAGGAGGGAACGCATACAAAAGGCCCTGCGGCCAAGGACATGACATCCCGTCCACCTCCCATGCTTGGGGACACCGAAACCGGGAGCAGAAGCGCTCCACTTTCGCATTCCGTACTGACGCAAACACATCCAGCACTGGAAGACCCCAAAGCCGAACCAGATGCTGAAATAGAGACTTCCGGAGAGAGAAAAGATGGGAGGAAGGAATCACTCTGCTCAGCAGATCCGCTCGAACATTTACCACCCCCCGAATGTACGTAGCCCTGAGAGAAGGAACCCACTCCTGAGCCCACACAAAAATCTCCCTGACTAGATTGAACAGAGCCCTCGACCTGGTCCCCCCTTGCCGATTGACATAAGCCTTGGCCACTAAGTTGTCCGTGCGAACCAGAACCGCCGACCCCCTCAGGGAATCCTGGAAATGGACCAGAGCCAGGAATACTGCCCGCAATTCGCGCCAATTCGAAGACCGACTCGCCTCCCGAGGGGACCAAAACCCCTGAATCTGAGCCGACTCCATCCATGCCCCCCATCCTGAGAGGCTGGCATCCGTCGTTACCACCACGGGTCTCAGAGGTGATAAAGAAACCCCTACCCTCAGGTGGGCTGCCTCCAACCACCATTGCAACTCCCTGCGAATCAATCCGGACCCTGGAACCCTGTCCTTCAGAGAACTGGACCCTGGTGCCCACCTTCTCAAGAACCAAGTAATCAAGCACAGGAGATGGAAACGTGCCCAAGGCACCAGAAAGATCACCGACGCCAAATGACCCTGCAGACGCAACCATAGAAGAGCTCGGGGAGCAGACAGTAACAATACCTTCTTTACCAAAGCCTGGAGTACACCCAACCTTTTTTCTGACACAGTCACCAACCCTAGAAGAGTCTGAAACCGAGCCCCCAGAAAAACCAGATCCTGGGACGGCACTAAGTTTGACTTCTCCCAATTGATTAAAAACCCGTGGTTTTGCAGGACCCCCAGAACTTGGACCACCTGCCTCTGCAAAAGGTCTCGTGATGGGGCATGAATCAAAATGTCGTCTAGATAAGGATGCAGAAACACCCCTTCTGAATGAAGCAAAGCCACTAGAGGAGCCAGCACCTTTGTGAAAATCCGAGGAGAAGATTTTAGACCGAAAGGCAGAACGCAAAACTGATAATGGTCCCGACCCACAGCAAACCTCAGGAACTTTTGAGAGGATCTTGCCACAGGCACGTGTAGGTAAGCATCCTGCAGATCCATTGACACCAGAAAGTCCCCTTGCCTGACCAATGGAAAAATAGTCTGAATGGACAGCATGCGGAAATGCACCGTCCTGATCCAGGTATTCACCTCCTTTAGATTGAGCACTGGTCGAAATCCCCCTGAAACCTTCTGCACAACAAACAAGACCGAATAAGTGCCCTGACCCCGTTCGTCTAGCGGAACGTGGGAAATGGCCCCCTTGACCAGTAAGTCTCGCACTCCGTCCAATAATGCCCTTCTCCGTGACCCCTCTGAAGGCAGAGGAGTGGGACGAACCCCTGAATCTGGAGGAACCACAACAAAATCTATGACATAACCATTGGACACAATGTCTAGTACCCAATGATCGGTTACACTGTCCTCCCAAGCTGAAAGAAAGTGACTCAATCTTCCCCCAACCGGCCCTCCGCCAGGCCCACAGTGATTGTCAGGACCCCTTCTTGAAACCACCCCGGGTCGCAGGAGCAGACTTCTTAGGCGAAAAACGCGGCTGAAAACGCCGTTTCCTAAATGAAAAGGATTTAGCATCCCTAGAAGGAGAAGATCTGGAACGCTTCTTCCACCCTTTACTCGAAGAAGAGCCCCCTTTATAAGGCAAGGCATGCTTCCTCTCCTTAAATGCCTTGGAAAGCATGGATGGTAATTGATCTCCAAACAGGTTACGGCCCTCAAACGGCAGTCTCAACAAGGCCGCCTTTTCCCCTGGATCAGCCTTCCAGGAACGCAACCAGAGGGATCTACGAGCCCCAATCAAAGACCCGGATGCCAGAGCCGAAGTACGGACCACATCTGAAGACACATCAGCCAACAATCTGGCCTGCTGCTCCATGCCAGCCAGGAGCTCTGAACACTCCGCCCCTTCCTGTACAGCTACCGCCAGTTTATCAAAGTCTTGAACCAATGACTGTGACGCATAAGCAGAATAAATCCCTGCCTTCAGCGCTAGATTCTCCGCAGCAAAAGCCCTCTTAAGACCCGAATCCACTTTATGGTCTGTGGCATCCGTAGGCACACAATCCTCCGGATTGACTGCCGTCTTGCCAATCAGAGTAGCCAAAATAGAGTCCATGCGAATAGAAGGAGGCAAAACCTCCTCACCCTCAAGTAAGTAAAGTTTCTGAAGGAATCGAGGAACCTGAGCCTTCTCTACATCCTTCCACTCACGAAACACCATATCCTTCACAGGTCCCTGGAAAGGCATGGCAAACTTCAAAGGTGTCTGATATTGAGGAAATAAATGAGAATCCGAGTTTGTAGGTTGAAACACTGGGAAACCCAAATTGTCCCGAACATGTGCCATCACATCCCACATTTCTTCTTTGGAAACATATTTTCCCCCAGATGACGTCGATGGGGCCTCATCCTCACTCTCCGATGAGGATTTCCTTGCCGCTACCGATGAGAGCGCACGCTTAGCCTGACCAGACCTGGCCACGCCTGTCTGCAGTGCCCTGGTAACAGCTACCTCAATCATATCCTGCACTTCCTCTCTAGACATGAGGGGAGTACCTCTGTCAGGAACCTGAGGGTTCTCAGGAAGAGCCATGCTATCCTCACCTCCCTCCGAGGAGGAGGAAGAAGAGACAATCCTACGTCTCTTTGCTGCAGCTTTCGGCATGGTAAACCACAAAATCACACTGACTTCATTCCCACAAAACTGCCTATATATGGGACCATGGTCCTCCCCCCAACAGGGCTCCACCAATCCCTAAAACGGCAACATCCATAAAAAACCACGGGCCGAACGCCCGTCCTACCTGCATCACAAACATGAAGGTCCTCGGTTCCTCGCGGCTCAGCGGCGTGGAAAACCGGAAACCAACGCCCCAGCCACAGAGGGCCGTCTGACCCCGTCAGCCGGCCCCCAGAACACGCCTCACGAGCAGCCATGCTGCTCGTACAAGCCGCGCCCCAGCCGTAGCACTCCTCGCGGAGCTCCGCGTCCCGAGGAGTGCCTCCTTCGATGACCTCCAGGCCCCGCCGTGCAGGTGAGAAAGGGAAAAGAAATACGTCTAGCGTGGGCTAGACAAAAGAACAGGAGGGGATAAGGGTGGGGGGGGGTTTTGAAAGGGGAAGGGAGGGTCTAGGGGGAGGCGGGAGGCCTCATTGGTTAAAAGGAAGGCGAGGGAGGGACGGGAGGTAATGAACGATTGGGGGGTGGGGCTACCAACCTTTACATAATCCAAAACCATGTTGAATTGATTCTGTAAAAAAACGTAGACCTGGCATCTAATGCTACGACAGACAGACACGCAATGTAAATGGGCATTTCTTTGAGGGAAAAAAGAGAACATATAAAAAAAAAAGCCGTGAAGCACCTGGAGGGGAAGTAAGTTATGGCAGGGTCCAATTTAAGAAGGAGTTGGAGTTTTCCCTCCATGAAAAAAAATAAGAAACTAAAACAAATCGAGTGGGGGAGCAGGAATGGAGACAGCAATGTGGCAAAATTGATTAAGTTTCAAGTTTATTTTATTTATGAATATGGAACTCTGCGGAGGTCCACGTAAAATATTCTTCCACTTAATATATACCTTGAATAAAACCTATACAAAGTACTTATAAAGCTAAACAGTATTACATAGCTAAAACATTTTGGCCAAAACTAAACATCAATAATTTCATACAATACCAACCATACCATTAATAAAAAAAATCTATTTTTTTTAAAGTTAAAAATACCATGTCAAAACATTTCATTTGGAGGCAAATAAAGTGACTGCAGTGCAACTGATGACAAACAAATTGAACAAGACCGACATAAAGGTCTTAACCATTTTCGGCGCTGTACATAAAGTGCCGCACAGACAAAAAGGACGTCCCTTGGGTCCTGAACCCTGGTATTACATAAATCACAGTCTGGTAAAGACCCATATAATTCCACTAATAGGGAATTGAGGGGAAGCATTCCTATCCTCAATAATAGCCAAAAACATCTCAAACCATGTGATGGATTCCATGTAATGCCCCTTCCTCAACATAATTGAACTACGTATTTTTTTTTTTTAAAACCCTCCTCTTCCTAAATCTCTCAATATCTGAGCAAAAGCTGAACGCCCAGGAAGCCTGCTTCAAAGAAGCTTTTAATTGATTCACCTGCATTGTTTCGGCGGTTACAGGATCTAAATCCAATTTCTCGGTTGCAGCGAGAAAGTTTCTATACAAGACTGTTTTGACCTTTCTTTCCGATGAAAGTTCTTTCTTCATCAAAACCCTTAAGTCATTCTTTTTACATCTCAATATTGCTGCAACCCAGCGAATCACCTCAACTAAACGTTGAGCATATCTACTTCTCAGCCTCAACTCCAGACACAGGGCTGCTGCAGAAGTGGACGGAGAAACCCTGTTAACTTCCTCAGTACCTGACTTTCTATTTTGTTAAAGAAAATCCAATCTATTCAACTCAATAGCTTCCAATCCAAATAGTAAGGTAGCTGGAAGTTTTGCCCTAAATACCTCCAGTAAATATAGAAAGTGCCTTCTATCCTTGGCCTCATACAGAGCACTCAACCCTGTGGCCTGTGCCGAGGCTTTATTTGTATTATTAACTATATGGGGTCTATCACTAAGGTTGCTAGCCACCAGCTTCCCCAAGATGGTACACGATTTTTCACATACTAACTTATAATGCCCCACAGACCAAGAAAAATCAGCATATTTAGGACTCTTCCTCCCATGGAAGCACATAATCTTTGTTTTAGAACTATTGATCTTTAAGTAGTAACTAGCAGCAAAATGTTGTAATACATTGAGGCGACTAGTTAAGCCTTTGGGAGTAAGATTCAAAAGGAGTATGTTGTCTGCATATAGCAGACAAACTATTATTTACCCACCAAACTTTGGCGCTATCCCCTTTCCCCCCAATAACTGCCTTGGAAGATCCGAAATATATAATGAAAATAGAGTGGGGGGCAAAAGGCATCCCTGCTTCAGGCCATTTCCGGTGGTTATTTTTCCTGTGAGACCTTGAACGCCTCCTAATAAAACTCTACACTATGTGTAAGAGTGGAGAGCAATTAATAAATCTAAAATGGACCGAGGCAATCCCAGCCCTGCCAATTTTCTCCACAGCAAAGGACGGTCAACTTTTATCAAAAGCTGTGGAGAAATCAATGACTGCCACATAAGTGACTCCCGCGCTACCCTGGGCATATTTTTCATTAATCAGATGGAGAACTGTTATGCTACCATTTGTTCCATAGTGTTTTTGAAACCCAGTTTGTTCCATAGGAATTAAATTATTATCTTCTGCCCATTGGTTTATTTGGGTCAGGAGACATTTGGTGAACACCTTGCTAACTGCATCCAGTAGAGCAATCTGACAATAGTTTCCCGGAGATTTCCTATCGTCTTTTTTGTACAAGGGAATTAGGATGCTTCCAGTCCAGGAGGGAGGCACTTTATTCAACAACTATTAAAAACTTGCAACAGGGCAGGTTCTTCTTTTATAACAGAGATTGGGATTTCATCTGGTCCCATCGCTCCAGATGAATGCATTCCTCGGATGGCCAGTTCAATTGACAGATGGTGGATGACAAGCCAAAGCCCCCGCACCTTGGCTGTAAGGAGTAACTGTTGCCCCATTTGCTGCATACAGTTCTGTAAAAAAAATTGATTGATCCATTTTACTTCGCCTAACTCCAGGGGAACCGGTGTAACCCTAGATCCACAACCATTTGCAATTAAGGTCCAAAAGCATCTAGCATTACCCCTTAGGGTAGCCTCCTCAGATCTATCCACAATCAATCCCTTAATATTTTATCCATACTGGCCTTCAATCCTCTCCTACTTCTCAGCAAAGATAACTGAGCCCCCCTTTCTGCCGTGGGAAATAAGTATTGCAGCCATACTAGATTATTTATTTCTCTATTTAGGTGAGAATAGGGAGTGGTATTGGCTTAAGCTTTCTCTTGTATGAATCTTGATTTACACTGATTAGTATTTGCTTCATTAATACTACAAAGCTATCCTCTCAACCCCATCCCAAGTTTCTAGATTCTCCAAGGTATACTCTAGAATACCCTTTAATTCCCTACACCTTCTGATATTACACTGAGTTATTCCAGATTGTTTATTAAATTTGGATATCAAGCCATCAAAGCTGCGGGAGCAAACTGGTGGCAGGGAAACACCTACAGTAAAAGCCACCATACTATGGTCACTCAAAGGGATGTTGACTATCTTTAGATCATCTAGTAAATAAAATGAAGAGGATTTTACCACTACATTATCCAAAATAGAGCCACCTTCTGAACTTTACAAGTAAATTGGGCTGGGGAATCGGAACTAAGGCCCATATTTATACTTTTTGACGCACAACTGCGCCAACGCAGTTGTGCGCCAAAAATTTTAACGCCATTCCAAAGCGCCATGCGGGCGCCTTATTTATTGGATGACGTTAGCCGGCGCTGCGGACTGGTGTGCGTCAAAACAAATGACTCACACCAGGCAGCGCCGGCGTAGGGGAAAATGGAGCTTGGGCGTCAAAAAATGGGGCAAGTCAGGTCTGAGGCAAAATTTTGGCCTCAACCCGATTTGCGCCATTTTGTTTGACGCCCAACCCCCATTGAAATGACTCCTGTCTTAGCAAAGACAGGAGTCATGCCCCCTTGCCCTATGGCCATGCCCAAGGGACTTATGTCCCCTGGGCATGGTCATTGGGCATAGTGGCATGTAGGGGGCCCAAATCAGGCCCCCCTATGCCACAAAAAAAAATCGAAAAAATATACTTACCTGAACTTACCTTAACTTCCCTGGGATGGGTCCCTCCATCCTTTGGTGTCCTCCTGGGGTGGGCAAGGGTGGCAGGGGGTGTTCCTGGAGGCATGGGAGGGCACCTCTGGGCTCCTTCTGAGCCCACAGGTCCCTTAACGCCTGCCCTGACCCAGGCGTTAAAAAACGGCGCCCATCAGGCTGGGCGCCGTTTTTTAAGGCCTGCCCCCTCCTGTGCGTCAAAATGACGTCACAGTATAAATATGGGGCACAGGCCTTAAAGTCATTTTTTAGAAGGGATCGCCTACCTTGCATATAATTAACGCAAGGCTGGTTCACCCTTCTAAAAAAGGACACACATGGTGGAACTTTGACGCCCGCGGGGTCCGACGTCAAAGTATAAATATGGGGCAGTGTTTGCGCTGAATGTGCGTCAAAAATTTTGACGCACATTCGGCGCAAACAGAGTATAAATATGCCCCTAAATCTGTTTGCTATAATACAATCACATATATTCATCTGACCCAGGAGAAGATACCCCATTTTATTAGTTTGTACTCTTTGAGGGAAGGTGATAGAGGGAATACCCAAAGCTTCCTCTTTTTCCAAATCACTTTACCTGACTCCGTAAAAATTTGAAATCCTACAATTCAGGTCACCTACCAAGATCACATGTGGAGGTGGCTCACAATCAAGATGGTTTGCAATGAAGGAAAATACCTTATACATCAAAAAGTCACATTTGCCTCAGGTGGATTTTATACATTTATGGAAAGAAGAAGCAAGACCTCCAGTACTCCATCCAATTGATAAACCAATACTGCCATAAATAAATTAAAGGGATCTCTATGACATTTGTATTGACACATTTATCTATTAGTTAAGAGAACAGCTAATCCCCCTTTGTGTGCTCCCTCTTGGACAGGCTCACTTTACAAAAATTAAACAAAATAATCAAAGCATAGAATATCATTATCACACTGTGTCTCCTGGAGACAAATTACATCCATTTGTAGGGAGTTTAAAAACTGAAGTTTTCCCCTAATTTTTTTTATTCTTTGTTAAATCAAAGGCTGTGTTGAACAGGGATTTCTACTAGATCGATTTAAGACCATTGGCAGCCAATTCCAAATCACTTGCTGTGCCTGATTTAGGTGTGCTAGGGGCTCCCTAAAAGCCACACGTCTACTGTTGCTCCCCAGGAATACCTGCAGGTCTTGAGCCTCTCCTTTTAGATTATCCCTGCTATATAAAGGAGAGGGCATGCTCACAGCCCACGCTTCATAGGGACCCTATCAACATCTAAATTGCCCCTCTCAAGGAAAACGGTAACAACATAAATTCCTCTACACTGAAGACACTGCATTTTTTACTATAGTGTTTACAATAATATCAGAGAAGAAGGATACCATGTATTTTAGACTTTCTCCCTTAGAAATTAAGGAAGCTAAATCCAGATCTCTACATTGTATCTCGTTTAAAAGCATAAGGTTCGCAAAACAAGACAACACAGCTTGCCTATTTAATACTATGTTAAAATCAAAAAGAGGAATAAAGTCCAATGTCCTTGTCACAGCGTTTTGCTGCTGGAGGACTGTGGCATCAGATTGGCAGACTGTCCCATGTATTTCTGACCCTTAGAAGAAATCAAAGGGGGCATCAATGGGTTAAAGGAAGAAGAAATCAAGGGAAGAGGGATAGCTGTAGGAATTACACTGGATTCCACTCCAGTCCTAGGATTACCAGGGGACTGGGGAGAGCGTATTGCCCTTAAATCCAGCTGAAGCCAATCAGGCCATTCCTCCTTATCAACACAATGCTAAGGCTCTTCTAGCACAAGACACTGATTACGATTTGGTTGAAGGGTTACTTCTTCCCTGAAGGGAAGTTTACAGCAACCTTTCTTTGAGATTCTTCTATGGGTAGGTTTCTTCCATTTTTCCCTTTCTGGAATTATTTCCAGTTTTCTTGAGCTTAAATCAAGAGTCTTATCAACATGATTATTAAAAATGGGATACACGGACTTACCCCGCTCCCCCTATCTGTGTTTCCTCCTCTAGATGAATTCATCTCAAACATATATTTCACATTACCAGTTGGATTCTCCACAGCAGGCATTTCTTGCTTATCGAACTTAAGGAAGGGAATACAGGCTTGTGAGCTTACATCAACAGAAGTCTTACTCAACTGGGGAACGGATCTTATACAATTTAAGGGAGGATCCCCTAAAGCAAAAGATTTTATTCCTTTCCTTGTTGTTTCAACTTTTTTCCCTTAGTCAGTTCTTTTAATATAGCAGTAACCACATCCAGTGTAGATTCAGATCTCCCAACAAATTCTTCCAACAAGGATGGAATAGATGATAGGAGTCTCTTCAGACTGAGAAGAGCTGACAAACACTTCACTTCTCAATCCGGAATGTTAATCAATTGATCTCTCCTTAAATTTAATTCTGGGATTTCCGAAAATTGAGATACTGAAGGAGATTTGGTAGATGGAGTACTACTGAAAAGATGCAAGCCGATAGCTAAAATAGGAGTTAGG
Organism: Pleurodeles waltl; assembly: GCF_031143425.1. NCBI lineage: Eukaryota > Metazoa > Chordata > Amphibia > Caudata > Salamandridae > Pleurodeles > Pleurodeles waltl. Next base: position 134,478,536 of record NC_090437.1, read on the forward strand.
ATAGGGGAGGCTTGGCTTATAAGAACCATCTCTTTGTATACATATCTTTTCCAGAGATCAAGATCAATATCCGGTAACGTAAAAAGATCATCCTGGATACCCGGTAATGTACATGGAAGAGGAGTTCCAGACGGGGAAGCAGATGGCCCTTTCTCAGCCCTTTGGCTTATGTCCAGAAGTGTTTGGGGAAGTATTGACTCGAGAACAGGGAGGCCCATATTTTTACCTTGGGGCAGAAAGCCAGACTTTAAGGATATTAAAGATACTTCCCCCTTTGAAGAAACTTGCAGGCCAGCTTCACAACAACAAGGCACTGTTCCTTGATGTCTAATGAGGCATGTAGAGGGTTTTACCAAATCCCCATTAGCCAATACACTTCTCAACTTCCCAAATGGGGTAAAATTCAGTTCTGCCTTTCAGGGCTATGGTCAATGAGTCTCTCTTCTGAAGGGGATTGACTCTAGTCTTACCACGCAACCAACCCTTCAATATACGCCCTGATCTCAGTTTTTTTGCTGTCATTTTCCTCTGCACTTTTCCCGACCTTTTGGGGAACGAAAAATATATCAGGATTCTTCTTTAGACTTTTGTGCAGGACATCAGTTCAGGTTTTGGAAAATATTAGCAGAATTTGGGCTTAACTTCTAGCCCTCTCCAAGCATTATATATCCAAAAAGCGGCCTGGAAAAGGCCTTACAGCCTCCAGAGATGAAGAGTGACAACTTGAATTGGGTAAGGTAGCGACACAATGTATACGGCGGCCAGATGACCCACAGACCACACCCAGTCTAACCGGGCTGCCTCCACAGATCGCTGGGGCACACACTTAGTGGTGACCAGCTACGGCCACCGCACTCGTAGCACTCCAATCCCAGGGGCGCCTCAAGGGCAGATACAGTCTGAATAAGGGGTACCAATGTGGCATTAAAGGAGCGGGGGATGGGGCAGGTAGGGGGGCTCCTCTTTCCACGGCTGCCCCGCTGCCGTCCTACTAGGGTGCTCCTGCGGTGCTGTCTCGCCCCCCGGCGCCCAAGCTCACCTTGCCCTCTTTACCCTCAGACCCCACCCAACCCCAGGACGGTTCTCCCAGACCACTTGACCACCGACTAGGGAGGCAACCAGGGGTAAGCGGGAGCAGTAATAATCCCGGCAGTGACCTCCGTCCGAGATCCGCAACGTCCTCGGCGGCCTCCAGCGATAGGAGCCACCTGTCAGCCGACCTACTGCTGCTCCAACAGTGTCAGCTTGTCAGCAGGTCGGCTCGTTCGGCGTCGGGAACAGCAAGTCTCACAGCCACAAGTCTCCTTTCTTGGATTGGATGAGCTGGTCACACCTCGCAGGATACAATTTATGATTTATGGCTAAATTGATTAGGCAAGACAGACAAGATAATTTTAGAAAAAAGTAACCCCCAAACAGTTTTGTTTGCAGAAGGTGTTCAACCGAGATCTTCTGGCTATAAACACTGGTTAGAAACACTGTGTCCAGGATCGCATTCAGCCAAGAGAGGAACTGGCACTGTAAATAAAACCTCTGCCTTCTAAGCGTTGGTGGAGGGGTGAGCAGAAACACTACATGAGTGCTGCCTTGTGCAAAAACAGTCCCACCAGGTTCAGGCAGGAACAGGATTAAGAAACCAGGCAAGGAGCCCAGAGAGCTCTGGTCCTTATAGGGAGCTATCCGAACAGTCAGGAGTCCACAGGCCACAAGCCATTTAGCAGGCATCTCGGCCCAGAACAAGGGGGAACCTGGTGGAATGGCAGATCTCACAACAGCTACACCACTGCTTAGTCACTGGTAGGCACAATTTCACCATTGTTGGGGCAGAGCACACAGCAGAGGCTCATATTAAGGGGAAAATGGAGCTGCTTAAAAAAAGTGACAAAGCCGGCTAAGTGCGTTTTAAGTGACTTAGAACCAAGTACGAGATGGGAGGAGGGGCCAACACACACTGTAACAGGAGGAAGAGCGACGTAGTGTGAAGGCCAACAAAAATGTTCTCTTAGTGAAATCCCCTGGGAGGGAGCTAAGCACAAAACAGAGGCTCATTTTGAAAAATGGACAGATAAAAAGAAACAATAAACAAAGAACAAATGGCAAGAGTGCGCGTGGTTAAAAGCCCATATTCAATACATCATGTGTTGCAGACAGTGCTGTGCGCTGCCAAGCTGGACCTAATAAAATGCCACCACTTGCATGCAGCCGTTAGCTGTGTGGTTGGGGGTCAAGAGTTGAAGCAAAACACTTTCAGGGCACAGAAACAGTCCTTGTATGTTCAGTGACGACTTTCTTGCTGGGCAAGCATTGATTTAAGATTTGGTGTTGACACAACGTTTAACGTGTATGCATCAGTAGGCTGTTTATTGTCGACTGGGTAGTGTGTATCCAAAAAACACTCTGGACCTGGGGGGAGCCTGAATTGCCACCCACATTCTCTGCCTACACTTCACATCAGCCAGTGCAGCAGGAGGGCCACACTGCTGCCAAGCGCGTCAAGAGATGCTTATTACAGCAGCCCACACCCGCGGTGCGGAACACGTGCAGGCGCACCCAGGCGTGTGCCTGGATCAAGACCGGGCCCGTCTTGGGCCAGCAGAAGCTGGGCTGGGCCCAACTTCTTCTTTCGGTTCCCGGACTTTGAGGAGGTTGCATGGACATTCAACAAGTGAGTAATTAGTGCTGCATGGCAGCTTCTGGGGTGATAACAATGGTAAATCGCAAGGCGGGGAACAATAAGAAATTAAGAAAGCCAATGCAACATGCAACTTAAGGGTCATCTTTGAGTGCCGATGCAGGCACACTCACTGACATTGACAATCTCATTGGGGAGGTAGAATCACTGCTGAATGGCAAATTAACCAAAGGGACAAAGAATGGAGCACAAAGTAAGGTCCGCAATATTTTTTCTAAATCAAGGAATGCTGCAAGGCTCGCTCCAGCTGGTGCTGAAATCCCACTATTGCCTAGCGCAAATATTTTCTGTGATTTGATTGAGGCAGCTGAGCCTCTTAGTGTTGACATGGTCCCGCCAGGCACTGTTCTCTCTCCAACAGTAATAATCAACAAGAACATACATTTCTCAAACAGGTTTGCCCCTTTGGCCACATTCAATAGTACTGCTATTTCTATCAATGCCCGGAACAAACCCTATAAAAAGTTCAATGATGGACCAACAATAAAGGAGCACACTGTTGATTATGAACCTTTACACCATAAATTAAATGAACTCAAATAATTGGTTATTGCCTTAGCCAGGAGGATGGACAATCTTGCAGCAAAGCTAGAAGAGTGTAAGTGCTCATGCCGGGGTGGATGCAAAGAATCCAAAAGTGAAGCGCCAGTCCTGAGGAGAAGCCCCGGGGCCTCTGGACAAGGTGTTACTCGTGCTTTTGGGATGGGGACAAACAAACAACTTTAACGAAAGCAAACCATGTGCCCCATGGAGAGAGCTAAACTAGATACCAAATCTGCCAGCCTGCTCAGACACCAATGGTCACCCGGTAAATTTAAATTGTTCAGACTGTCGAATTGTCAAATAAAATCTTAACTTGGGGGGTCACTACCCAGGAGATCACTATGCCCCCAGTCGGAAGACATCACTCAAGGCATAAGAACGACTTTGCAGATTGCAGGGACTTGCTATATTTAACCCAGGTGCCCATATTAAAAGAGGGCTCTTATGAGAATACTGAATCCTTGAATAACAAAGTTATATTTTGGCTTAGGAAACAATGTAATGCTTGTCTGTAGACAGGTCTGACATTATTTACGCAGAGAGATTTTCCTCCAAACTGGTGTCAAATGACTATATTACAGTGCAGATGAGATCTAATGTTCTGGTTGACAAACTCCGATCAACAGCAATTGGATTGAAACTACTCCCTCCGGAAACTGGGTTCGGGGAGAAATTTGAAAGGGGTGTTTCAATGTGCGCTCAATGGGAATCGCCTGACTACGGACCAAGCCGTCTTCTCCATGAGCCTTCTACCCTTGATAAAGTAGATTGGCTCTCTACAGGGGCTGATACATAGGTTAACCTTTGCCCGCCTAGCCCAATGCAGATATGTTCTAACACTGAAGACATGCTAGAGGTGGGACCTGATTTTGAGGCATCCCCCATTGATCTTCTTGGTACTATTATTGATGAGTTAGCGGTTGTCCAACAAGACCTATTACCCACTGATGATTATAATAGGAAGGAGGCTGGCACAAACCATTCATTTGCACCACAAGAGGTTGTTCTTCGAGGCGCCTCCACCAGCCACCCCCAGGTTGGGAGAGTGGACGAAGCCGCCACTGTATCAGGCCGCCCCTAACCTGGGAAATCATGTGGGCGGGGAGCAAATGTTGCATCTAGCAGCCATCTTTCATTGATGTCATGGAACGTACCTGGAATTAGACATAAATTAATTGATGCTGAATGGCTATCTTACATAGAGAAATGTGACATATGTATGTTTCTAGAGACCTGGGCCACAGAGAAAAGTATAGAGGCTAAGCCACCGCAGAAGTTTAGGAGGGCCAGCGGGGCTTGTTGATTTTGTTGAAGAACGATCTACCTAGCCTCCGCAAGGTTGTGTGGATGGATTCTATTGACATTTGGGGTACGATTATAACTTTTCCCTCTGGTGCATGCATTGTCTTTATCAATATATATGTATGACAGGGAGTAATGAGTAAAGAGGATCCAACTCTATCTTCACTGGAGGTGTCATTAGAAAATATCAATACTGATGTAAAGATTGAATTAGCAGGTGATTCTAACAGTTTATTTGAGCCCTCTCCACTTCTGAACGAGGTTACTGATTTAGAGGACGAACTGTGGAACATCTCTCCAATAGCGGGGAAACCTCACTGCAATCATTCAGCTACTGCCCTTAAGGTAGGGACTTTGATGGTTAGTAAGGGTCTGAGAGCCTGTAGTGGCCGTACAACATCTGATCCTGGGATGGCCATAACCATTTAGAGGGGTATTCACTCCAGTGTTACAGACTACATTTTACTAAATGTGAGACTGTGGGCCCTTCTAGGAGACAGGAAAATTGGAAATCGCTTGGATAGCAAACATAACCCCTTGATCTTGCTGCTATTAAGGGAAGCAGTGAGGAAGGCAACTAGCACTTACAAGACAACGCTTCCTGAACCCATCGTGGCCAGCAATGGCCATTATCCCTCTTGGCCGACTGTGATGTCAAATCAGAACACATATTTAAAGTGAATCCCATCTCTCCAGATATGTTGGATATCAACCCATAGACATCCCGATTTTAAGTGTGCATAATCAGTTATTCATAAGATAGAAGGAATTGTTCTATAGGGATAACCTTTGGAAAGAGGGAAGAGGCAAAACAGCTAGATGGTTCAAAGCAGATGATAAAGCCACGTAAGTCCATTTGAGAAAGGCTATAAAGGAGGGAGATAGAGAGGGAATTGTGGAAGCGAGTATGGTGGATTTATCCACACTGCAGAAAAAGAGTGGGAGGATTCGATCTGGTGTGATATGTTAAAAGCAACAGATAGGAGACACACACATACTTTCTGGAAGTTGGTAGCCACAGCAGGGTCTGATGATGCGAGCCCCCTTCGCTACCATATTAGCCCTGACAGTTGGGTCTCCCATTTTACTGCCTTTTATGCCCCTGAGGGTTCTTCTGAGTTCAAAAGCAGCAAGGTACCCATGGTAGAGTTTGTCTTTGAGCATGAAACAAGGGGCGAGATAGGTCTAGTAGTTTTTAGCTTAACCCCTTCGCTGCCAGGCCTTTTCCCCCTCAGTTGCCAGGCCTTTTTTTGGCTATTTGGAGCAGTTTGCGCTTAGGCCCTCGTAACATTTTGTCCACGTAAGCTACCCATGCCAAATTTGCGTCCTTTTTTTCCAACATTCTAGGGATTCCAGAGGCACCCAGCGTTTGTGGGTTCCCCTGAAGCAGACTAAGGAATTCCCCAAAATACAGCAAACATTTACGGGGTCATTCTAACTCTGGCGGGCGGCGGAGGCCGCCCGCCAGAGTTCCCCAGACAGAACACCGCTCCGCGGTCTGAAGACCGCTGCGGTGATTCTGTGTTTCCCGCTGGGCGACCGCCAGAAGGCCGCCCGCCAGCCCAGCGGGAAACCCCTTCCCACGAGGAAGCCTTCTCCGAATGGAGCCGGCGGAGTGGGAAGGTGCGACGGGTGCAGTTGCACCCGTCGCGAATTTCAGTGTCTGCTAAGCAGACACTGAAATTCTTTGTGGGGCCCTCTTACGGGGGCCCCTGCAGTGCCCATGCCATTGGCATGGGCACTGCAGGGGCCCCCAGGGGCCCCACGACACCCCATACCGCCATCCTGTTCCTGGCGGGCGAACCGCCAGGAACAGGATGGCGGTATGGGGTGTCGGAATCCCCATGGCGGCGCAGCAAGCTGCGCCGCCATGGAGGATTCCTGAGGGCAGCAGAAAACCGGCAGGAGATCGCCGGTTTTCATGTTCTGACCGCGGCCAAACCGGCGCGGTCAGAATGCCCTGCGGGGCACCGCCAGCCTGTTGGCGGTGCTCCCGCCGACCCCGGCCCCGGCGGTCCTTGACCGCCGGGGTCGGAATGACCCCCTTAGTTTTTTTTTAAAAATGGGGATAAAAGGCTGCAGACGAAGGCTTGTGGTTTTTTCCCTGAAAATGGCATCAACAAAGATTTCCGGTGTTAAAAGCACCAGCTTTTCAGTTTTCAGGAACAGGCAGACTTCAATCAGAAAACCCAGTTTTTCAATACAATTTTAGCATTTTACTGGGACATACCCCATTTTTACTATTGTTTGTGCTTTCAGCCTTCTTCCAGTTAGTGACAGAAATGGGTGTGAAACCAATACTGGATCCCAGAAAGCAAACCATTTCTGAAAAGTAGACCAAATTATGAATTCAGCAAGGGGTAAGTTGTGTAGATCCTACAAGTGTTTGCTACAGAAAAACACAGCTGAATTTTAAAAAAATATCGAAATTGAGTTTAAAAAACAGCCATTTTTCTCAACGTCTTAGTCTGTAACTTTTTCCTGCCATGTCAGATTTTTTAAAGCAATATACCGTTATGTCTGCTGGACTCTTCTGGTTGCGGGGATATATAGGGCTTGTAGGTTCATCAAGAACCCTAGGTACTTGGAGCCAATAAATGAGCTGCACCTTGCAATGGGTTTTCTTTCTATACCGGGTATGCAGCAATAAATTTGCTGAAATATAAAGAGTGAAAAATATGTATCAAGAAAACCTATGTATTTACAAAATGGGCACAAGATAAAGTGTTGAGAAGTGGTGGTTATTTGCATATCTCTGAATTCCAGGGTGTCCATACTAGCATGTGAATTACAGGGCATTTCTCAAATAGAAATCTGACGTGTTTTTTGCAAAGTGCCTAGCTGTAGATTTTGGCCTCTAGCTCAGCCAACACCCAGGGAAACCCACCAAACCTGTGCATTTTTTAAAACTAGACACATAGGGAAATCCAGGATGGGGTGACTCCAGGTTCTGTTACCCAGGATCCTTTGCAAACCTCAAAATGTGGCTAAAAAAACACCTTTTCCTCATATTTTGGTGACAGAATGTTCTGGAATCTGAGAGGAGCTACAAATTTCCTCCCACACAGCATTCCCCCAAGCCTCCTGATAAAAATGGCACCTCACTTGTGAGGGTAGGCCTAGCGCCCGTGACAGGGAATGCCCCAAAACGCAACATGGACACATCACATTTTCCCCAAAAAAACAGAGCTGTTTTTTTTGCAAAGTGCCAAGCTGTGGATTTTGGCCTCTAGCTCAGCCGGCACCTAGGGAAACCTACCAAACCTACACATTTTTTAAAACTAGGCACCTCGGGGAATCCAACATGGGGTGACTTGTGGGGCTCTCACCAGGTTCTGTTACACAGAATCCTTTGCAAACCCCAAAATTTGGCCGAAAAATCACTTTTTCCCTCACATTTTGGTGACAGAAAGTTCTGGAATCTGAGAAGGCCCACAAATTTCCTTCCATCCAGCGTTCCTCCAAGTCTCCCGACAAAAATTGTACCTTACTTGTGTGGGTAGGCCTAGCGTCCGTGACAGGGACTGCCCCAAAACACAACATGGACACATCACATTTTCCCAAAGAAAACAGCTGTTTTTTGCAAAGTGCCAAGCTGTAGATTTTGGCCTCTAGCTCAGCCAGCATCTAGGGAAACCTACCAAACCTGTGCATTCTTTAACCCCTTCGCTGCCAGGCCTTTTCCCCCTCCTGTGCCGAGCCTTTTTTTGGCTATTTGGAGCAGTTCGCGCTTAGGCCCTCATAACTTTTTGTTCACATAAGCTACCCATGCCAAATTTGCGTCCTTTTTTTCCAACATCCTAGGGATTCTAGAGGTACCCAGACTTTGTGGGTTCCCCAGAAGGAGGCCAAGAAATTAGCCAAAAAACAGTGAAAATTTCATTTTTTTTAAAAAATTTGGAAAAATGGGCTGCAGAAGAAGGCTTGTGGTTTTTTCCCTGAAAAGGGCATCAACAAAGGGTTTGCGGTGATAAAATCACCAGCTTCCCAGCTTTCAGGAACAGGCAGACTTGAATCAGAAAACCCAATTTTTCAACCCAATTTTGGCATTTTACTGGGACATACCCCATTTTAACGATTTTTTGTGCTTTCAGCCTCCTTCCAGTCAGTGACAGAAATGGGCATGAAACCAACGCTGGATCCCATAAACCGCAACATTTCTGAAAAGTAGACAAAATTCTGAATTCAGCAAGGGGTAATTTGTGTAGATCCTACAAGGGTTTCCTACAGAAAATAGCAACTGAAAAAGAAAAATATTGAAATTGAGGTGAAAAAAACATCAATTTTTCTCTAAGTTTTACTCTGTAACTTTTTCCTGCAATGTCAGATTTTCGAAAGCAATATAACGTTACGTCTGCTGGACTCTTCTGGTTGCGGGGATATATAGGGCTTGTAGGTTCATCAAGAACTCTAGGTACCCAGAGCCAATAAATGACCTGCACCCTGCAGTGGGTTTTCATTCTATGCCGGGTATACAGCAATTCATTTGCTGAAATATAAAGAGTAAAAAATAGCTATCAAGAAAACCTTTGTATTTCCAAAATGGGCACAAGATAAGGTGTTGAGAAGCAGTGGTTATTTGCACATCTCTGAATTCCGGGCTGCCCATACTAGCATGTGAATTACCGGGCATTTCTCAAATAGACGTCTTTTTTACACACTGTCTTACATTTGGAAGGGAAAAATGTAGAGAAAGACAAGGGGCAATAACACTTGTTTTGCTATTCTATGTTCCCCCAAGTCTCCCGATAAAAATGATACCTCACTTGTGTGGGTAGGCCTAGCGCCCGCGACAGGAAACGCACCAAAGCGCAACGTGGACACATCACAGAAAACAGACCTGTTTTTAGCAAAGTGCCTACCTGTAGATTTTGGCCTCTAGCTCAGCCGCCACCTAGGGAAACCTACCAAACCTGTGCATTTCTGAAAACTAGAGACCTAGGGGAATCCAAGATGGGGTGATTTGTGTGGCTCGGACCAGGTTCTGTTACCCAGAATCCTTTGCAAACCTCAAAATTTGGCTAAAAAAACACATGTTCCTCACATTTCTGTGGCAGAAAGTTCTGGAATCTGAGAGGAGCCACAAATTTCCTTCCACCCAGCGTTCCCCCACGTCTCCCGATAAAAATGATACCTCACTTGTGTGGGTAGGCCTAGCGCCCGCGACAGGAAACACCCCAAAGCGCAATGTGGACACATCACAGAAAACAGACCTGTTTTTAGCAAAGTGCCTACCTGTAGATTTTGGCCTCTAGCTCAGCCGCCACCTAGGGAAACCTACCAAACCTGTGCATTTCTGAAAACTAGAGACCTAGGGGAATCCAAGATGGGGTGATTTGTGTGGCTCGGACCAGGTTCTGTTACCCAGAATCCTTTGCAAAGCTCAAAAATTGGCTAAAAAAACACATGTTCCTCACATTTCTGTGGCAGAAAGTGCTGGAATCTGAGAGGAGCCACAAATGTCCTTCCACCCAGCGTTCCCCCACGTCTCCCGATAAAAATGATACCTCACATGTGTGGGTAGGCCTAGCGCCCGCGACAGAAAAAGCCCCAAAGCGCAACGTGGACACATCACAGAAAACAGACCTGTTTTTAGCAAAGTGCCTACCTGTAGATTTTGGCCTGTAGCTCAGCCGCCACCTAGGGAAACCTACCAAACCTGTGCATTTCTGAAAACTAGAGACCTAGGGGAATCCAAGATGGGGTGATTTGTGTGGCTCGGACCAGGTTCTGTTACCCAGAATCCTTTGCAAAGCTCAAAAATTGGCTAAAAAAACACATGTTCCTCACATTTCTGTGGCAGAAAGTTCTGGAATCTGAGAGGAGCCACAAATTTCCTTCCACCCAGCGTTCCCCCACGTCTCCCGATAAAAATGATACCTCACTTGTGTGGGTAGGCCTAGCGCCCGCGACAGGAAACGCCCCAAAGCGCAACGTGGACACATCACAGAAAACAGACCTGTTTTTAGCAAAGTGCCTACCTGTAGATTTTGGCCTCTAGCTCAGCCGCCACCTAGGGAAACCTACCAAACCTGTGCATTTCTGAAAACTAGAGACCTAGGGGAATCCAAGGAGGGGTGACTGGCGGGGCTCGGACCAGGTTCTGTTACCCAGAATCCTTTGCAAAGCTCAAAAATTGGCTAAAAAAACACATGTTCCTCACATTTCTGTGGCAGAAAGTTCTGGAATCTGAGAGGAGCCACAAATTTCCTTCCACCCAGCGTTCCCCCACGTCTCCCGATAAAAATGATACCTCACTTGTGTGGGTAGGCCTAGCGCCCGCGACAGGAAACGCCCCAAAGCGCAACGTGGACACATCACAGAAAACAGACCTGTTTTTAGCAAAGTGCCTACCTGTAGATTTTGGCCTGTAGCTCAGCCGCCACCTAGGGAAACCTACCAAACCTGTGCATTTCTGAAAACTAGAGACCTAGGGGAATCCAAGGAGGGGTGACTGGCGGGGCTCGGACCAGGTTCTGTTACCCAGAATCCTTTGCAAAGCTCAAAAATTGGCTAAAAAAACACATGTTCCTCACATTTCTGTGGCAGAAAGTTCTGGAATCTGGGAGGAGCCACAAATTTCCTTCCACCCAGCGTTCCCCCAAGTCTCCCGATAAAAATGATACCTCACTTGCGTGGGTAGGCCTAGCGCCCGCGACAGGAAACGCCCCAAAGCGCAACGTGGACACCACCAAAATTTTGGAAGAAAACAGACCTGTTTTTAGCGAAGTGCCTACCTGTAGATTTTGGCCTGTAGCTCAGCCGCCACCTAGGGAAACCTACCAAACCTGTGCATTTCTGAAAACTAGAGACCTAGGGGAATCCAAGGAGGGGTGACTGGCGGGGCTCGGACCAGGTTCTGTTACCCAGAATCCTTTGCAAAGCTCAAAAATTGGCTAAAAAAACACATGTTCCTCACATTTCTGTGGCAGAAAGTTCTGGAATCTGAGAGGAGCCACAAATTTCCTTCCACCCAGCGTTCCCCCACGTCTCCCGATAAAAATGATACCTCACTTGTGTGGGTAGGCCTAGCGCCCGCGACAGGAAACGCCCCAAAGCGCAACGTGGACACATCACAGAAAACAGACCTGTTTTTAGCAAAGTGCCTACCTGTAGATTTTGGCCTGTAGCTCAGCCGCCACCTAGGGAAACCTACCAAACCTGTGCATTTCTGAAAACTAGAGACCTAGGGGAATCCAAGGAGGGGTGACTGGCGGGGCTCGGACCAGATTCTGTTACCCAGAATCCTTTGCAAAGCTCAAAAATTGGCTAAAAAAACACATGTTCCTCACATTTCTGTGGCAGAAAGTTCTGGAATCTGGGAGGAGCCAAAAATTTCCTTCCACCCAGCGTTCCCCCAAGTCTCCCGATAAAAATGATACCTCACTTGCGTGGGTAGGCCTAGCGCCCGCGACAGGAAACGCCCCAAAGCGCAACGTGGACACCACCAAAATTTTGGAAGAAAACAGACCTGTTTTTAGCGAAGTGCCTACCTGTAGATTTTGGCCTGTAGCTCAGCCGCCACCTAGGGAAACCTACCAAACCTGTGCATTTCTGAAAACTAGAGACCTAGGGGAATCCAAGGAGGGGTGACTGGCGGGGCTCGGACCAGGTTCTGTTACCCAGAATCCTTTGCAAAGCTCAAAAATTGGCTAAAAAAACACATGTTCCTCACATTTCTGTGGCAGAAAGTTCTGGAATCTGAGAGGAGCCACAAATTTCCTTCCACCCAGCGTTCCCCCACGTCTCCCGATAAAAATGATACCTCACTTGTGTGGGTAGGCCTAGCGCCCGCGACAGGAAACGCCCCAAAGCGCAACGTGGACACATCACAGAAAACAGACCTGTTTTTAGCAAAGTGCCTACCTGTAGATTTTGGCCTGTAGCTCAGCCGCCACCTAGGGAAACCTACCAAACCTGTGCATTTCTGAAAACTAGAGACCTAGGGGAATCCAAGGAGGGGTGACTGGCGGGGCTCGGACCAGGTTCTGTTACCCAGAATCCTTTGCAAAGCTCAAAAATTGGCTAAAAAAACACATGTTCCTCACATTTCTGTGGCAGAAAGTTCTGGAATCTGGGAGGAGCCACAAATTTCCTTCCACCCAGCGTTCCCCCAAGTCTCCCGATAAAAATGATACCTCACTTGCGTGGGTAGGCCTAGCGCCCGCGACAGGAAACGCCCCAAAGCGCAACGTGGACACCACCAAAATTTTGGAAGAAAACAGACCTGTTTTTAGCGAAGTGCCTACCTGTAGATTTTGGCCTGTAGCTCAGCCGCCACCTAGGGAAACCTACCAAACCTGTGCATTTCTGAAAACTAGAGACCTAGGGGAATCCAAGGAGGGGTGACTGGCGGGGCTCGGACCAGGTTCTGTTACCCAGAATCCTTTGCAAAGCTCAAAAATTGGCTAAAAAAACACATGTTCCTCACATTTCTGTGGCAGAAAGTTCTGGAATCTGAGAGGAGCCACAAATTTCCTTCCACCCAGCGTTCCCCCACGTCTCCCGATAAAAATGATACCTCACTTGTGTGGGTAGGCCTAGCGCCCGCGACAGGAAACGCCCCAAAGCGCAACGTGGACACATCACAGAAAACAGACCTGTTTTTAGCAAAGTGCCTACCTGTAGATTTTGGCCTGTAGCTCAGCCGCCACCTAGGGAAACCTACCAAACCTGTGCATTTCTGAAAACTAGAGACCTAGGGGAATCCAAGGAGGGGTGACTGGCGGGGCTCGGACCAGGTTCTGTTACCCAGAATCCTTTGCAAAGCTCAAAAATTGGCTAAAAAAACACATGTTCCTCACATTTCTGTGGCAGAAAGTTCTGGAATCTGGGAGGAGCCACAAATTTCCTTCCACCCAGCGTTCCCCCAAGTCTCCCGATAAAAATGATACCTCACTTGCGTGGGTAGGCCTAGCGCCCGCGACAGGAAACGCCCCAAAGCGCAACGTGGACACCACCAAAATTTTGGAAGAAAACAGACCTGTTTTTAGCGAAGTGCCTACCTGTAGATTTTGGCCTGTAGCTCAGCCGCCACCTAGGGAAACCTACCAAACCTGTGCATTTCTGAAAACTAGAGACCTAGGGGAATCCAAGGAGGGGTGACTGGCGGGGCTCGGACCAGGTTCTGTTACCCAGAATCCTTTGCAAAGCTCAAAAATTGGCTAAAAAAACACATGTTCCTCACATTTCTGTGGCAGAAAGTTCTGGAATCTGAGAGGAGCCACAAATTTCCTTCCACCCAGCGTTCCCCCACGTCTCCCGATAAAAATGATACCTCACTTGTGTGGGTAGGCCTAGCGCCCGCGACAGGAAACGCCCCAAAGCGCAACGTGGACACATCACAGAAAACAGACCTGTTTTTAGCAAAGTGCCTACCTGTAGATTTTGGCCTGTAGCTCAGCCGCCACCTAGGGAAACCTACCAAACCTGTGCATTTCTGAAAACTAGAGACCTAGGGGAATCCAAGGAGGGGTGACTGGCGGGGCTCGGACCAGGTTCTGTTACCCAGAATCCTTTGCAAAGCTCAAAAATTGGCTAAAAAAACACATGTTCCTCACATTTCTGTGGCAGAAAGTTCTGGAATCTGAGAGGAGCCACAAATTTGATTCCACCCAGCGTTCCCCCACGTCTCCCGATAAAAATGATACCTCACTTGTGTGGGTAGGCCTAGCGCCCGCGACAGGAAACGCCCCAAAGCGCAACGTGGACACATCACATTTTTTCATTGAAAACAGTGCCTACCTGTAGTTTTTGGCCTGTAGCTCAGCCAGCACCTAGGGAAACCTACCAAACCTGTGCATTTCTGAAAACTAGAGACCTAGGGGAATCCAAGATGGGGTGACTTGAGGGGCTCTGACCAGGTTCTGTTACCCAGAATCCTTTCCAAACCTCAAATATTGGCTAAAAAAACGCATTTTTCACACATTTCGGTGACAGAAAGTTCTGGAATCTGAGTGGAGCCACAAATTTCCTTCCACCCAGCGTTCCCCCAAGTCTCCCGATAAAAATGATACCTCAGTTGTGTGGGTGGGCCAGGTGCCTCCAACAGAATAAGGCACAAAACTTGTAGAGATACAGGGGATAGTACTGCGAGTTTATAAGGACATATTCTTTTATACATCTTTAGACTGACTCTGCTTTGGGGACCCACATATGTGAGGTGTCATTTTATTTGGGAGACTGAGGGGAACACTGGGGAGTAGGAATTTTGTGCTGGAGTGGTGATCGTACGAAGAAAAGTCAGGAAAATATGCTTTTTTTAAGCACATTTTGAGGTTTACAGAGGAGTCTGGGTAAGAAAATGTTGGGGGATCCACGCAAGCCACTCCTCCCTAGACTCCTTGGGGTGTCTAGTTTTAAAAAATGTCTGGGTTTGGTAGGTTTCCCTAGATGAAGGCCGCACACAGGACCAAAAACATAGGTGCCCTCTCCCCCCCCAAACACAGGTAGTTTTGTAATATATCGTTTTGATGTGCCCACATACGTCCGTGATGTGCCAAACACTAAAATTTTGAAAAGAAACACACTTAGGTTATGTGAAAAAGACCCCTCACCCACCAACCAAGTTGGTGGCATGCTTCATCATCGGGGTCCCACCTGAGGCACCTAGCGTGTCATAGGTGTGCTGCGACGCCTGATTACAGCGGAGCAGGTTTGGTCATTTTTACCACACATACTGGTTGGATTTGGCACGAGGGTGAGTGATGGTTCAGTGGATCAAATTTTACTAACAAGAGCTTTCACAAAAATGAAAAGCACTGTTAGTAACTGAAAGGCAAAAAACTGAACCAATGACTCACAGCTCGTGAGCTGTAAAGCCGCGACAAGGCACCAACCGCTTTACAGTCCATTCACACAACTTTCATACATGACACACACAAGGCCATTCACACCGCCAGCCACGGGCCCAGCACATTACAACACTCACATCGACAGACAGCGCCACTCAAGGGCCCATCACTTACATACGCCCACATGCCTGATACAACAATCACACCAGCTGATGGGAGTGTGTGGACTGGTGTTTGGCTTGCAGTGTGTTGCAGTAGCCAACATCAAGTCAATATGTACAGTCTCAGCCAAGCCCCACTCCACACACAATGGCATCATATTTTTTTTTTTTTTAACAGAGGAACCCCTAACTAAGTAGAAAGAATTACAAAACAACAAACACAAAAGCTCTAACTAACAACATGACAGAAATGCTAACCATGAAACTAAACACATGAAAATACAAAACAGACATGAGTTTACACTCATGGTTGTTCCCAGAAATTCTTCTGGGTGTGGTAATTCTTAAAACAAGCACCGACACACAGCCCAGGCTTTGAAGGACAATCTGGGCAGTACATTCGAGACTCCCTCCGGATACCTCTTCGAAAACACACTCTACATTTCTTAGCTGGAAAGTCTTTTTTGGGTGTGGGAGGAATGTGCTCAGCAAAGTGGCGATCTTTCAATCTAGCCACATCCTCCACCACTGCTTCTCTAGGAACTCTGGCCTGTTCCACCACAATAAGGCTCTCTATCACTGACTCCTGAAATTTCACAAATGTCATCTTTGAGTCTGGAGACCTATCCCTAAACACAATAAAAGCATTGAAGGTTGCTAAGTGGAAGAGGTGAAGTGCTAACTTCTTATACCAAACATAAGACTTACGAATAGCAGTATAAGGTTCCAACCTCTGGTCAACTCTATCTACACCTCCCATGTGCTTATTATAATCTAAAATGCACACAGGTTTGCGCACTTCAGCAACCTGGCCCCAAACAGTCACAGGGGAAGTACTCTCATCATGGATGGTACTTAGCATGTAGACATCCCTCTTGTCTGAAAATTTCAAAGCTAGCAGCTCCTCGTTCCGCAAGGCACAGCACTGTCCCCTCTCAAGTTTTTTACAGACAAGCTCCCTTGGATAGCCTTTCCGGTTAGAACGGATTGTGCCACAAGCAACTGTGTCCACTCTAAACAATTCCTTGAACAACTGCACACCAGTGTAGAAGTTATCTACATACAAATGGTGACCTTTGTTGAACAGTCGTCTACCAAGATCCCACACTATTTTCTCAGTAACTCCAAAAGTGGGAGGACAACCAGGGGGGTCAATATTGGAATCCCTACCAGTGTACACACGGAAACTATACACATATCCTGTCCTACTTTCAGACAGCATATACAATTTAATTCCATATCGTGCCCTTTTGCTAGGAATGTACTGCCTAAAAACCAAACGACCCTTGAAGAGGACCAAAGACTCGTCCACACTTATCTCTTTGCCTGGAACATAGACCTCCGAAAACCGATCTACAAAATGATCAAGGACAGGCCTAATCTTAAAAAGACGGTCAGAATCTGGGTGATCTCGTGGCAAGGCTAATGCATTGTCAACAAAATGCAGCATCCTAAGAAGAAGCAAATACCGATTACGACTCATGGTAGCTGGAAATATAGCTGTTGCCATCAAGGGACTAGTAGACCAATAAGAAGCCAGTGACGGCTTCCTTATCAACCCCATCAAAAAAGTCAAACCCAAAAACTTTTTTAGCTCCTCCAAATTTGTGGGAATCCACTGGGCAGCTCTAGAGTGTGGCCTAAGTCTAGCAGCGTTGTCCCTCAAATGCTGCTCCGCATACAAATTAGTCTGCTCAACTATCTCTTCCAAAAACACATCATCCATGAATAACTCAAAGAAATTGATAGGCATAAAGTTCTCTGTATTGGCGTTACACCCCGGGAGACCAGTAAAGGCAGGCAACTCTGGCTGCTCCATGTTTGGGGCAACCCAGACATCAGGTCTTCTAACGGGAAACCTTTCAGCCCCAGGTTGCTGCACTATTGGCACATCAATGTCCTCCTCTAAAACAGAACCTTCATCTGCACTGAGTGTGGCTTCATCATCAGAAGATTCCCCTCCAACAGAAACATCACTGCCAGAATCTCTGACTTCCTCCTCTGCCTCAGATGCAGAGTCCGTCTCATAGTCATGATCAGACTGTGACTCAAAAAGCATACCAACCACCTGCTGAGCGGTCATCCTGCGGCTAGCCATGATCTCTCCTGCTAAAATTAACTGGACAAATTCACCACCAACAACCAGCACTGTGTAAGACAAGTAACAAAGTGTAGCTTTGTTAGTAAGAGTTACAAACTCAAAAACTATACCGCTCACTTGCCTGAAAAAGCTTGATTCACCAGCAACTACACAGCAATCACCAATGATATCCCACTAAAAAGAAAGAAAGAAAGGCAAATTAGAAATAAGACACAACAAATATCATTGTGCACAAACCTAAGGACAATTTCACACACAATCCTGCATTTAGTACACCCCCTACAAACATGTCATTCATGCATGGCAACAATACTCCTTTGGAGTAAATTGTTTTTACTTACCTAAAACATGCAACTGTGCAAACTGCAGGTCAACCACCGCCAAAACCGCAAGGAGCCACAGCAAATAAAGCAAAAGCTTTGAACTAGAACAAAAAGGAGGAAATTTTTTTTTATCACAAATGCAAAGACTTCTTCAGTTGACAAACACCCCACCATCAAACATTTTAGAAATTGGTGCCTAAGTGGATTCTGTCATAGGGGCAGATGGGCCTACTAAAAAAATAGGCCTGTCTGCCCCAAGGAAGCCAGAAAATACCTTTAGTACTGTGTCCCCATGGAGAGCGACCCTTGCCAAAGGGGACAGCCCTCAGCCTAAAAATAATAGGCTGATCTGTTTCCAAGGGGTGCAGAAATGGCCTGGGTACATGTGCCCCCAAAGTGGGGGGCGACCCTTGCCCAAGCCCCCCCCCATCCACTAACACACACACACACACACACTATCCCTGGTGTCTACGTGGCTTCTGCCCCCCTTGGGGGCAGGTGGGTCTAGAAAAATAGGCCCATCTGCCCCCAGGGGGGGCAGAAATGGCCAACAGGTCAATGCCCCCCTTGGGGGGGCGCCCCGTGCCCGAGCGGACGCCCCCCCACAAAAATAAACACATTAAAAAAAATCCCTGGCGTTCTAGTGGTTTCTGCCCCCCTTGGGGGCAGATCAGCCTAAAAATAATAGGCTGATCTGTCTCCAAGGGGTGCAGAAATGGCCTGGGTACATGTGCCCCCAAAGTGGGGGGCGACCCTTGCCCAAGCCCCCCCCCCATCCACTAACACACACACACACACACACTATCCCTGGTGTCTACGTGGCTTCTGCCCCCCTTGGGGGCAGGTGGGTCTAGAAAAATAGGCCCATCTGCCCCCAGGGGGGGCAGAAATGGCCAACAGGTCAATGCCCCCCTTGGGGGGGCGCCCCGTGCCCAAGGGGACGCCCCCCCACAAAAATAAACACATAAAAAAAAACCCTGGCGTTCTAGTGGTTTCTGCCCCCCTTGGGGGCAGATCAGCCTAAAAATAATAGGCTGATCTGTCTCCAAGGGGTGCAGAAATGGCCTGGGTACATGTGCCCCCAAAGTGGGGGGCGACCCTTGCCCAAGCCCCCCCCCCCATCCACTAACACACACACACACACACACTATCCCTGGTGTCTACGTGGCTTCTGCCCCCCTTGGGGGCAGGTGGGTCTAGAAAAATAGGCCCATCTGCCCCCAGGGGGGGCAGAAATGGCCAACAGGTCAATGCCCCCCTTGGGGGGGCGCCCCGTGCCCAAGGGGACACCCCCCCACAAAAATAAACACATTAAAAAAAATCCCTGGCGTTCTAGTGGTTTCTGCCCCCCTTGGGGGCAGATCAGCCTAAAAATAATAGGCTGATCTGTCTCCAAGGGGTGCAGAAATGGCCTGGGTACATGTGCCCCCAAAGTGGGGGGCGACCCTTGCCCAAGCCCCCCCCCATCCACTAACACACACACACACACACACTATCCCTGGTGTCTACGTGGCTTCTGCACCCCTTGGGGGCAGGTGGGTCTAGAAAAATAGGCCCATCTGCCCCCAGGGGGGGCAGAAATGGCCAACAGGTCAATGCCCCCCTTGGGGGGGCGCCCCGTGCCCATGGGGACGCCCCCCCACAAAAATAAACACATAAAAAAACATCCCTGGCGTTCTAGTGGTTTCTGCCCCCCTTGGGGCAGATCAACCTAAAAATAATAGGCTGATCTGCCCTCAAGGGGGGCAGAAATGGCCCTAAAAGACATGCCCCCCAAAGGGGAGCGACCCTTGCCCAAGGGGGCGCCCCCCCATCCACTACACACACAATCCCTGGTGCCTAAGTGGCTTCTGCCCCCCTTGGGGGCAGATGGACCTAAAACAAATAGGCCGATCTGCCCCCAAGGGGGGCAGAAATGGCCAACAGTTCTCTGCCCCCTTGGGGGGGGCGCCCCTTGCCCAAGGGGGCACCCCCTCCCAACATACCTGCACAGAAAATATAATTCCCTGGTGATCCAGTGGTTTCTGCCCCCCTTGGGGGCAGATCCGCCTAAAAAGTAGGCCAATCTGCCCCCAAGGGGGGCAGAAATGGCCGTAACTAATTGCCCCCACAAGGGGAGCGACCCTTGCCCAAGGGGCCGCTCCCCGCCAGCAAGAAACACGAGCAAACAACAAAAAAAAAAAATCCCTGGTGTCTAGTGGGCATTCCTGCTGCCCGATCGCAATGCGATCGGGCAGCAGGAATGCTCAAAGAGACACCGGGGGAAAGGAAAAGCCTTTCCTTTCCCCCGGTGCCTCTTTAGCCCAAACCCCCCACCCACCGGGAAGAGGAACTCACCTCTTTCCTCGTCGCCGCACAGGAAGCAAATGGCTTCCTGTGCGGCGAAATCCCCATAATGAAGTCAGCGCGCGATCGCGCGCTGGCGTCATTATGGGGGGGTGGGGGGTGGAAGGGGAAGGGCTTCCCCTTCCATCCCTGACTTTGGGGGGGTGGGGGGAAGCACACAGAGGGAGCGAGAGCGCTCCCTCTGGGCTGTGTGCCGAGGACGTAGTGGTTACGTCCTCGGCACAGCAGCACTGTGCCGCGGGACGTAACCACTACGTCCGCGGCACAGAAGGGGTTAAAACTAGACACATAGGGAAATCCAGGGTGGGTGACCTGTGGGGCTCTCACCAGGTTCTGTTACCCAGGATCCTTTACAAACCTCAAGATTTGGCTAAAAAACACCTTTTCCTCAAATTTTGGTGACAGAATGTTCTGGAATCTGAGAGAAGCTACACATTTCCTTCCACACAGTGTTCCCCCAAGTCTCCCGATAAAAATGGTACCTCACTTGTGTGGGTAGGCCTAGGGTCCGTGACAGGAAATGCCCCAAAACACAACATGGACACATCACATTTTCCAAAAGAAAACAGAGCTGTTTTTTTGCAAAGTGCCAAGCAGTGGATTTCGGCCTCTAGCTCAGCCGGCACCTAGGGAAACCTACCAAACCTACACATTTTTTAAAACTAGACACCTAGGGGAATCCAAGATGGGGTGACTTGTGGGACTCTCACTAGGTTCTGTTATACAGAATCCTTTGCAAACCCCAAAATGTGGCCAAAAAAAACACTTTTTCCTCACATTTTGGTGACAGAACGTTCTGGAATCTGAGAAGAGCCACAAATTTCCTTCCATCCAGCGTTCCTCCAAGTCTCCCGACAAAAATAGTACCTCACTTGTGTGGGTAGGCCTAGTGTCCGTGACAGGGAATGCCCCAAAACACAACATGGACGCATCACATTTTCCCAAAGAAAATAGAGCTGTTTTTTGCAAAGTGCCAAGCTGTGAATTTTGACCTCTAGCTCAGTCGGCACCCAGGGAAACCTACTAAACCTACACATTTTTTAAAACTAGACACCTAGGGGAATCCAAGGTGGAGTGACTTGTGGGGCTCTCATAAGGTTCTGTTACCCAGAATCCTTTGCAAACACCAAAATGTGGCCAAAAAAACACTTTTTCCTTACATTTTGGTGACAGAAAGTTCTGTAATCTGAGAAAAGCCACAAATTTCCTTCCACCCAGCGTTCCCCCAAGTCTCCCTATACAAATGGTACCTCACTTGTGTGGGTAGGCCTAGTGCCTGCGAAAGGAAATGCCCCAAAACACAACATGGACACATCAAAATTATCAAATACTAAACTACTTGTTTTTGAGGGGGGAACTGCGTTTTTGGTCCTGGGCTCAGCAGCCATATATGGAAACCTACCAAACCCAAACAATTCTGAAAACTAGACACCCGAGGGAATCCAGAGAGGTGCGACTTGTGTGGATCCCCCAATGTTTTCTTACCCAGAATCCTCAGCAAACCTCAAATTTAGCTAAAGATCATATTTTCCCCACATTTCTGTGTGGGATCACCACACCGGGATGAATTTCCTACCACCCAACGTTCCCCTCAGTCTCCCGGTAAAAATTATACCTCACTTGTGTAGGTGGGCCAAGTGCCTGTGACAGGGAAGAGCCAAAAACATGTTGAAATTGAGGGGGAACCAAAGCGGGTCGAAAAGGCAGTTTGAAAAAAAAAAAATTTAGGCTGACAAGTGGGGCAGAATTGTTATCTGTATAGCTAAGACAATGCTGGGTGGTAGGAATTTTGTGGATTCCTGCAGATTCCGGAAGGTTCCATCACAAAAATGTGGAAAAATGTGTGATTTCCAGCAAAGTTTGAGGTTTGCAGAGCATTGTGGGTAAGAAAATGGTGCGCAGTGCTTGTGAAGCACACCACCCTGGAATCACCCAGATGTTTAGTTTTCAGATGTGTCTAAGTCTTGTGGATTTTTCTACATGGCAGCGTCCCAATGTCGAAAAAGTGCAGCCCTCACCAAGTGGTACTATTTTGAGAGTTAGCCAAGCTCTCATGGCCCAAATGTAAAACCAAAACTAAAAATAATCAAATGCCCTTTTGCTTGCCATGGGATAAGATGTTTTAGTGTGTGGGGGGAGAGCTGAAAGTCTGTTACCCCCTTCAGTTGGGGTGGGGCATAATCAGGCACATACTGGTTAGAAGCCACTATCCCACTATTTGTTTTTTAATTCCCTGGCATCTAGTAGACTTTCTGCCTCCAGGGTGTGGATCGGGGGTGATTGCCCCATCTGCCCACTGGTGGGCAGAACAACTTTGGCCCTATTTATTTGGGGTGGGGGTATGGCCATACCCCCACCCTCTTATTTTGAAAAACAAATCTTCCCTGGTCCCTGATGGGCTTTCTGTCCCACTTGGGGGCAGATGGGCCTTCCAAAAATAGGCCAATCTGCCTCCAACGGGGGCAGATAGGGCCAACAGTAATGTGCCCCCATGGGGAGCGAGCCTTGCCCAAGGGGCTGCCCCCCAAACAAAACACACACATACACACACACCAATCCCTGGTGCCTAAGTGGTTTCTGCCCCCCGGGGGCAGATTGGGCTGATAAAAATAGGGCAATCTGCCCCCAAGGGGTGCAGAAAATGCCTAAAATAAATTCCCCCCCCAGGGGAATAACCCTTGCCTAAGAAGTCACACCCCTTACGTGAGATTGGAGCTAAAAAAAAAATCACGGGGCATAGTGGTTTCTGCCCCCCTTGGGGGCAAATTGGCCTAATAAAAATAAGACAATCTTTCCCCAAGGGGGGCAGAAACGGCCTAAAGACAATTTGCCCCCCAGGGGAGATACCTTTGCCTAAGAGGTCACTCCCCACATATAAAAAATAAAATAAACAAACAAAAATTCCTGGTGTGAAACTGACACAAAAATAAATTCCCTGGTGTCTATTGTTTCTGCCCCCCTTGGGGCAGATTGTCCTAATAAAAATAGGCCGAAATAGCCTAAATACAATTTGCCCCCCAGGGGAGCGATCCTTGCCTAAGGAATTGCTCCCCATACATAAAACAAAACAAAAAATATATCCCTGGTGTCTAGGGGTTTCTGCCCCCCCCCCGGGGGCAGATCGGCCTAATTAAAATAGGCCGATCAAAAGGCCTAAAAATATTTTGCCCCCCAGAGGCCACTCCCCTTATGTGTAAGTATGTATAAAAAAATCCCTGGTGTCTAGTGGGCATTTCTGCAGCCCGATCAGCAGAAATGCTTGCAGAGACATGAAAGGAAAGGAAAGTCCTTTCCTTTCATGCCTTTGCCTGGCCCGTCCTCCTGAGCAGAAGAGAAATGCTAAGCATTTCTTTTCCGCATCGCGCTGGAAGCATGCTTCTAGCACGATGGGAGGTGACCACTGATGAGGTCAGCACGCGATTGCTGGGGGAATCGGGGTAGTCGGGGTGGAAGCGGAAGCGATTCCTCTTCCATCTCTGACGGGGGTGTGTGGGCCAGGTGCAGGACGAGCTGGTCTTGTCCTCTGCACACGAGCAGCATGGCCGAGGGCGAGACCAGTTCGTCCAAGGCACCCAAGGGGTTAAAAAACACAGTCAGGGCAATCAATGTACTGAAAAGTGCCAAGGCCCTAGGCCAGATAAAATCCCAGGTGACCTCTAAAAATCTGAGATATCGGTCTGGAGCAGTTACATAAATTTACTATCTAATGCTATCTTATTGGGAGGAGATATACTTGAGAAATGGAGGGGCACCAAGATCATCCCGATCTACCCGAAATAAGCTATAATAAACTATAGACTTATAAGTCTTATCTACAACCTCTAGAAACTTTTTGCTAGACAAGTCCTAGATAAATTGCTAATGTGGGTTGAAGACGAGAAAATCCTGACCCCTTTACAGGCAGGCTTTCGTCCCAAGACTAGCACTGCGTAGCAGGTTTTTAGGCTGGTGGCTTGTATTGGAAATATGTGTTACCAGCAAAACAAAGACTTTATGTTGCCTTTGTAGATCTTAACGCTGCTTTTGATTCCCTTCCACATAATATGTTGTGGCAAGTGCTGTTGAATATGGGGGTTCCCTTAAATTTGCTTGAAATGATCATTAGGTTATATTCAAAGAACGATGCTCAGGTGCGCTGGGGCAGTAGGGGAGAATTGACCGATAGGTTCGCCATAAGACGTGACATTCAACAAAGGTGTGTCCTTGCTCCATTATTCCCCCTGTACATAAATGACGTGGTAAAGAAACACCTTGACTGTGAAAATGACTCCCCTACAGTGAACAATGTAAAAATGCCTCTTTTACTTTTCACTGACGATTCCCTACTAATATCGAAATACTAATGGAGCTCCAGGTTCTCACCGATAAATGTATTAATTTTGGAAATTCCAGGGGCCTAGAGCTGAATGTAGGGAAGACCAAATACATGATCTTTGGACAGAGGGGAACTAGAATTAGGCTAATTCGAGTGGGCAATGAAACACTGGAGAGGGCTAAATCTTTTGACTACCTAGGGTCAAACTAACTTGTGACTTAAAATGGCTGCCCCAGTTAAAAAAGTCCTCCCTAAGGGTTGAGCACAGATCTAATGCTATCATAAGGGTCCATAAGATTCCTAGCTCCCGATGTGTTTCTCCAGCTCTAGCGTTCTATGAAGCCAAGGCACAAGGAGCCACCCTGTTTGGTGCAGAGAGATGGGGCAACATGTCTAGCTGCCATAGAAAATACATTTGTAAGAAAGCTGCTAAAGTTACCTGCAAGTACTCCATTGACCCCTCTTTATCTGGATCCTGACTTACGCATAATTGTGATTCTAAAGCCCCGGGCCTATTGGGCTCGTCTGTGGTCTACCAACGAAGTGGGCCACTGTAGGGATTCCCAAAGGGATTTGGCAATTTCAGCAAATGTTAACAGTATTCCCTTGGCGGAGTCAGTGTGAGACTGGTTTAATAGACTGAATTTAGGAAAATTCCGGGATGAGCCAGAATCATTATGTAAAGCTGACATTCCTGTACTTCATGAGCAGCGTGTTTTGATAGATGCCCATGGTGCTTTGACGAGCAGCTTTCTGGAGATTAAGGTGGTCATTACAACCCTGGCGGACGGTGTTAAAGCGGCGGTAAGACCGCCAATAGGCCGGCGGTAAAAAAATTGGAATAATGACCGTGGCGGAAACCGCCAACAAAGACAGCCACTTTAACACTCCGCCCGCCACTGCGGTATAAACAAACAGCGTGGCGGTCACCGCCAACAGACAGGCGGAAGACAATGTACCGCCCACAGTATCACAACCTACCAATCCGCCACCTTTTCCAGGGCGGATTTACCGCAGATAAAAGCACGGCAGAAACAGCCATTTCAAAGGGAAAACGCTCACCTCTACACACTCCACGAGGAAGGAGGGCACCATGGAGCCGGAACTCCATATTCTGCCAGCGCTAGTCTTCCTGCTCCTCTACGAGGATCATCAACGCCGGCGGAGAAGACCACGGTGAGTACTGCACCTACGACATAGGGGAGGGGGAGGTAAAAACACAGGGACACACACAACCAACATACCAACCCCCACCCCGACCTTCACCCACTACAACACACACACCAATGCATATCTATACATTACAGTAACATCCCCCCAACCTCCCCGGAAGAATGCAAAGACAAAAGGAAATGAGCGGAACCATTGTAATATATAAAAATACATTAAGCAAATATATACATATATATATATATACACAGTAAGCAAAATATACACCACGATTAGTAGTGCAGGTATTGCACCATTTACAGTCCGTGGACCACTGGGCCCAAAATACATGGGCGAGGCCCACACAAGATACCCGATCCAAACGGAGAGAACACTGCAAGGGCATCAGATAGAAATACAACAGGCACCTCAGGGGGAAGGGAAGGGGGGGCACCTCAGCCGGATGAGTGCACAACGCCAGATCCACGAGGGGGCTTCATGCCCATTGATGTATCCTGGGGAGTGCAAAGCCACAGTCTCTCAAGTCTCTACAGTGGGTGGGTTGCCCACTGTTCAATCCTGGGGAGTGCAAAGCCACAGTCTCTGAAGTCTCTACAGTGGGTGGGTTGCCCACTGTTCAATCCTGGGGAGTGCAAAGCCACAGTCTCAAGTATCTACAGTGGGTGGGTTGCCCACTGTTCAATCCTGGGGAGTACAAAGCCACAGTCTCAAGTCTCTACAGTGGGTGGGTTGCCCACTGTTCAATCCTGGGGAGTGCAAAGCCACAGTCTCTCAAGTGGATGCTGTTCTCCACTGGTTCTGGAGGGGGACTGGTGCCCAGAGTGCTTCATCCTGCCAAGGACAGACGGAGTGGATGCTGTTCTCCAGTTCTCCAGTGACTCTGGGGCTGGCGGTGGCCTCCTGGGCAGTGACTCTGGGGCTGGCAGAGGCCTCCTGGGCAGCGGGGATGATGGCGGTCTTCTCCGCCGTGCTGCTCCTCCCAGACTTTGGAGATTTCTTCTGCCCCTTCCCCACCTTGAGAGGAGTCACAGCTGAGTCAACACTCCCCCCGGGACCCCTGTGAGCGGCTTTGCTGGCTGGAGTCTTCCCCCTCTCCCGCCGGGTACTGTCCAACTTCTGGTGCTTCACAGGGGGGGGACTGGCTGTGCTGTAGCTCCGTACCACAGTGGCTGGCCTGGTGTCCGGTGCACTCCACATACCTGTAACAACAGGCACCACTGGTCCCGGAGATTTTTTGGCTGAGGTGCTAGTACGGGACCTATGAGTTGGACGGGGGGGGGAAATAGGTTAAGGGTGGACAGGAAAAGTTTTTGGGAGACACTGGGACGGGTAGCTGGAGGGGTTTGGGAGTGGAGGAAGAGGTGGTGGTTGTAGGAGGTGTAACTTTTGTGGATTTGGGTGCAGGTGCATGGGCTGGAGGCTGTCGTGAGGTAGATGGCTGTAGAGTGGGTGTGTGCCTGCGTTTGTGTATCTTCGGAGAGGGCGTCACAGACACACTGGTAGAGGACACAGGGGACGTGGAAATGGTAGTGGGGGTGGAGACTGCACGTGAGTGGGGTGTGCTGGTGGGTGTGCTGGTGCGGGACGTAGTGGCTGTAGTGGTAGTGCATGCAGGTGTGAGTGTAGACGAGACTGGGAGGGAGGAGGAGGGGGACACAGTGGAGGCAGTGCATGTTGGGGTGTCTGTATGTGTGTGATGCTTGCGTGAGTGCCTGTGGGATGTGTGGTGCTTATGTTTGCCTGAGCTTCCCTTGTGTGGTGAGGTGTGTGCAGGCTGGTCTGATGGTGTGCTTGGGATAGGCTGGGGTACAGGGGATTGGGTCTGGGTGGAGGAAGTTGGAGGGGGGAGGCTAGACACAGGGACAATGGCTATCATCAGTGCTGAGGCCAGAGTTTGCAGGGTTCGATGAAGGACAGCCTGACCAGAATGAATGCCCTCCAGGAATGCATTTGTGTGTTGCAACTCCCTTTCTACACCCTGGATGGCATTCAAAATGGTAGACTGCCCAACAGTGAGTGACTTGAGGAGGTCAATGGCCTCCTCACTGAGGGCAGCAGAGGTGACAGGGGCAGGGGCTGAGGTGCCTGGGGCGAAGGTGATGCCCACCCTCCTGGGTGAGCGGGCACGTGGCGAAGGCTGAGGGGCTGCTGGGAGGGCGGTGCTGGTAGGGGGGTGGCGGCTGTACCTGTAGAAGTGGGGGGCACAGATGTTGCCGCCACCACAAGGGAGCTCCCATCAGAGGATGAGTCTGTGTCGCTGGTTGCAGATCCTGTGACCGCCATGGTGCTCCCCTCGCCCTCCGTCCCACTGGTGTATTCTGAGTCCGTGGTGTGGCCCTCCATGGCCATGTGGGATGCAGCTCCCTCGTGCTCCGGTGCCACTATACCTCTGCCTGATGATGCTAATGAACACAAGAACAGGGAGACCACAAAAAGGGGGACGACGACAGAAGAAAGACAGGTTGAGTGCATGGCTTACCGCTACCGTTGGCGGACAATACAGACACAGCAGCCCCCTGCACTACGTCGCGCTGTTGGGCTCTACAGATGCAATTCCTGGGAAATGGCCTACATGGCTATGGACGACATCTGCACACATAGATGACACAGGGGCATGAATACCTGTACTTGGCACTCTACAGAGGTGGGGTGGGGTGCCACATGGCCTGCATTACGGAGGGGCCTAGCCTACGGAACTCACCCTGGCCTAGAGAAACCCACAGCCCTCCTCCCCCACCCAGACACCTTCACTGCGCGCAAAGTCCGCTGAATGATAGTGTACTCACCCCCTTGTGTCTGCTGTGATGCCCTCAAGCGCCCATCCAACTCAGGGTAGGCCACCGCCAGGATCCAGAACATCAGGGGGGTCATGGTTCGACGGGCACCCCTCCCACGTTGGAAGGCCATCCCCAGCTGAGCCTCCGCCGTCTTCTTGCTCCAGTGGCGAATGTCCTCCCATCTTTTCCGGCAGTGGGTGCTCCGTCTGTGGTGGACCCCCAGGGTCCGCACGTCCTTGGCAATGGCACACCAAATATCCTTCTTCTGGTGGGCGCTGACCTACATGACATGTACAGGGGAAGAAGAGAAGTCATTACCAACTGCACCGTCAAAGTGAGTGGCCCACATCCCTACCCTTGCCATGTGGCACATGCATTCACAGTCCTTCATGCACGCAGAACTGTGCCCCCTTCCTTCTTACAACCAGCCCTCTCCACACAGACAGAGCCCATACAACATGCTCCCTGTGTACTTACCTGTTGGTCTGGAGGACCGTAGAGTAGCGTGTACTGGGGAAGGACCCCGTCGACGAGCTTCTCCATCTCCTCTGCAGTGAAGGCAGAGGCCCTTTCCCCAGACGCACGAGCAATTGTCTCTTCCAGACCGAGGACACAGCAGCACTTGCAGTGTAGGTCCTTTCCTGTCGAAGATCAGGTATTGAGTGATTGAACAGATAGAAAATGGCGGTCACGTCCGCGGCGGTCACATCCGTGGTGGTGCGTAGCATCACTGCAGGCGTACATCGTCATTGGCTCCAGGGACCCATAGGGTCCAATGTTGACCAATGCAGCATTGCACTGCGGTCTTCGACCGCCTACCGCGACGATGTACAACGCCAGCGCAGTTACCTCACATCCCATTGTCCCAGTTTAGAGGTTGGGCAGCCGCCATTTCAGGGGCTCACATGGCCTAATTACCAACTGCGTCACACATATCTAGGCCTTGTCTCACAACACAAATACAGGCCACATTTTGTGTATGAATGGTGTTCTGTGTAGACTGTGGGTACATACCTCTGAGTTGTTTGACTCTGTGCTCGCTGTTGTCCTTCATAGGCACCGTCCGCTGGGACATGTGAGGAGATGGCGGAATCCTCCGGTGTACTGACTGCTGGTGGACCTGTCGACAATGGAGGAAAGAAGTTTGATCATCACCTACAGGTTTGACCGTGCCACAATCCAGGAACTGTGTACCCTGTTGGAGCCTGACCTGATGTCAGCAATCCGCCATCCCACAGGAATCCCCCCTCAAGTGCAGGTGCTATCAGTGCTCCATTTCCTTGCAAGTGGGTCATTTCAAACAACAGTGGCCATGGCATCAGGGATGTCCCAGCCTATGTTTTCCAACGTGTTGTCCAGAGTCCAGAGTGTTGTCTGCCCTTCTGAAACACATGCGGAGCTATATCGTTTTCCCTCAGGTGGAGGACTTGCCTACAGTGAAAGGTGACTTCCATGCCATGGGACATATCCCCAACATCATAGGTGCCATTGATGGGACCCATGTAGCTCTGGTCCCCCCCCCACAGGAGTGAACAGGTGTACAGGAACCGGAAGAGCTATCATTCCATGAATGTACAGATGTTATGTTTGGCCGACCAGTACATCTCCCAGGTAAATGCTATGTTCCCTGGCTCTGTGCATGACGCCTACATCCTGCGGAATAGCAGCATCCCTTATGTGATGCGTCAACTCCAGAGGCACCGGGTGTGGCTATTAGGGGACTCTGGTTACCACAACCTGTCATGGCTACTGACCCCAGTGAGGAATCCCAGGACCTGGGCAGAGGAACGCTACAATGAGGCCCATGGGCGGACTAGGAGGGGGATCGAACGCACCTTCGGCCTCCTGAAGGCCAGGTTCAGGTGCCTCCATATGATAGGTGGTTCCCTATTCTACTCACCAAAGAAGGTGTGCCAGATCATCGTGGCCTGCTGTATGCTTCACAACTTGGCTTTGCGACGCCAGGTGCCTTTTCTGCAGGAGGATGGTCCAGATGGCAGTGTTGTGGCAGCTGTGGAGCCTGTGGACAGTGATGAGGAGGAAGCAGAGGAAGAAGACATTGACAACAGGGACTCAGTCATCCAGCAATATTTCCAGTGACACACAGGTGAGAAAACATTCCTGCCTACTACAAGTACTTTAACACTTCTACCTCTATACTGTCTGTCGATTTCTACCAGTATATGGTCACTGAGTTGTACATTTCCCTTAAGGTTTCACAGGTGTGGTTTCCAACGTGTGTCATCTGCTTTGTTTCCTCATCGACTAGAGCTGTGTGACATAGGTATGTTGACATTACATTTGAAAAAGCATTTTGTCACTGTCATTGCTAATACACAATTTCGAAATCACAGACTGATTCCAGATTGTTTTGTGCTTCAAGGGTGTTTATTGAAGTGCTCAATGTTGGAGGGGGTTGTAAAATGGTGAGGGGTGATGGTGGAGGAATGTCCATGGCAGAGTCCAGTCTATTAGTGTAGGAGGCTGGACTGGCTTGTAGTGAGTACCAAGGGGTACTTGCACCTTGCACCAGGCCCATTAGTGTATAGGGTGTCTAGCAGCTTAGGCTGATAGATAATGGTAGCTTAGCAGAGCAGCTTAGGCTGAACTAGGAGACGTGTGAAGCTACTACAGTACCACTTAGTGTCATATGCACAATATCATAAGAAAACACAATACACAGTTATACTAAAAATAAAGGTACTTTATTTTTATGACTATATGCCAAAGTATCTTAGAGTGTACCCTCAGTGAGAGGATAGGAAATATACACAAGATATATAGACACAATAGCAAAAATATGCAGTATAGTCTTAGAAAACAGTGCAAACAATGTATAGTTACAATAGGATGCAATGGGGAAACATAGGGATAGGGGCAACACAAACCATATACTCCAAAAGTGGACCCCAAACCTATGTGACCTTGTAGAGGGTCGCTGGGACTATTAGAAAATAGTGAGAGTTAGAAAAATAACCCTCCCCAAGACCCTGAAAAGTGAGTGCAAAGTGCACTAAAGTTCCCCTAAGGACAAAGAAGTCGTGTTAGAGGAATAATGCAGGAAAGACACAAACCAGCAATGCAACAACTGTGGATTTCCAATCTAGGGTACCTGTGGAACAAGGGGACCAAGTCCAAAAGTCACAAGCAAGTCGGAGATGGGCAAATGCCCAGGAAATGCCAGCTGCGGGTGCAAAGAAGCTTCTACTGGACAGAAGAAGCTGAGGTTTCTGCAGGAACGAAAAGGGCTAGAGACTTCCCCTTTGGTGGACGGATCCCTCTTGCCGTGGAGAGTTGTGCAGAAGTGTTTTCCCGCCGAAAGAACGCCAACAAGCCTTGCTAGCTGCAAATCATGCGGTTAGCGTTTTTGGACGCTGCTGAGGCCCAGGAGGGACCAGGAGGTCGCAAATTGGACCAGCAGAGAGAGGGGACGTTGAGCAAGACAAGGAGCCCTCTCTGAAGCAGGTAGCACCCGGAGAAGTGCCAGAAACAGGCACTACGAGGATGCGTGAAACGGTGCTCGCCGAAGTTGCACAAAGGAGTCCCACGTCGCCGGAGACCAACTTAGAAAGTCGTGCAATGCAGGTTAGAGTGCCGTGGACCCAGGCTTGGCTGTGCACAAAGGATTTCCGCCGGAAGTGCACAGGGGCCGGAGTAGCTGCAAAGTCGCAGTTCCCAGCAATGCAGCCCAGCGAGGTGAGGCAAGGACTTACCTCCACCAAACTTGGACTGAAGAGTCACTGGACTGTGGGGGTCACTTGGACAGAGTCGCTGGATTCGAGGGACCTCACTCGTCGTGTTGAGAGGAGACCCAAGGGACCGGTAATGCAGCTTTTTGGTGCCTGCGGTTGCAGGGGGAAGATTCCGTCGACCCACTGGAGATTTCTTCGGAGCTTCTGGTGCAGAGAGGAGGCAGACTACCCCCACAGCATGCACAAGCAGGAAAACAGTCGAGAAGGCGGCAGGATCAGCGTTACAGAGTTGCAGTAGTCGTCTTTGCTACTATGTTGCAGGTTTGCAGGCTTCCAGCGCGGTCAGCAGTCGATTCCTTATCAGAAGGTGAAGAGAGAGATGCAGAGGAACTCGGATGAGCTCTTGCATTCGTTATCTAAAGTTTCCCCAGAGACAGAGACCCTAAATAGCCAGAAAAGAGGGTTTGGCTACCTAGGAGAGAGGATAGGCTACTAACACCTGAAGGAGCCTATCAGCAGGAGTCTCTGACGTCACCTGGTGGCACTGGCCACTCAGAGCAGTCCAGTGTGCCAGCAGCACCTCTGTTTCCAAGATGGCAGAGGTCTGGAGCACACTGGAGGAGCTCTGGACACCTCCCAGGGGAGGTGCAGGTCAGGGGAGTGGTCACTCCCCTTTCCTTTGTCCAGTTTCGCGCCAGAGCAGGGCTAAGGGGTCCCCTGAACCGGTGTAGACTGGCTTATGCAGAATTGGGCACATCTGTGCCCAACAAAGCATTTCCAGAGGCTGGGGGAGGCTACTCCTCCCCTGCCTTCACACCATTTTCCAAAGGGAGAGGGTGTCACACCCTCTCTCAGAGGAAGTTCTTTGTTCTGCCATCCTGGGCCAGGCCTGGCTGGACCCCAGGAGGGCAGATGCCTGTCTGAGGGGTTGGCAGCAGCAGCAGCTGCAGTGAAACCCCAGGAAGGGCAGTTTGGCAGTACCAGGGTCTGTGCTACAGACCACTGGGATCATGGGATTGTGCCAACTATGCCAGGATGGCATAGAGGGGGCAATTCCATGATCATAGACATGTTACATGGCCATATTCGGAGTTACCATTGTGAAGCTACATATAGGTAGTGACCTATATGTAGTGCACGCGTGTAATGGTGTCCCTGCACTCACAAAGTTCAGGGAATTGGCTCTGAACAATGTGGGGGCACCTTGGCTAGTGCCAGGGTGCCCTCACACTAAGTAACTTTGCACCTAACCTTTACCAGGTAAAGGTTAGACATATAGGTGACTTATAAGTTACTTAAGTGCAGTGTAAAATGGCTGTGAAATAACGTGGACGTTATTTCACTCAGGCTGCAGTGGCAGGCCTGTGTAAGAATTGTCAGAGCTCCCTATGGGTGGCAAAAGAAATGCTGCAGCCCATAGGGATCTCCTGGAACCCCAATACCCTGGGTACCTCAGTACCATATACCAGGGAATTATAAGGGTGTTCCAGTAAGCCAATGTAAATTGGTAAAAATGGTCACTAGCCTGTCAGTGACAATTTGGAAAGAAATGAAAGAGCATAACCACTGAGGTTCTGATTAGCAGAGCCTCAGTGAGACAGTTAGTCACTACACAGGTAACACATTCAGGCACACTTATGAGCACTGGGGCCCTGGGTTACCAGGGTCCCAGTGACACATACAACTAAAACAACATATATACAGTGAAAAATGGGGGTAACATGCCAGGCAAGATGGTACTTTCCTATAATTAGTCTCACAGGTGCATTGCCCATATGGGCATAGGAAGTGGAGCTGGGGCAGTTCCAATTTAGACAGGGTTACAAAGTGGGACAGTGGTTTGACAATCAGGGTGGTCTCATTTCTTGGAGGGAATCTTGGCATTGTGCTCTGTCTTGTTCCTGGATCTCAGGGACCACTTGCGGGGTGGTTCTCCGTCTGCAGGGGGGTTGCTGGTGTGGTGGTCCTGTGGCGGTGTCCCCTGTCCACTAGCGCCGACAGAGGAGGCGGGCAGTTCATCGTCCATACTAGGTCAGGGGCCCCTTGTAGTGCCACAGTGTCCCTCCTGGTGTTAAGTATTTCCTTCAGCACCCCTACGATGGTGCCGAGGGCGGAGCTGATGGTTCTGAGTTTCTCCCTGAACCCCAAATACTGTTCCTCCTGCATACGCTGGGTCTCCTGAAACTTGGCCAGGACCGTTGTCATAGTCTCCTGGGAGTGGTGGTATGCTCCCATGATGGAGGAGAGGGCCTCGTGGAGAGTGGGTTCCCTTGGCCTGTCTGCCCCCTGTCGCACGGCAGCCCTCCCAATTCCCCTGTGTTCCTGTGCCTCCGTCCCCTGGACTGTGTGCCCACTGCCCCCAGGTCCCTGTTGTTGTTGGGATGGTGGGTTATCCTGGGTTCCCTGTAGTGGTGGACACACAGCTGATTGACGTGTCCTGGGGACGGAGGTATGGGCCCGCTGGGTAGGTGCTGTGCTGCTGTTACCAGAGGGTGGAAGGTCTCTGGTGGGCTGTGCCTGTGTGAGGGGAACCGATTGTCCCGAGGCCCACGATGGTCCGGGCTGGTCATCTGGATCCAGTTGGACAGAGCTGCTGTCATCACTGTGGGCCTCTTCTGTGGGTGGGGTGGAGATGTCTGGACCCTCCTGTCTGGTGACGTTGGGTAGTGGTCCTGCAGGGGTGGAAAAGCATGATTATTTCATCTGTGTGTGTCATGGTGTGCAATGGGTGGGTGACCGTGTAACCCAGAGCTAGCATTCCTGTGTGGGGGCTTGTGTGATGATGGTTGAAGGGGGGTGTTATGGGTATGTGCAGTGGGCATGCTTTAGTGATGGGTGTCCATGCTTTGTGGTGTCATGCAGGGCTTGGTGTTGGGATGTGTGGTTTGTGTTATTAGTACATTTGTGAGGAGTTGGAGTGATAGGGGAGGGGGCGAGGATGGGGATCTGTGATAGCATGCAGGTAGGGTGGGGGATATGATAGTTAAAGGTTTGACTTACCAGAGTCCATTCCTCCACCAACTCCTGTGAGGCTCTCAGGATGCAGAATCGCCAAGACCTGCTCCTCCCATGTTGTTAGTTGTGGGGGAGGAGGTGGGGGTCCGCCGCCAGTCCGCTATACCGCCAGGTGGTGTCTTGAGACCACGGAACGCACCTTCCCCCGTAGGTCGTTCCACCTCTTCCTGATGTCGTCCCTATTTCTTGGGTGCTGTCCCACTGCGTTGACCCTGTCCACTATTCTTCGCCATAGCTCCATCCTCCTAGCTATGGAGGTGTGCTGCACCTGTGCTCCAAATAGCTGTGGCTCTACCCGGACGATTTCCTCCACCATGACCCTGAGCTCCTCCTCCGAGAACCTGGGGTGTCTTTGCCGTGCCATGGGGTGGTGTGGGTGATGTGTGGGGTGGGGTGTGTGGTGAGAAGTGTGGTGATATCTAGTGGTGTGTGGTGTTTTGTGCATGGAAGTTGTGTGGGTGATGGTGTTGAGTGCCTGTGGCTGTTAGTTTGTGGATGGTGGTGTCTCTCTCTGGCCTTCTTTCGGAATGTTTGGTCATAGGGGTTTGTGGGTGTGTGTTTTATATTGTATTGAGTGTGTGGGAGTGGTGTGTGTATGTGTATCAGGTGTGTGTATTTGGAATTGTCCAATGTGGCGGTGTTTTGTATGTGTGTGTGTATTTTGAGCGCAGCGGTGTGTACCGCCAATGGAATACCGCGGTTGAAAGACCGCCGCGTGGATTTGTGTTTCGTGATAGCATGGGCGTATTTCTGTTGCCGTGACGGTGGAGGTTTTGTTTTTGCCAGTTTATCACTGACCTTTGGTGTGGCGGACTTGTGTGGGTGTCTGAATTTTGTCGGATTTCGAGATGTGGGTCATAATAGCTGTGGCGGAATTCCGCACCCGCGGCGGTGTGTTGGCGGTCTTCTGCACGGCGGTAAGCAGCTTTTACCGCCAATGTTGTAATGACCCCCTAAGTTTTTCCCATGTTTTGAACCAGTTCTCGATAAGATCACTCCTCCTCTTGCTAAAAGCTTGTATATCCGATTCATGATCAGTACACCCTCCCCCCACGATCCCTCACCAGCAGATGGCATAGGGGCACACGTTTGAGCTTGTGCCCTGCATGTGGCCTAGCAAATGAAACTGAAGCCCATGTCCTGTTTTTCTGTTCTGAGTATTGTGACCTGCACAGTAAATGGATTTGCTCAATCTGCTTGCGTCTTGAGATAACACATTATCTACAAGCTTTAGGAATCTTAAAATAGGATGTAACAGAATGAATTGTTTTTTCAGTGACCAGATTCTTACTGACAATTTGGTATAGGCGCAACAAGTTTTTAACATTAATTGATTATTATTAACTGGTAAAATGTTTTCATACCTATCCATTTTAGCTGACTTTGTTGCACAACTTGATGTACTTTTATGCGAGTTTTCGGTAATCAGAAAAAAATGAGTCCTATTGGGGGTTAAGGGTTTTGGGGTATTTTAAGGCTTCAGAGAATGAAGAGTGTGTACTAGTGGAATCACTCGCCTTTTAAGGGAAATTGACTTTTTACATATGGTTTTTGAGCTTACATCGTCAAAGTTTGTTTTAATAAATGTGTGTGATTTTCTTTTTATCTGTATTTAAATGTAATGTATGTTATTTGCACTTTGATGGTCGTTGATGACCGAATAAAGTATTTATACTACTACTACTACTGCCCAATTGCACCACGCTCACAAGACGGCCCTATAGAAAAAAAAAAAAGAAATCGGAACTCCATTTGATCTGGTAAGGAAATATTAATGCTCTGAAAGGGCCTTGCTGTTTTTTTAAAAGAGCCAAATAAAGAAAGGAGGAGGAGCAGGAGGACAAAGTTGATTTGACATAGAAGACAAATAAAGCAAGCCATTTCCAGCTATGTAAAGTTTCATCATTTTACACCGCAGAATTTCCATGTTAGGTCATAAAAAGTTAGAGGTATACCTCTGTTAGTGACAATCTGATCAACAGATATCGTTTCCATTGCTAATTTTGTTAAGAAGTAAACATGAAGCAAACCTTAATCATAGAACGTTATGTGTGTATTTTGAGTTTGTATGACATTAAAATGTAAGGCTTTTGTGCGCAACGTAATGTTTTCAGATGTTTACAAGAGTACTTCCTTTCCACGCTAGCTGCCAGAATTTTTGGGCGGGCAAGCATATAGCTTTTCCTGCCAACGTTGTCGAGGCAAAGTCCACTGATGCATCTGGGTGTTTCTGTGCTCCTCCCAGCAGGTCTGCACAAAATAAACGTAGGACGACATCTTTCTTCTAAGCTTGTTGGGAACTCCTTTACCTATGGTGGAAGCTTGTCTGTCACCTAAAAGAAATAGTACACTGTATTAAGAGTGGTTGGTATACCTCTGACTCCTCGCCCAGCATTCCCACCCAAAGATAGCAGTGCCTGTCAGAGGACCCACCTCCCAAGAACAGCGTGCTCATGGCGCGCACATGGGGGGCATGGACAGAAGCGAATATGTGCTGTAAATAGCCAATGCTAAAATTGGCCTGAAAAAAACGTGATAATCTGAAAGCACACTTCTGATAAAATCGACTGCGTCATTGCACTGCCACAGCTGAAGGCACATCATTGCAAATACATCGTAGTTGCACTGGTCTTCCCACCAAAAACACCGCCTCTGCTACAGTCTGCGACACATTTTAGTATATGCAACTAAGAATTCCATTGGAAAAGAAAGGCCGGCCAGAAGGCAAACGTCACGCTCAGTGGCGGCAGGCAGCTTTAGGAGGGAGGGGGCGGCGGAAACCACACACACACACACACACACACACACACTCATTCTTTCACACACAGACACGCACGCACGCACATCCAT
The DNA here is from genome assembly GCF_031143425.1 of Pleurodeles waltl. Taxonomy (NCBI): domain Eukaryota; kingdom Metazoa; phylum Chordata; class Amphibia; order Caudata; family Salamandridae; genus Pleurodeles; species Pleurodeles waltl. Next base: position 134,516,616 of record NC_090437.1, read on the forward strand.
TAACAACACTCCTACCATTCAAACATGCACGCACGCACCAAACATTCACTTTAAAACATCACACACATACACACACACACACACACACACACACACCCACACACACTTACCTTCAGCCTGCAGGTCCCAGGAGGGTTGGGATTGCTGCCATCCCTCATTGGCTGACCTTAGGTCAGCCAATGAGGGAAGGCAGCAGTCCCAGCCTCATCACAGAGTGGGATGGGGTCAGTGAGACTGCTGACCCCACCCCACTCTGTGACGAAGTGTCACTGATTGACACTCACCCTGGGCGCTTCAGGGCTTAAACCTGAAGCGCCCAGGGCGAATGTCAATGGGTGACGCTTCTTTCGTCACCCAGGGGAGGGCCTTGAGGCACCTTTGCTGAGCCGAGGAGGTCATGCCCATAGGAACTGTGACCTGCTCAGCCCAGCAAAGTTCAGCTCAGGCAGCGAGGAGTCTGCGCAAATTGCGCATGTCTGCTCCTGGCTGCCTGACCTGAACATGAAGAGTGTCTGTCAGGCTGGCCTTTGTTCAGCCTGACATACACTCTTCATGAGGGGCAAAAGGTGGGGGGGCGTGGCCCCTCCACCCTAAAGGACGGGCCGCCACTGGTCACGCTGCTAACTTTAGAGCCCATTCTGTGGTTAGAACCCAACCCAACGGTCAAGGAGGACTACATAACTACGATTTGCTAAAAAAAAAAAAAAACGAAATCATCATGCTTTTGTTTTATTTTATGGCCCACCAAACTACATTTTGAGCAAAGACAGTACTCTCTCTCGACACTTCTTCCCTCTGAAATTAGATCCCCTGTATAATTACACATATTTCAAATAAAAAAACGCAGTCTTTATAAATTGTAGCAGCACATTTAGAAAGTAGAGAAATGGTGAAAAATAGGGCTTAATATGAGCTTTCTGAGGCCAGAAAGGGTGACTCACCCAGAAGCCATGCAGCCATGGAGTGCGACGCGGAGGGGAGATGCAGTTCGTGCTTGAAACTGCCATGGCCGCGCAATGCGAAAGGGAGAGACAAAAGCAAAAGTAGTGCGGCCGAAATACAGTATATGGGTGATTGTGCAATAAGCTATGTGATAGGGTCCGTCTGCAAGGCGGTAACAGACCAGCCTCAAGGTGGGATAAACGTAAGGCATTTATCAACAACACCAAGGGATTTTTAAAAGACAAGCCCAAGAATGAATTAAAGGGATGGGCACGTCGGAAAGCAGTGCTTGTGTGCTGCTAGGCTTAACCTAAAAGGCATTCCAATTTCTGAAGGGCCTGACTCAGGTCCCACGATCTTCCCATACAGGAGCATGCCAAAGCTTTCTGTGAATGCATTTGTTTCTTAAGGACTGAGTTATAGACACTCGTTATTTCGTGGGTTGATAGAAGTGGATCAAATTAAGAGGAAGCTGCAGAGATAAAATGTGATAATGCACATTTGTCTAATTGGAACACCACCTGCTTGAGCACAAGATGGCAATATTTATTATTATGGCATCTCTACAATTCAAGCCATCAGGGTTTGTGAGTGCGTGTATGCCCTGATGAAGTTGAGCCTTAAAGTGCCTTTGCAGTAAACAGCAGCTGAGAATCAATTAAATCAGTAAAACTTCACCAGTCATGAAACAGTGTGGGGTACCGGGGGGAGGGAGGAACTGCTAGATTACACAAAGCCCTCGACCTAAGTGGCAGCTACGGGGTGAGTCTGACTGTGGTATTTATATGAAGGGATCACCCTGACCAGCATAGCCTTGGAAGGTGGGCTATTGACTAGTTAGTGTTTGGAGAGGCAACTGACATTTCTCAGTACAATGGTCAAACAGCCAAGCTGGGCCAAAGGTCAGCCAAGATGTGAGGCAAAAAAGAAGGCACAACTCTATAGTACAATTTAAACCATAATATGTTGCAGGTAATATCATTATCTCCTGGTTATATAATTACTATTGTCTCCTTGATGACTAATATTTTTATGGCGGCAGTTTCAAGAGAAGCTTAGGCTTTTGGCTGAGAATACTATCTTGACTGGTCTCTTACTTAGAGGTGACAGGCTTTGCCCAGGGTAGACACAAGAAAGATATGAAAAAAGGTTTTCAAACATTTATTGAAACAATCATAATCTTGCATACAGAGAATGAGCTGTGATTATTCGCGAGCTGAAAGAAAGCACTGTAACTAGTGTTACCAATATGGTGAAAAGAAACAGCCCAACCATGGTGATGTTAGATTTCTATCTTCCTCTCTAGCTCTCTCTACAATTTGAGAGCATAGTGGGTGTACGCTCTGCCTGTGTCTGATCTAGTAGGATAGCCTAAGAACCCAATACCTGGAAACCTGAGCCAGAGTGTCTGTCGAGAATGAAGTTGGCAATCCTTCCTCGTAGGATGGAGGATCTGTGTCAGCAAAGCTACATGTAGAACACAGGATTCGTCCTAGGACATTAGTGGCTGGAGTGCTCCTCTGACCTCTCTATGGCAGTGCATCATTTACATAATCAAAGCCAAACTGTGTTAGAGGCACAGCTCTGTTGCACGGATATGTCTAGATGTTAAAAGCAGTCTCCGAGCGGACAAGGTAATCATTAGGACATCTTGCTCTATGTTTCTAGCCTTGATTAGAGTGAACAGATTACATGTCAAGAATGGCTATCTAAAAACAATCAGCATGCACAATGAATTCTTGGAATAATATTGTATAAGCATAAAGTGAGTTAAAGGTCATTGCTAAAAAGTGATGTCAGTCTAAAAAGTGCAAAATGTAAAATATAAAACAAAACTAAAATGGAGAACCAAGGTGGATCCCAGAAGGCCTCATGAGAGTCTAAGAAGTGAAGGTCTACCACCCACTAAAATCATAGAGCCAGTCCCTAGAGACCAGAGATGTGGACACAGAAGTTCTTAATTTGAGCTGGATGTTACAGGTGGGGCCCATCACCACTCATTTTTGGGGACCAGCACTTATTTGACCTTATCTGACTTTGACCTAGAACAAGAGGGAGAAAAACACACAATGGAGAAAGAAGGATGAAACGAAAGACTGAAAAATTGTGACAAAGGGAGAAAGTAGGAGCTTCACAGGTGCGATAAAGGGACAGGGAGTATCTGGTGGTGGATTAAAGAGGCATGAGGTGAAATCAAGATTACAAAGTCTTGGTATTCAGCACCTTCACGTTCCATAACACAGGCCATTGGCTTCTGAACAAAACCTTGGGCCCCAGCACTTATTATTTACACATTAAACACTGGGACATAGCACTCAGTAGCCCTCTCTACCTTTTACCATTGACAGGAGGAGGGCTTCCTGAAAAATTACTTGTACAAGAGAAGGTGAACTGAGTCGTGATTCTGCTTGGTGAGCACACTCTGTCTCTGATCAGCCTTTCTTGGTTGGCTGAATAAGCCTATTCTCTGAATATTGTAGGGAAAACTACTGTCTCTCTACAGACATCAAGTTTATCCAAACAAGGGGATTGTTTTGGGTGATCTTTCATTATAGACTGCAAACAGTTCTCATCCATTTTGTGTCTGCTGCTTTTCAACCAATTTTTCTACCTGTTTGTAGGGATCCATGATGGCTTGTATTCTGCTTTTAAATAATTTCTTGCAAGGTATCTGCTTTGGATACAGTGGCTTCTGTTACGGATTGTGCTAGCTCTTCACTATAAACTGATTGTCTTTTCTTGTTCAGTGGTTTTCCCTGATGCTGAGAGAGGTAGTCAGTTGAGTTGTTTGTATCATATTCATTTGGTGCTCTTGGCATTCTTCTGTTAACTGAGTTAGTGTGTTGCTGAGTGCATGAAGACAGATCTCAGTGAGGTCTGATCTGTGAATACATTATTCTGGCGCCTGTAGAGGCAGAGGTCAATATGTTGCCAGCCCCACAGAATGTTAATGGCTTTGTTTTTAGTCAGGAAATACCTCTGTTTTGTTGCATTCAGGGCTTGGCTGGCATGTGAACTAGCTCAGAATGCCCCTTCCATCCTGTTGTGTGGGAACTGCAACAGGTGCTGGTGTCTTTGACTGGTTTGTGCACTGATAATGGTCAAAGTAGGCCATTGCTTTATCAATGGGTAGAGAGTCCTTTATTCTTTGAAAATCCTCCTCCTGAACTAGGTTAGTTTCCCAGGCAAAGTCCTACTTGAGTATGTCAAACAAATGTTAATTTAGGGTGGCTATGTTTGGTGTGATACTGTCTCCCTACATGGTCATACTTAAGATAGGTAACTGCAAAATTCTTGAAAGTTAAAGGGGGTGTAGAAGGTGTGGATGTCCTTCAGCTCTTTCAGGTCTGCTTTGACTCTATTCAAGAAAAGATGCCTGAAAAAGGTGTGTTTCGTGAACTCAGAATGTTCTGAGGTGAACTAATGTCAGCTTGCCTTTAATATTTAAGGTTTGGCCCTATGCTTCAAATGGTGGTGTTGTTTTAATACAACATATCTGATAATTCCATTAGTGAGATTCAGTACTCTGAGTTGAGTTAACAAACATTTTCAAATTGCATTTCAAGAGAAAGAGTCTGAACTTTTTGGCTGAGGTTATGGAAACCTGACTTATGAAAGAAACAAATTGATTATACTGAGAAAACACTATTTAAAGTTCAGCCTTACCAAAAACAATATTCTGGTTTTAACATTGAAAAAAGTGGGTGTAACAAATAAATCTTTATACAATGGGAGGGTTTGAAGAAAAAGCTATTTAATATTTAAAACCTATTTTGGCTGTATATCTCTTTTTGAAGTTCTGGAAAGAAGGTTCTTTGCCCTAAAATGGAAATGGCTTTCAATTGTAGTTTAAGAATTTTTTTCGAGGACGTGCCCCAGGGTAGGTGCACAACGGATCGGAGACCGTACATAATGGTTCCTTCTCTGATCTGAGGTTTAAGCGTCCTCAAGATGCCTTATCTCTACATGGGATGGGCGACCTAATAGGTGACTGACTGTGACTAATAAGTCCATATACTGTAAGTGACCCTCCAGCACTTATTGTTATCTGTTTTTTAGGAGAAGTTACTTTTTAAGGTCCTGAAGAAGCGCCGTTGGATCTTTTTTAGACCGTTCAGGCGCGAAACATGTCGACCTCTCAGTGCTAGGATCGAGTATTTCTCCTCCTTCCCTCACTTTGTGTTAGGAGTATAGGGTACATTATTCCCCTTTGGACTCCTTGATTCATTTTTAATGTTGGCCTGACCCTTATATGTAGCAACGTATTAAAGACATTTGGTGTTCAGAGCCAATTTTAGTACACCTCTTACTCTCCTTTTTCCGCCTTACGCTATCACACCCTACTGATTCCATCTGATCAGTAACACCATCCTCGGTCAAAGAGCCACCACCATTTGAGTGGTGGCCCGTCGGACATTGCAGTGCCAGTCCGGCGAGGAGTTAGCCCGATGATGATGCCTAGCGTCGGAATTGATGCTTGAGGGTACTCCTAAGACATCACCCACTCGTGAAAACTCGTTTAGGCAGACACTTTTGGAACAGTATACCTTTGTTATATAGGTCTATGTGTAGGGAGTACGTATACTGGACCAGTAATCCTCCCAGTCCCTCTCTGTTTTATAGTTTAAGAATTGGAGTCAGACTCAAGAGTTATCCCAGCAGTATTGTAGGGAATGTAAAAATGAAACCTGATTTAGGAAATATGCAACATGAAAATAATTTCCAACATCAGGCCCAAGCAGAAACCACTCAGCTGTTCATAGTTAGAAACCAGTTTAGGCCCAACTCCCAAACTGACAAGAACAAGGTGAAAAGTTCACTAATGAATGTAGTAGGCTAGGAAAATTAAAAGGGCTTTTAGTCAAAGGCCAGCTCATGTCTAACTGACCCAAAAGTATTTGCAGCACCAGCACACAAGTCCTCCGTGCCTTCAAACAGACTGTGGCCTGATTAGACAATAGGTCCATAATCGAATTAGCTCAGAGCACACAGGGGCTCTGATTAAACAATGGGTACAGGGAAAGAAACTAAGGGGCTGATTTAAGAAAAGTAGCGCTGCACCCAGTGCAGTGCCCCTTTCCTTGCTCCCCTTAGCGCCACCTACTGCCACCATGTGTGCGCCATATTTAAAATAAAGCGTACCATGAGGGGCAATGCCGTCAGATTGTTTTATGCTATTGATGTACTGTTCAGGGTTAGCACCAACATTTTGGCGGAAGCCCTGAACACTACATAGAGGCCCATTGTGAGCAATGGTGTGCCCCTTTTAAAGCCTGCTCTGAGCAGGCATTAAAAATGCTGCACAAAATGGCACAAATAAATCTTTTAGATTACTTTGTGCCGTTGTTTTGGCCACTCCTAACGGAGGAACGCCCCTCTTTCATAGATGCCAGGCATAATGTGACGCAAGGGGTTACAAAGTGGCACAATGCATGCATTGTGCCACTTTGTAAATTTGGTGCTGTCATTTTGGCCTTGTTGGGCCACATTAACGTAAAAAAAGAAGCTAATGTGGTGCAAGGAGGCGCTAGGCCCTCTTAAACCTAGGCCTAAATTCTGAGCACACAAAGGCCACAGGCATACAATGCTGTCAGCATACACTCTAAGGAGGTTATATCTACTATGAATCACCCACCCATTCTTAGGCCAAACAATGTCCTGTCATAAAGCATTGTCAAAAGTATAACAAAGAATGTGTAATGGTTTAGCTCAGGAATTCAGGATTATGGGGTCACTTGTCTTTAAGTGTTTTCTGTCTTAAATCAGTAACCTTCAATTACCAATTATTTACTACATGTAATAAAGCATGATATTGAATTGAACAGAAAAGCCTGGAGAATTCGAGAAAAACTGCAGAGGTAGCTTGAGCTGGCTCAGGAGCAGTTCATAGTGTTTTTCTCCCTGTCTCGACAGTTAGTAAATGCTATCTTTGGGTTGCCAAGAAAAGTCTGCTTGGTTCTTTGAGTTGCGGGCATTTTGTCCACCTCGTAACAGTTCGTGAGCCAGATAGGAGATTCCTTTACCTTCCACCTGATGACTGGCATTGGAAGACCGCCTATCCTCTGCTACAGAGAGGCCAGTACACACACTTTGATGAGGTGAGCAGAACCTGGGTTTAAGCTGAAGTACCACCAGTGCATGGGGGTTGAAAAGGATCCGGCGACAGCCGTCTTTTTAAGATGAGGACAAAGCTGATCACGACCCTTGTTTATGAATTTGCGTGTTTCTCTTGGCAATGTTAAACGCAGATGTAGAATATAATTTTGTGTTATGTTCATCTTGGCAAAGTTAAATATGCAAATGTAGTGTAAATACAAGATTTAAGATAGTACGAGACAGAAGGGTACTGGTACTATGTATTGGAGGATAGTGTATGTGTTGCACAATCAACAAGGTACCTACATAACTAGTAACCTGTGATTCCCAACAACAAGTTGGACGTGGGCTATGTGGGAGCTTTGAACTCAGGAGGCACAGAGATGTGTTCCATTTGACACCTAGAGACAGCTTAAAAGCTGGTGTTGCTAAACTTTACCTCCAGTTAAAATCTGAACACTCAAATTCCCAATCGTGGACCTAATGTCCAGCAGGCTTTCTGTGTTTTTTTTAAAAATGCATGGTCTGAAAAGTATCTCCCCTGGGGCATGGAAGAAGGTGGCCAGGGGTTGCTAGTTACATGTACCAAAACTAGATCAGAGATATGAATATTGCCCCAGAACAGAATTTTGTGTTATGCTTGTCTTGGCAAAGTTAAATATTTAAATGTATGATAAAGATAAGGTTTAAGGTAGTAAGAGAAAGAAGGGTACTGCATGTGATTTTTTAATATATATCGGAAGAATGTGTGCATGTTTTGCACAATCAACAAGGTGCCTATATAACTAGTAACATGTTATTCCCAACAATGGGTTGGAAGTGGCCTGAGTGGTAACTTTGAACTCGGGAGGTGCAGAGGTGTGTTCCATTTGACACCGAGGGACAGATGAAAAGCTAGTGTTGCTAAACTTTACCCCAGTTAAAATCTGAACATTCAAGTTCCCAATCCTCGTTCTAATGTCAGCAGTCTTTCTGGCGTTTCTAAAACGCAGAGTATGAAAAGTATCTCCTCTGGGGCGTGGAGGAAGGTGACCAGGGGTTGCTAGTTGCATTTATTGAAAGTATATTAGAGATGTGCTTATCGCCCTAGAATATAATTTTGTGTTATGTTTGTCTTGACAAAGTTAAATATGTTAATGTAGTGTAAATATAGGATTTAAGGTAGTAAGAGACAGAAGGGTTCTGCATGCAATTTTTTTATATATATTGGAGGATTGTGTACTTGTGTTGCACAATCAACAAGACTTCTACATAACTAGTAATCTGTGATACCCAGCAACTGGTTGGAAGTGGCCTGCATGAGAACTCTGAACTCGAGGGGGGCCGAGATATGTTCCATTTGACACCTAGAGATAGCTGAAAAGCTGGTGCAGCTAAACTTTGACTCCAGTTAAAATCTGAACACTAAAATTCCTAATCCTGGACCTAATGTCCAGCAGTCTTTTCTTGGTTTCTCAAATGCCCAGTCTGAACAGTATTTCCTCTGGGGTGAGACGGAAGGTGACCAGGGGATGCTAGTTGCATTACCAAAAGTAGACTAGAAATGTGGTTATGACCCTAGAATAGAATTTTGTGTTGGATTTATTCTTTAGTGTGACTGGAGATGAGTGCGTGCGTATTTGAATGAAATGTGGCCAGAGTGTGATGTTGTTTGTGTAGTGTTGTATAAATGTGCAAACTGTTGTTGGTGTATATATATTGCATTAAACAAAAAGGTTATAGTGTGATGCGCCCCATGGAATTGGTTAAGCAAGATTAAAAGTTGAATGTGTATTGTGAAATGAAAAATAGAAAAAATTGACGAGGTACTACCACCATAAGATTTGTGCAAAAATTATTTGATCTGGTAGCAGAATAGATATAAAATTAAAGTAGTAAATACGCCTAATTATGGAGACCCCTATTAGAGCATATGCAGAAGGTATTTCCCAGTGACAAAAATAAATTACAAAAATATAGCCTTGAGTGGTTTAAAACTACCCAAAAGCATATGTATCCTTGACCAAAAGAAGGAACGTTCAATAATAGGATAATTGAGCATGTTGTCACGGATCTCAGATGTACATATACAGGAACCAAATTAAAGAAAAGGGAATCGACTATAGCCTTACGGAGAATATTCTGTGAGAGTTCAAAAGACTACTTACAAGGATATACCCGTAATACCTCATCTGTTACCCCACCCCCCTTTGACCCTATGGGCACCACACCCATAGTGCCTAGCATCTACCCATTAGTGCAGCTGCAGGAAGCTGCAGTAGGGTTTGAGAAACTTGAGAAAGTGGCAACATCAAAGAGACATAGGGAATGCAGGGTGTAGCTTCTATGTACAAAGGACTGTATATACAACATGACAGTCAATATCTCTAGGAAGGGGGCAGGAGCAAAAAAGGACTGAAGGTAGTTTGCCCCCTTAGCAGAAGGAGAAGGGGGGGGTGCAGTCTCACCAGAGAGTGTGCGGGACTGGCTATCATGCAGTGAGAGTAGGAGAGAGACAAGTGATGTAAGGAGAGAAGGGTTTGACAATGACTTTACAGGACAAACTCAGAGAAGTTTTGGGAAATTAGCGGACAGGATAGAATCCATACACCAGTGTGTGGAGAGCATGTTTGAATTACTTTAAAACCAAGAAGTAAGTCACCCCACTTATGAAATTCAAGGCAAACCACTCATCGACTTAGAATACACCAGGGGTGCAGGGAGACTATCTAAGCTAACTGATGCAAGGGAAAGAATGCAAGTTCTGCTTCCTATAAGTACGAAACCCCGTACTACAGAGCTTGAGCGGTTACAGTTCCAAAGCACCCATGGCCAGCCTGACCCCGGAATGGGATCCTGCGAGGTTAGGGGAACGGGTGACACTCCACAACAGACCAGCACAGAAGATGAGTTCCCAAGCAAATTCACGCAGCACGGATCTCACTCCCAGTGAGACCGTGTCTGAAGGAGAAAACAGCTGGCACACTGTTGTACCATTTGTGGACAATTTAACAGACTGGACTGAGCGGTTAGCCCCCCAGATGAGTCTGTGGCCAGAAGATGGGTCCTTTGATACACATGACATGGTGAACACTGAAGATTGCATTCTGTATGGTGAGTGTGATCCAAATTGGGACTACCCTTACATGAGGAAATGTCTGCAAACATGGCAGAAGTACGCCAGGCAGCACCATACCCAATGTGCCACCACCAATTTGAATCAGATGCTCCTAATACATAAGGGACATGGGCACCATATTATTGTCATAGTTGGACTTTTGCTCTAGGCAAAATTGCTGGTTTAGGGATGACTGCCTTTTTGTTTGTAGGTAACTAGACCAATCCTACAACAAGTTGCAACTGTCAGCCCAATCCTTTCGGCTCACAAGCAGTATCTCACCAAAAACCCAAACAGTGAACGGTTACTTCTGGAGCCTTTACGCATGGATTTTAGAGTGCAACATCTCAGGGGAGTGGTGATCAAATGGAGAGTACTCTTTTCTCATATGAGCAACAAGTCTCAGTCACACACAGGCAACGAAGGAGATACAGTGAAGTTTTCAATAGGTTTATTAACAAGACCACAATCTATTGTAAATTACATGGGGTGCAATGATTAGGATAATGAACAATGCAAAAAATACAATTGTAAAAATGAGTCATGAATATAAAGACCCACACCATCATGCAATAACATGAAATATGAAATAGATGTGAAATAAGCCCTAATACCCTAACATGATTAACCTAATCCCTAACCTAAAGAGGTGTGTTAAATCTAATCTGCCAGTACCATGTCCATGAGAAGAGCCCCCCAAACCTTGTTACCTTGGAATGAGGTCTCTAGATCAGACTCAGTGGGGAAACGAAGGCTGGGTCTGCATCAAGCCTACATGTAGCATAGACAGCGTTGACGGCGTCTGATAGAAATCCCTCTGATATCCCTGTTTGCGTGAGATGTATTTATATTGGTCTTGTAGGATCCCTGACGCAGGTATGTTCCCAAACAATAAGAAGGAATGGTTGGGGCAGCAAATATATAAACAATTTCCTGAATAGGTACATTATGTTACTGTCATACTTAAGTGGGAAAGTACATAATGTGAATTCACACGTCTCTCATTTGACTTTGACGCTGATAGTGACGCCTTCACGGTGTGGCACTGATAACATGAAATCATAACATCTTCCTAACTATAAACATGGCAGCCATGTTAGAAGAAATAATTAAATAAATCTGCTAAAACAGAGCAGACTTAGGTGGTCATTACAACATTGGCGGTAAAAGTCGCTTACCGCCGTGCAGAAGACCGCCAACACACCGCCGGGGCCGCCGACTTCCGCCACAGCTATTATGACCCACATCTCGGAATCCGACAAAATTCAGACACCCACACAAGTCTGCCACACCAAAGGTCAGTGATAAACTGGCGAAAACAAAACCTCCACCGTCACGCCAACAGAAATACGCCCACACTATCATGACACACGAATCCATGCGGCGGTCTTTCAACCGCGGTATTCCATTGGCGGTACACACCGACGCGCTCAAAATACACACACATCTCCAAAACACAGCCACATTGGACAATTCGAAATACACACACTTGATACACATACACACACCCAATACAATATAAAACACACACCCTCATCACCCACAAACCCCTACGACCACAATTACAGAGAGAAGGCCAGAGAGAGACAACACCATCAACAAACTAGCATCCACAGGCACACAACACCATCACCCACACAACCTCCATGCACAAAACACCACACACCACTACATATCACCACTACATATCACCACACTTATCACCACACACACCACCCCACACATCACCTACACCACCCCATGGCACGGCAAAGACACCCCAGGTTCTTGGAGTAGGAGCTCAGGGTCATGGTGGAGGAAATCGTCCTGGTAGAGCCACAGCTATTTGGATCACAGGTGCAGCACACCTCAATTGCAACGAAGATGGAGCTATGGCGAAGAATAGTCGACAGGGTCAACGCAGTGGGACAACACCCAAGAATTCGGGAGGACATCAGGAAGAGGTGGAACGACCTAAGGGGGAAGGTGCGTTCCATGGTCTCAAGACACCACCAGGCGGTTCAGTGGACTGGCGGCGGACCCCCACCTCCTCCCCCACAACTAACAACATGGGAGGAGCAGGTCTTGGCGATTCTGCATCCTGAGGGCCTCGCAGGAGTCGGTGGATGAATGGACTCTGGTAAGTCAAATCTTAACTATTACATCCCCCACCCTACCTGCATGCTATCACATACTTCCACCCTCGCCCCCACCCCGATCACTCCAACTCCTCACAAATGTACCAATATCACAAACCACACATCCCAACACCAAGCCCTGCATGCAACAACAACGCATGGACACCCATCACTAAAGCATGCCCACTGCACATACCCATACACCCCCCTAAACCATCCTCACACAAGGTCTCACACAGGAATGCAAGCACTGGGGTACACGGTCACCCACCCATTGCACACCATGACACACACAGATGCAATAATCATGCCTTTCCACCCCTGCAGGACCACTACCCAACGTCACCAGACAGGAGGGTCCAGACATGTCCAATCCACCCACAGAAGAGGCCCACAGTGATGACAGCACCTCTGTCCACCTGGATCTAGATGACCAGCCCGGACCATCGGGGTCCTCGGGACAGTCGGTACCCCTCATACAGGCACAGGCCACCACAGACCTTCCCCCCTCTGGAAACACCAGCACAGCACCCACCTAGCGGGCCCATACCTCCGTCCCCAGGACACGTCAATCAGCTGTGTGTCCACCACTACAGGGAAGCCAGAAACCCACCACCCCAACAACAACAGGGACCTGGGGGCAGTGGCAGTGGGCACACGGTCCAGGCGACGGAGGCACAGGAACACAGGGCAACTGGGAGGGCTGCTCTGCGACAGGGGGCGGACAGGCCAAAGGAACCCACTCTCCACGAGGCCCTCTCCTCCATCATGGTAGCCTACCACCACTCCCAGGAGACGATGGCAACGGTACTAGTCAAGTTTCAGGAGACCCAGCGCATGCAGGAGGAACAGTATTTGGGGTTCAGGGAGGAACTCAGAACCATCATCTCCGCCCTGGGCACCATCGTAGGGGTGCTGAAGGAAGTACTCGACACCAGGAGGGACACTGTGGCACTACAAGGGGCCCCTGACACTAGCATGGATGATGAACTGCCCACCACCTCCGCCGGTGCTTGTGGACAGGAGGCACCGCCACAGGACCACCACACCAGCACCCCACCCCCTGCAGACGGAGAACCACCCCGCAAACAGTCCCTGAGATCAAGGAACAAGACAGAGCACGATGCCAAGACCCCCGCCAAGAAAAGAGACTACCCTGACTGTCATCCCACTGTCCCACTTTGTCACCCTGTCCATATTGAAACTGCCCCAGCTCCACTTCCTATGCCCATACGGGCAATGCACCTGTGAGACTAATAGACTGGACTCTGCCATGGACACTCCTCCGCCATCACCCCTCACCATTTAACTTCCCCCTCCAATATATTGTATTTAAATGAACACACCTAAAGCACCAAAAGATCTGGAGTCTGTCTGTGATTTCGAAATAGTGTATTTGCAATTACAGTGACAAAATGTTCATGAATTAGTAATGTCAACATACCTATGTCACACAGCTCTAGTCCATGAGGAATCTAAGCAGATGACACACGTTGGGACCCACACCTGTGAAACCGTAAGGGAAAGTGACAACTCAGTGACCATACACTGGGTGAAATCGACAGACATGATCGAGGTAGTGTAAAGTGTAAAAGTATATGTAGTAGGCAGGAATGTATTCTCACCTGTGTTTCACTGGAAATATTACTGGATGACTGAGTCCCTGTTCTGCATGTCTTCTTCCTCTGCTTCCTCCTCATCCCTGTCCACAGGCTCCACAGCTGCCACAACTCCGCCATCTGGACCATCCTCCTGCAGAAAAGGCACCTGTCGTCGCAATGCCAAGTTGTGAAGCATACAGCAGGCCACGATGATCTGGCACACCTTCTTTGGTGAGTAGAATAGGGATCCACCTGTCATATGCCGACACCTTAACCTGGCCGTCAGGAGGCCGAAGGTCCGCTCGATCACCCTCCTAGTTAACCCATGGGCCTCATTGTAGCGTTCCTCTGCCCTTGTCCTGGGATTCCTCACTGGGGACAGTAGCCATGACAGGTTGGGGTAACCAGAGTCACCTAATAGCCACACACGGTGCCTCTGGAGTTGACCCATCACATAAGGGATGCTGCTATTCCGCAGGATGTAGGCGTCATGCATTGAGCCAGGGAACATGGCATTCACATGGGAGATGTACTGGTCTGCCAAACATACCATCTGTACATTCATGGAATGATAACTCTTCCGGTTCCTGTACACCTGTTCACTCCTGTGGGGGGGGGGGGGCAAAGACACATGGGTCCCATCAATGGCACCTATGATGTTGGGGATATGTCCAAGGGCATAGAAGTCACCTTTCACTGTAGGCAAATCCTCCACCTGAGGGAAAACAATGTAGCTCCACATGTGTTTCAGCAGGGCAGACAACACTCTGGACAATACGTTGGAAAACCTAGGCTGGGACATCCCTGATGCCATGGCCAAAGTTGTTTGAAAAGACCCACTAGCAAGGAAATGGAGCACTGATAGCACCTGCACTTAAGGGGGGATTCCTGTGGGATGGCGGATTGCTGACATCAGGTCAGGCTCCAACTGTGTACACAGTTCCTGGATTGTGGCACAATCAAACCTGTAGGTGATAATCAAATTTCTTTCCTCCATTGTCGACAGGTCCACCAGCGGTCGGTACACCGGAGGATTCCGCCATCTCCTCACATGTCCCAGCGGACGGTGCCTATGAAGGACAACAGCGAACACAGAGTCAAACAATTCAGAGGTATGTACCCACAGTCTACACCGAACACCATTCATACACAAAATCTGGCCTGTATGTGTGTTGAGGCTAGGCCTAGGTATGTGTGACGCAGTTGGTAATTAGGCCATGTGGGCCCCTGAAATGGCGGCTGCCTGACCTCTAAAGTGGGACAATGGGATGTGAGGTAACTGTGCTGGCGTTGTACACCGTTGCGGTAGGCGGTCGAAGACCGCGGCGCAATGCTGCATTGGTTAACATTGGACCCTATGGGTCCCAGGAGCCAATGACGATGTACGCCGGCGGCGCTGAACAGGGCAAGCATCGCTGAACAGGGCAAGGACCGCCAACTCAAGCACCGCTGAACAGGGCAAGCACCGCTGAACAGGGCAAGGACCGCCAACTCAAGCACCACTGAACAGGGCAAGGACCGCCAACTCAAGCACCGCTGAACAGGGCAAGCACCGCTGAACAGGGCAAGGACCGCCAACTCAAGCACCGCTGACTAGGGCAAGCACCGCTGAACAGGGCAAGGACCGCCAACTCCAGCACCGCTGAACAGGGCAAGCACCGCTGAACAGGGCAAGGACTGCCAACTCAAGCACCGCTGAACCGTGCAAGGACCGCCAACTCAAGCACCGCTGAACAGGGCAAGCACCGCTGAACAGGGCAAGGACCACCAACTCAAGCACCGCTGAACAGGGCAAGCACCGCCAACTCAAGCACCGCTGAACAGGGCAAGCACCACTGAACAGAGCAAGCACCACTGAACAGGGCAAGGATCGCCAACTCAAGCACCGCTGAACAGGGCAAGCACCACTGAACAGGGCAAGGACCGCCAACTCAAGCACCGCTGAACAGGGCAAGCACCGCTGAACAGGGCAAAGACCGCCAACTCAAGCACCGCTAGCCCATGAGCGGCAGGGGCACTGACGCAACAGGGACCGTCACAGGGTGAGTGATGCCCTCTGGGCACCAGACCCCCTCCAGAACCAGTGGAGAGATCCATCCACTACCTCTGTCCTTAGCAGGATGAAGCACTCTAGGCACCAGTCCCCCTCCAGAACCAGTGGAGACTGTCATCCACTACCTCTGTCCTTAGCAGGATGAAGCACTCTGGGCACCAGTCCCCCTCCAGAACCAGTGGAGACTGTCATCCACTACCTCTGTCCTTAGCAGGATGAAGCACTCTGGGCACCAGTCCCCCTCCAGAACCAGTGGAGAGATCCATCCACTACCTCTGTCCTTAGCAGGATGAAGCACTCTTGGCACCAGTCCCCCTCCAGAACCAGTGGAGAGATCCATCCACTACCTCTGTCCTAGCAGGATGAAGCACTCTGGGCACCAGTCCCCCTCCAGAACCAGTGGAGACTGTCATCCACTACCTCTGTCCTTAGCAGGATGAAGCACTCTGGGCACGGGTCCCCCTCCAGAACCAGTGGAGAGATACATCCACTACCTCAGTCCTTGGCAGGATGAAGCACTCTGGGCACCAGTCCCCCTCCAGAACCAGTGGAGAGATCCATCCACTACCTCTGTCCTTAGCAGGATGAAGCACTCTGGGCACCAGTCCCCCTCCAGAACCAGTGGAGAGATCCATCCACTACCTCTGTCCTTAGCAGGATGAAGCACTCTGGGCACCGGACCCCCTCCAGAACCAGTGGAGACTGTCATCCACTACCTCTGTCCTTAGCAGGATGAAGCACTCTGGGCAGCAAGCCCCCTCCAGAACCAGTGGAGACTGTTATCCACTTGAGAGACTGTGGCTTTGCACTCCCCAGGATTGATCAGTGGGCAAACCACCCACTGTAGAGACTTGAGAGACTGTGGCTTTGCACTCCCCAGGATGGAACAGTGGGTAACCCACCCACTGTAGAGACTTGAGAGACTGTGGCTTTGCACTCCCCAGGATTGATCAGTGGGCAAACCACCCACTGTAGAGACTTGAGAGACTGTGGTTTTGCACTCCCCAGGATTGATCAGTGGGCAAACCACCCACTGTAGAGACTTGAGAGACTGTGGCTTTGCACTCCCCAGGATACATCAATGGGCATGGAGGCCCCTCGTGGATCTGGCGTCGTGCACTCATCCGGCTGAGGTGCCCGCCCTTCCCTTCCCCCTGAGGTGCCTGTTGTATTTCTATCTGATGCCCCTGCAGTGTTCTCTCTGTTTTGATCTGGTATCGTGTGTGGGCCTCGCCCATGCATTTTGGGCCCAGTGGTCCACGGACTATGAATGGTGCAATACCTGGACTAATAATCTTGGTGTATATTTTGTTAATAGTGTATATATGTATATTTTTGCTTACTGAATTTTGATATATTACAATGGTTACACTCATTTCCTTTTGTCTTTGCATTCTTCCGGGGGGGTTGAGGGGTGTAACTATAATGTTTAGATATGCATTAGTGTGTGTGTTGTAGTGGGTGAAGGTGGGGGTGGGGGTGTTGTGTGTGTGTGTGTGTCCCTGTTTTTTGCCTCCCCCCTTCCCTGTGTCGTAGGTGCAGTACTCACTGTGGTCTTCGCCGACGGCGTTGGTGCTCCTGGTACAGGAGCAGGAAGACTATCGCAGGGAGAATTTGGAGTTCCGGGTCCATGGTGTCCTCCTTCCTCGTGGAGTGTGTAGAGGTGAGCGTTTTCCCTTCGAAATTCTTGTTTCCGCAATGTTTTTATCCGCAGTGTATCCGCCCCGGAAAAGGTGGCGGATCGGCCTGTCATAATAGTGTGGGTGGTACATTGTTCTCCGCCTGTCTGTTGGCGGTGACCGCCGAGCTGTTTGTTTGTACCGCCATGGCGGTTGGAGTGTTAAAGTGGCTGTCTTTGTTGGCGGTTTCCGCCACAGTCGTAATTCCAAAACATTTTCCGCCGGCCTATTGGCGATCTTACCGCCGCTTTAACACCAACTGCCAGGGTTGTAATGACCCCCTAAGTAGGTTAAAAAGTCACTAGGTGACGGGGCACAGGCCTGCAAGCCAGAAGGCTAAGCGAATTCCTGATTCCCAATAACACTACACATTATGTTCCTTGACCACAAATGGACAAGAAAAACCTCAGAAAAAAGTTGCTGCTGTTCACAGGAAATGGATCAGGGTGTTTGACAGATTGCAGGCACTACCCTTGCAATCAGGGATGTAAAAACCCTGCTTAGTTCCCTCACAGGAGATGAAACAGAGACTGTATTTCAAAAGGTTGGAGTTAAAAATTTGACCCTCACTGATACCAGGTGTGATGGGTCTCCATCTAACTTGGTCAGATCTGTAGTGTGGGATCAGCTGAGGAAAATGTACCCTGGTAGAAAGGACATCGGATCCCCCATGACTCAGTCTATTCAACCAAATGAGGATCCTGCATAATACATCAACAAGATGAGAGAAAAATGTACCTAGGCAGTAGGTCAAGGCTGGGAAGTGACAGAATGTAATGCAGTACTATTTTATAATGTAGTCAAGAAGGAGTTGCACCCTGACATGCAGAATAGCTTGGATAACAAAGCAGCACTGGAGACCAAGCCCTGGACCGAAATGCAAGCACACCTAATCCATTTTTGCAAGAAAAGCAGGAGAAAGAAAAAAGGCAAGAAGAAAGTAACATAGAAAGCAGCATCCAAGTTGGTGTAGCTGAAATTAGCGAAGAAAGGAGTAATGGAAGGTGCTGTAGTCATATTAGCCACTCAGATGACTGCAATGTCTGCAGGAATAGTCCAAGGTGGCCACCCAACTATAGTACCACCAACAGCAGAATGATGTAAGGACGCAGGAAAGTAATAGAGGAGGTCTAGGAGGAATAGAAAGAGGTAGAGGATGGGTCCTCCAAGAAGGGATCAGGCATGTTATCACTGTCAGAGGTTATGGCATCTTATTACAGACTGCAATATGAAGAGATTGAGCAAAATTGAAGAATGAGAATTTATGGTCAATCAGGGAATATGTCAGTACAGCCACAGCAAATTCCACTAATATTGTGTGCACCCCAGGTACCCTAGCAAAATGTGCAGCTTCCAGCAGTGCCACATAGATACAGGAGCAACAAAATTGTGTATTAGAGAGGGAGGCTGACCGAGTTCCATCAGATCCATGGACACACAGGGATTCTCTATGGAAAGTTGTAAGGGTTCATTTTACCAAACCATTGGAGATTAAAGTAGGAGGGGGTCCATTGATGGCCGTTTACTGTTCTCTCCAATTGCTCCAGCAAATTTGTTTGGAAGAGGTCTAATGGGCAAATTTAATATGACCATTTACTTTT
This sequence comes from Pleurodeles waltl, assembly GCF_031143425.1. NCBI lineage: Eukaryota > Metazoa > Chordata > Amphibia > Caudata > Salamandridae > Pleurodeles > Pleurodeles waltl. The sequence continues at coordinate 134,535,802 of NC_090437.1, forward strand.
AACAAAATGGTACAAATATGTCCCACACCTGGAATTCCATCTTCCACAATACTGGCATTAACAGTAGATTCCTCAAGCAGAGACCAAATTAGAGCACAACCCACTGATATGGAGGTATTTATTACAGCGGTATACACCATCATAGCAGAAACACCAGAGTTACTGGGAAAGGAGGTTTAATTGCCCAAGGAATTCTTTTTACACAATAGGACAGGACTCTGGGTTGTCAGATTCTGAGTTGATATCATAGATAGAGGCTTTGAAATTAACACCAACCTATGGTGCTCCAATAGCCAGCGACCATAATATTGTTTTGTGGGCTTGTGTCATCTTCCTTGAACCAGGGAAGATGATTAGGGAGGTACTGGACGACCAACTGTTTGATGATGACTCGAAGAAAAGAGTGGTACTTTTTCAGTAAGACATACCACTGAGAACTGTGTTAGCAACCAGAGCGCCCACACCTAGGATTCAGTAAAAGCATGCAATAAAAGAAGCAGACCTGTCACTAGTACAAGACACCGTATGGACTAAGGGTCCCTACGATGTTGGGCTCATCTGTACTGCTGCACCATTCCGGATTACATTGAAGAAAAACCCTCTTACCCCGAGGGAAGCAATATCCCTTGTCCAAGGAGGCAAAGGAGGGCATTGTCCCTACTATACAGGCATCGCTTCCTAGAACAGGGGGTAATTTATCTTGGAGCGTCTACTTGTAACACCCCTTGTTTACCTGGTCAAGAAAGCTAAGGGCAATACTTGGCACATGGTTTAAGACCTGAGCCCTTTGAACAACATAGTATTACCAGAATTTCCAATTGGCCCTTACTCCTCCATCTTTTTGATGAAAATTCCTCAGGATGCTAGTTATTGATCTTAAGAACGCCTTCTTCAGCATCCCCCTCCATTCAGACAGCCACTATCTGACAGCATTCTTATATCATCAGTACTTGTACTCCTATGGAACAACAGTGCTGAAAAGACACTATGCCCCCATTATGAATTCCAAAGTAATCCTGCCATCAGGCCACATGGGCAGTCTGAACTCTGCCGGCCCTATTAGGAGTTCACCACAGGGCCTTAACATTGCAGCCAGCTCCTAAAGGAGGCGGTGGAAATGTGGCAGTGCAGCGGGTGCAGCAGCACCCGTCGCACATTCCACTGCCCGTAATTCGAGCAGTGGGATGCGGGATGGGGCTGTGCAAGGGGGCCCCTGGACTGCCTATGCCAGGTGCATGGGCAGTGCAGGGGTCCCCCGATGCCCCATTCCACCAGCCTTGGACAGGCAGGCGGATGACCTGGTGGATTACAACCACCTGGACTGACAGGCGGTGTTGGCGGTTGGACGCTGGAGGCTCCGGCACAGTCATAATGTGGTGTCTGAACCCCCTATATCTCTTCTGGCCACTCTCGCCCAGAGAGGATACAAAGTGAAAAGGGGGACAATTCAGAACTGCCAGGGTGAGGTCAATATTTAGGACAGTTACTGTCAGCATCAGGGAGGCGTGCAACCCCTTAAAGACAGCCTCCATCCTGCAAATGACAGAGCCAGAAACTGTCAAAGGAATGCAATTGTTTCTGGATCTCTGTAACAATGTGAGACAGTGGGTAATTGACTATAGCACGCTAATAGCCCCCTTGTTAGCTGCTATCAACAGGCAAAAGACAGAGGGGATAGGATAATATGGACACCAGAGATGAAGGAATCTTTTCAGAGGTTGGAAAGTGAGATAACAAATGCTCCAGTCTTGGGAACTCCAGATGAGTTCTATTTATTCTGCCAAGGAATTCTATTTATTCTGCCATTGCAACGGTCAAGTTATGACAGCTGTCCCCGCACAGAAGTATCTGCTAGGGCACAAACTGATTGCATACTTCAGTGGGCTGCTGGATTCAGTCATGAAAGGTTATCATCCCTGTGAGCAGGCTCTAGCCACTGCAGCCTTTGCAGTACAAAAGAGCACCCCCATAGTTATGCAGCACCCTTGATGCTCTATGCAGAACACACAGTGTTTGCTATAATCTAGAAGGACAAGACCACTCTGACTACTCAGAGAATATCAGGATATGAGGTGATACTATTACTACCATCTTTGAAGGTTGTAAAGTGTCATACAGTGATTCCTGCAACATTCTTTGCCCATCCAATATTAAACCTTGAGTAGGATACACATGGGTGTGCAATACATAGCCCCAAAAAATGCAGTTAAGCCACAGAGGACCGCATACCAGGTATCATTGTCTACTTTGTTGACAGTTCTGCCACTATTGACCAAGAGACAGGAATAAGATATACAGGGAAAGCAGTAGTCAGAGCCCAACGGCATGGTTCCTTTGGTAAACTGCAGGTCATAGAACTATTTACATTACCCACACATTATTCCGCCCAGGCAGCAGACCTAACAGCATTAATAGAGGCCCTGAAGTCAAGAGTGTGAGAAAGTAACCTCTTTCTGGTATGGCTACCCCCATTTTCGGCCTGTTTGTCAGTGTTTTTTACTGTCTCACTGGGATCCTGCTAGCCAGGACCCCAGTGCTCATAGTTTGTGGCCTATATGTGTTGTCAGTATGCTTGACTGTGTCACCACTAGAGTTCTGCTAACCAGAACTCCAGTGCGTATGTTCTCTCTGTTTACCAAATTTGTCACTATAGTCTAGTGACTCCATATTCCAATTAAGATTGGCACACTGTAACAACCTTATAAGCCCCTAGTATATGGTACCTAGGTACCCAGGGCATTGGGGGTCCTGGAGATCTTCATAAGCTGCAGCATTTCTTTTCCCACCCATAAGGAGCTCATACAAACACTCCTTCAGGACTGCCTCTGCAGCCTGAGTTTAATAGTGCACACACTATTTCACAGTCATTTTCACTGCACCAGGTAACTTATAAGTCACCTATATGTCTATCCTTCAGTTACTGAAGGCTATGTGCAAAGTTACTGTGTGTGAGGGCACCCTTACACTAGCAAAGGTGCCCCCATGTTGTCCAGGACCAACTTCCCAGACTTTGTGAGTGCGGGGCACCATTATAAGCGTGCACTACATATATGTCAATACATAAATGTAGCTTCACACTGGTAACCCCGAATATGGCCATGTGAGGTGTCTAAGATTGTGAAATTGAACTCCCAATCCAAATCCGGTATTGGGGGGTCAATTCCAAGCACCCTGGGGGCTCTACCATGGACCCCCAGTACTGCCAAACCAGCTCTCTGAGGTTTCCACTGCAGCCCCAGCTGCTGTCACCTCACAGACAGGTCTCTGCCCTCCTGGGGACTGAGCAGCTCAATCCCAGGAAGGCAGAACAATGCATTCCCTTTAGGAGATGGGTGTTACACCCTCTCCCATTGGAAATACGTGTTACAGGCATGGGAGGGTATCCTCATAGAGCCTCTGGAAATGCTTTGAAGGGCACAAACGGTTCCCTCCTTGCATAATCCGGTCTACACTGGTTCAGGGACCCCTAGTCCCTGCTCTGGTGTGAACCTGGACAAAGGAAAGGGGAGTGACCACTCCCCTATCCATCACCACCACAGGGGTGGTGCCCAGAGCTCTCCAGAGTGTCCCTGGCATTAGCCATCTTGGATTCCAAGGTTTGGGGACCCTTTGGGAACATTTGAGTGGCCAATGCCAGCAGGTGATGTCAGAGAACCCTCCTGATAAGTGCATACCTGGGTAGGTAGCCAATCCCCTCTCAGGGCTATTTAGGGTATCTCCTCTGGGTGTTTCCTCAGATTCGGTTTGCAAGACTCCACCAGGACTCCTCTGCTTCAGCTTCTGACCGTCGGATCAACCGCAGACTGCTCCAGGAACCATTGTAACTGCAACAAAGTATCCAGGAAGGCTACTGTAACCTGCAACTTCAGCTCCAGCCAGCACCTGCAACAGTTTCCAGGATCTGCATGCTCTGAGGACTGCTTGTCTTCGCCCTGCACCAGAAGAACCAAAGGTATCTCCTGTGGACTGACGGAGTCACTTCCCTGCTTCAGCAGGCACCACTCTGCAATGATGACCGGTACTCTGGGACTCCTCTCCTGTCGATGAGCATGATCCCTGGAACACAGGTCATGGACTGAAGTGATCCTGACTGTCCAAAGGTCCAGCTGTCCAAACTTGGTTGAGGTAGGGGCTTGCCTCCCCGTGCCAGACAGTACCCCTGTGCATTGCATCTTCTGCAGCTCCTCGGGCTTCTATGCACTTCTTCCAAACGTTCTTCATGCACCGCATAGCTCAGTGCCCCAGAACTCTATCCTGCAATGCTCATCTCCCTGAGTTGTTCTCCGGCGGCGTGGGATCCCTTTGTGTAGTGCTGCAACAACCACACTTTGCAACTCCTTTGTACCCGTGTCCTGGGACTCCCGTGGATGCTGCCTGGTCTTCTGAGGGCTCTGTGAAGTGGTGAGAGTTCCCCTCTGTCTCCTCAGTCCAAGTTGAGACCCCCAGGTCCCTCCTGGGTCTGGGCAGCACCTCTTTGGCACAAAACACGTTCTTGCATGAACCAAGGCTTGTTGCAGAATCCAGCGACGTAAACAGCCTGCATCCAACGACTCGACATGGGACATCTCTTGCACCAAGCAGGAACGTGCAGCTATCTTCTTTGGTGCATTTCTGTACTTTTCTTCCAACCGAGGAATCCACTTTTGCACCTTCATCCCGGTTGGCACGGGCTCCTGTTCTTCCTGGACTCTTCATCGACTTCTGGACCTGGTCTCCTCGCTCCACAGGACTTCCGGTCCAGGAATCCACAGATGGTGCCCTCCTTGCATAATCCAGTTTATACCGGTTCGGGGACCCCCAGTCCCTGCTCTGGCGTGAAACTGGAGAAAGGAAAGGGGAATGACCAATCTCCTGTCCATCACCACCCCTGGCGGTGCCCAGAGCTGCTTCAGAGTGTCCCTGGGTTTTGCCATCTAGGATTCCAAGGTGGTGGGGCACTCTGGGAGCATCTGAGTGGCCAGTGCCAGCAGGTAATGTCAGAGACCCCTCCTGATAGGTACTTACCTGGTTAGGTGACCAATCCCCCTCTCAGGGTTATTTAGGGTCTTTCCTCTGGGTGTTTCTTCAGATTCGGATTGAAAGACTCCAGCAAGAATCCTCTGCATCCTTTACTTTGTCTTCTACCGACGGAACAACCACTGACGGCTCCAGGAACTCTACAAAACTGCAACAGAGAAGCAAAGATGACTTCTGCAACATTGTAACTTCAGCTCCTGCCAGCAACTGCAACAGTTTCCAGGTCGTGCATTCCACGAGGACTGCCTGTCTTCAGCCTGAACCAGAAGAACCAAAGGAATCTCCTGTCTAAAAACTGGGACAGTGATGGACGAAGTCCAGGAATGTAGGGATCCCTCCTTAAATGCTGCATTTAAGGTCTGTCTGGGAATTCAAAAAATTGGCTTCATACGAACCAGTGGATGCCAATAAATGAGCGGCCAGTTCAGGTCTATTAAGAGTTATCCCAATGCAATCCCCTTCCATTTTGATCACATCTTTTCCTATCCAACACACTCTTCTGACCATGTTAATATGTTCACACAAATTCGACCTTAAAGCAGTATACCTCCCTACCCAATGAGTAACTTTATTTTTCAGTTGCAAAAAGTGTTTGCTAATACCTTCCTTCCATTGAGGGACATTCCCTAGTACCACTACATAAGGTGTGACCTCGGGACCTTATAACACTGAGGTGCTCGGGTCACCCACTTTTACGCTCAGAGGTATCTCTGGCTACTATTTCGGGTGACTGTAGAGTCTCCCTATTATGTATCTCATCCTTGTCTCATCCCTGACTCCTTTTCCCTAATTCTTTGAGCATTATTGCCATTCAGCAGCTGACCCCTCAGAACCTTTCTTCTTATTGTATGTAACCTTTGTGACCTAAACTCTTGGGCCTCCCATCTCTCGCTTTTCCACTTACCTGCTGGGAGCAGCAGGTCGGAAATGTGTCTCTTCAGTTAAAAAGCCGGGGTCAGCACTGTCGTGGTGAACTTCAGCCTGAACCTGCATATGCTTTACTACTTCGAAGGTAGCCTTTTACCTCACAAACTCTACTGCTACTACAGCGGAGGAATCAGGCTTGGTAGAGCTGTGTGGGACAGGACAGAGGAGAGCAGGTTTAGGAATATTAGAGAGATGAAACCTCTAGGGGCAACTTCTTCCCAATATTAATAATTTCTTCGTTAAGGGCCCCCACCCTGGAGGATTATTAAGATAATATGATAGTTTTACCACTTTTACCCTTTAACAGATCACTTGGTTTCATTATGGATGTCTCATTAGACGTAGTTTATTTGCATTTCCCCATTGCCTGGAGATTCTATAGCAGATATTAGAAGGGAAGCCCGGTCTACTCTTGTGTGGGCTCCATCAGGCCTGCTCTTGGCTGCGGGCCAGGATGTTTAAATTACCCTTCACAGATCCTGTCCCATTCTGCCGAGTGGAACTATTATTATTAAAGTCCAGCTCAACAGAGCCTATCCACAAGGTTTTCTGTACATCCCACCCGAGGGCTTTCCGAGATGTTTAAATCCTCCTTTGCAGGTCCGCCTCCTCCAGCTGTGGAGGATTATTGCGTTGGACTCAGAGTCCAGCACTACACAGCCCCGCCAAAAGGATTACCACTTGGGCTACTATTCCAGACCGCCCATAAGTTAACTCTCATGATCGTTGTCCGTGAATAAAGTTTCCACGGATGGCATTTGTCCGTAATGTTATCCTTTGTGCTAAAAGGAAATGTTATTTCTCTCAGTTGAGGTGGCTCAGTTGAAGTGAATGACCCACTTCCTGTGGTGTGATCCTGAGGGAGGGGCAGACATCAAAATAAGATGAAGTTTTCTCACCAGGGAGCCTAGTGACTAAATAACATGTAAGTGTGTGTGCAATTGGTTACTCTGCAATTGTAAAGGCTGCTTGGATTCTGTATAGGAGTCGCGTTAAGCTTTATGGTGACATAGATTCATTCTTTTTTAGGGTATTGTAAGTGTGTTCTGAGCTGTGGAGTGCCTACTTATTATGGACAAATATAAAAAATGTTTGCACTCAGTACAATCTTCATATGACTAAAATCTACATTTTGGAGAAAAAAAATGTATTTTTATTTTCGCATTGTGCGGCAGCTTATCTTACAGTGCATGCAATGCAAGTTTAAAACAATACCATACACATTCAAAATGCTTTCTGTGACAGTCAGGGACACCTTAGCATAAAAAATACACAAGTCAGTAGTCCCTGCTGCATCAACAGGGTTGGATTCTATCAGCTTCTAGGTTCCTACACAAAAATCTGTAGTGATCACGTTAACCAACAGAGATTTCGTAACATAAAATAGTGCATTTCCCACTGATTAGTATAGCTTGCATTTATTTTCCATTTTTGTTCTGTGTTGTTTTATATACAGTTATCTGATGATGAAAGGCCTACAAAGTAGCAACAGAATATTTTGTTCATTTTAGCCGCACCTTTGATTTCACCTCCACGCTCACTGGCCTGTCCCCATTGCACTCAGGATAATACTATCCATACTTCTTTAATGCAGTTCAACCGGTGCATTGAATAATGTAAAGTCTGAGAAAGCCAGGGATATTAGCATATGTGGTCCTGCAATCCCTCACCTTTACTATGTACCTTTTAAAAGGTATTGTGTCAAATCAATTTGTGGTCTGCATTTATATAACAGTGCACTATTCATCTGATAGAATTATAAAAAACACTGACCTCTAGTTTTAAAGATTGAGAAAAATAAATGTATCTAGTCGGTCACTTAATTGCTGTACGTGTCACCAGGAAATCTGGGTTCAAATCCTGACTTCCCCGCATGACGAAATGATGTGATCTAAATAAAATGATGTTACTTAATGCGTCTAATTTACTTGATAGTGACATTTAGGAGCACTTTCAAATAATTCAGTTCAAAGTGGTTCCTGTACAAAAATCTCACTTACATATGCTTTAATAGCCTGTAATGTACCACCAATCATAAAACTCATATTGGCCATGATTTAAGGGACACCATACATTTGATTCACTTGGTTCAGTCATAGCTTTGTCAGGATGGAGGGTTAATTTGAAGATTCTATATGTTTTTGGGCACTTAGGGATGAGCCAGACTATGGTTCAGCCTTGGCTGTACTGCAGACCCATTTTAAGACCTGGACAGAGTGGGCATTTGCCTAGGACTCTACCTTCCAAGGGGCCAGGCCTCTACCCACCATAAGCAAGCACTACCAAAGCATCATTGCACCGTCAGAGCTTGCCAGTGTGGATGGGAACTCCTCATTCAACTACTTGACAGTGGCTCTTCTGTTTCTGGCCTCTTTTCTGATACTACTCTCCAGGTATGCAATATTTTCAAATAGTCATGTCTGATTTTAGGGTTTGTCCCACCTTGTTCTTCTATTCCTAATTTGTCTGGGTCTAAACAATGATCCTGTGATTCGGTTGCTGCGGATCTTCCATTTGATCCCAACATCATATTGCTCTTTAATTCTCTTTTTCTGGTGGGCCCTGGCTCCCAGTTCTGAGATAAATATAGTTCCTGAAGCACACACTAATGCAGCAGTTGTGCCTTCTTTGTGCTGCGAGGCTACGGACAAATTGTTGCCCACACCATCTGCTCTTCCTCATGAATTTCTTTAGGTGTGACGTCCAGTGAGGGTAAGGTGAGCTAGATGTTTTTTGTTAAACCTGTTTAAACTAGTAAAAGGTGAAAAAGTAATTTACATTTCTTTCCCAAAATGTTTTCCATTAGTTTTAAAATGTTTAGAAACATCACAATTTTGCTAAAAGAAAGTTTGTTTAGATTTGGGTAAGGGTGGTATCCTTCACCTGGCTCACAGCCTCGTTTACAATTGAACAAGGACATAGGCTCTCATTACAACCCTGGAGGTCCGTGTTAAAGCGGCGGTAATACCGCAAACAGGCTGGCGGTAACAATAATGGAATCATGACCACGGCAGAAACCGCCAACACAGACAGCCACTTTAACACTCCGACCGCCACAGCGGTAGCAACAAACACAGCGGCGGTAACCGCCAACAGCCAGGTGGAAGACAATGTACCGCCCACCCCATTACAACCTGCCCATCCGTCAGCTTTTCCAGGGCTGTACCAACGCCATCAAAAGCACAGCAGAAACAGTACTTTGAAGGGAAACCACTGACCTCTCGACACTCAAGGAAGAACCAGGACGCCATGGAGCATGAACTACAGGTGTTACCCATGCTGGTGTATCTTCTCAAATACCAGGAGTGCCAATGCCGGCGACGACAACCATAGTGAGTACTGCACCTAGTACACAGGGGAGGGAGGGAGGAAAAAGAAAGTGACACAAACACTCAACACGCAACACCCCCACCCCTACCCTCATCCCCAACACCATACACACAAACACACGCAACAAAATTACATATACACCTCGTAACCCTCTGGAATTACGCAAGGACAAAAGGAATGGTCAAATGAGTGTTATATAAGAAATTTAGAGAAATACGTCCATAAATAAATAAACAGTATGCACAATATATACAATATATACAAAATGAGGGACAATGTCCACACAAAAATAGTCTGTGGCCCACTGGGCTATAACACATATGCCAAGCCCACACTTGACTCCTGCCTCAAAACGGAGAGAACACTGCAGGGGCATCAGGTCGAAAACACACAGGCATCTCAGGGTGAAGGGGGGCACCTCAGCCGGAAGATGGTACTACACCACTGCTCCTGGAGGGGGCTCCATGTCCATTGCTTGGTCCTGGGGAGTGCAAAGCCACAGTCTCTCAAGTGGGTGGTTTTCCCACTGCATGCTCCTGGGGAGTGCAAAGTCACAGTCTCTAAAGTGGGTGCTTTGCCCACTGCTTGCTCCTGGGGAGTGCAAAGCCACAGTCTCTAAAGTGGGTGCTTTGCCCACTGCTTGGTCTTGGGGAGTGCAAAGCCACAGTCTCTTAAGTGGGTGCTTTGCCCACTGCTTGTTCCTGGGGAGTGCAAAGCCACAGTCTCTAAAGTGGGTGTTTCGCCCACTGCTTGGTCCTGGGGAGTGCAAAGCCACAGTCTCTAAAGTGGGTGACATGTTCCACTGGTTCTGGAGGGGTCTTTGTGTGCTTCATCCTGCCAAGGAGAGGGTGAGTAGATGCCTTTCTCCACTGGTTCTGGAGGGGGCTTGTTGTCCAGTGTGCTTCATCCTGCCAAGGATAGAGTGAGTGGATGCCTTCTTCCACTGGTTCTGGAAGGGGATTTGTGCCCAGTGTGTTTCATCCTGCCAAGGAGAGGGTGAGTGGATGCCTTTCTCCACTGGTTCTGGAGGGGGCTTTGTGCCCAGTGTGCTTCATCCCGCCAAGGATAGGGTGAGTGGATGCCTTCTTCCACTGGTTCTGGAGGGGGCTTGGTGCCCAGTAATGCAGCACCTGGGGGGTGCCAGGCCAGAGTGGCTCATCTGGGTGTCAGAGCCATGAGATTTGCAGTGACCATGATGCATGATAGTCTATGGAGGGAGGGCTACAGTCCATCGGCCAGAGGCTACAGCTGCACAGTGGTGGTAGTGCCGGCTCTGGTGGGGGTGCTGCCAATGGTGGGGGGAGGCTCCAGCCCTTCTCCTGCAGCCTCAGACGGCTGCCTACTGGGGCTGCTGGCAGTGGTGCTACTGTCATCGGTGCAGGTGGCCGTGCTTGCAGCGGTACAGGTGGCGGTGCTGGCTGCGGTGCAGGTGCTGCCAATGGTGGGGTAAGGCTCCAGCCCTTCTCCTGCAGCCTCGGATGGCTGCCAACTGGGGCTGCTGCTGCTGGCAGTGGTGCTACTGTCAGCGGTGCTGGCTGCGGTGCAGGTGCCAGTGCTGCCAGTGGTGGGGCAAGGCACCAGCCCTTCTCCTGCAGCCTCGGACGGCTGCCCACTGGGGCTGCTGCTGCTGCTGGCAGTGGTGCTACTGTCATAGGTGCTGGTGGCGGTGCTTGCGGCGGTGCAGGCGGCGGTGCTGACCGTGGTGCAGGTGCCGGTGCTGCCAGTGGTGGGGGGATGCTCCAGCCCTTCTCCTGCAGCCTCAGGTGGCTGCCCACTGGGGCTGCTGCTGCTGACAGTAGTGGTGCTTGCGGCGGTGCAGGTGGCCGGGTAGCTGGCGGTGCTTGCGACAGTGCTTGCGACAGTGCTTGCGGCAGTGCTTGCAGCGGTGCAGGTGGCGGTGCTGGCTGCGGTGCTGGCTGCGGTGTAGGTGGCGGTACTGGCGGTTGTGCTGGTAGCCACCAGGTCTTCACCTGCAGGCTCGGACGGCTAAAGTGCTTTGGCTGGTGTTTTGTGCCCCTTCCTGCCCAGATGGTGGTGTCACCTTGGGTCTGGCAGCTGGAGTCTTTGAGGTGGCCTTGCTGGATGGTTGTGGCTCCTTCCCCTTGCTGGATGCTGTCCCCTTCTTCACCTTGCCAGGTGGTGGAATGTTCTTGGCCTTGGCAGAGGTTGGTGGCACACTGGCTGGGCTGACGGGTGCCCCCTTTCAGCCTTTGACAGCTGCAGACACCACAGCGGACGTGGATTTGGTGGCTGAAGTGCTGGTCTGGGTTTTGGCCACCCTGGCCCAAGGTGAAGGACAGGGGTGGGGGTAGGGGTAGGGAAGAGGTCTACGTTTGCTAGGAAAAGCTTCTTAGGGACATTGGGGAGGGAAGAGGGTGAAGGTTTGGGAGTGGAGGAAAAGGGAGTGCTTGTAGGAGGTGTCAGTCTGCTGTGTTTGGGTGCAGGTGCATGAGCTGGATGCTTTTGTTAGGTGGATGGCTGTTGGGTGGGTGTGTGCTTGCGTTTGTGCACTTTGGGAGGAGGGGTCACAGACACAGTGGGAGGGGACACAGGGGACGTGTGCATGGATGTGGGGTGGTGACTGCCAGTGAAGGGTGTGTAGTGATGGCGTGCTATTGATGGGGGTAGTGGATGAGGATATAGTGCATGCAGGTGTGAGTGGAGACGCAACTAGGAGGGAGGTGGACGAGGAGGAGGAGGGGGACACAGTGGAGGCAGTGGATGTTGGTGTGCCTACATGGGGATGGTGCTTATGTGAGTGCCTGTGAGATGAAGTGTGGTGCTTGTGTTTGCCTGAGCCACTTCTGTGTGTTGATTTGGGTGAATGCTGGTTTGAAGGTGTGCTTGGGATAGGCTGGTGTTGAGGGGATTGGGACTGGGTAGAGGAAGATGGAGGGGTAGGCTGGATACAGGGACAATGGCTGCCATCAGTGCGGAGGCCAGAGCCTGAAATGCTCTCTGTTGGGCCATCAGTACAGAGGACAGAGCCTGAAAGGCTCTCTGTTGGGCCGCCACTCCAGAGTGAATGCCCTCCAGGTATGCATTTGTTTGCTGCAAATGCCTCTCGATACCCTGGGTGGCATTCAGAATGGTTGACTGCCCAACAGTGAGGGATCTCAGGAGGTCAATGGCCTCCTCCCTGAGGGCAGCAGAGCTGACTGGGGCAGGGCCTGAGGTGCCTTGGGCGAAGGAGATGCCCACCTTCCTGGGTGAGCAGGCACGGGAAACACACTGAGGGGCTGCTGGGAGGGCGGTGCTGGTGGGGGGGGGGGTGGCGGCTGTACCTGCTGTTGGGGTGGGCACAGAGGTGTCTGCCACCACAAGGGAGCTTCCATTGGAGGAGGAGTCGCTGTCTGTAGTGTCCCCTCCTGTCTCCATCGTGGTGCTCCCCTCGCCCTCCGTCCCACTTGTGCCCTCAACGTCAGTGGATTTGGCCTTCAGACCCATGTGGGATGCAGCTCACTCTGTCGCCGGTGCCTCAGCTCCTCTGCCAGATGATGCTAATGCACACAAGGACAGGGTGACAAAACAAAAAGGGGGGGAGAGACAGAGGATACACTTGGTCAATGCCAGCAACAACACTACAGTTGGCGTACACAAAACACAGGGAGCAGCCCTATGCACTAGGCCATGCACTACCAGTTACAAAGAGAGTCACCAGCCCATGGGGTACATAACATAACGCCATCAGCTGCACACCTGAAACAAACAGGGCCCTGACCAGTATGAGATGCTCAATAACACCATTAGGGTTGGAGTGCTCCAGAGCCTGCCCAAAAAGGGACCTACCCTGCCATGTTCGGCTTGGCCTAGGGGTACCCACAGTCCACATCCGCACCCAGGTAAAACCTTAACACGCGCAAAGTCATGATTCTGAATTTGTACTCACCCCCTTGTGGCTGCTGTGATGCCCTCAAGGGCCTATCCAACTCCGGATAGGCCACCTACAGGATGCGGAACATCTGGGGGGTAAGGGTACGACGGGCACCCTTTCCCCGTTGGGAGGCCAGCCCTAGCTGGGCCTCCACTGTCTTCCTTGCCCAGCAGCGCAGGTCCTCCCACCGTTTGCGGCAGTGGGTGCTCCATCTGTCAAGACCCCCAGGGTCCGCACCTCCTTAGCGATGAAATACCCTTTTTCTGATGGGCGCTGACCTGCAGGAAAAATACAGCAGAAAAGGGATTAGTCATTGTAGGAGGCTGGACTGGCTTGTAGTGAGTACCAAGGGGTACTTACACTTTGCACCAGGCCCAGTTATCCCTTATTAGTGTATAGGCTGTCTAGCAGCATATGCTGATAGATAATGGTAGCTTAGCAGAGCAGCTTAGGCTGAACTAGGAAACGAGTGAAGCTCCTACAGTACCACAAGTGTCATATGCACAATATCATAAGAAAACACAAGACACAGATATACTAAAAATAAAGGTACTTTATTTTTATGACAATATGCCAAAGTATCTCAGAGTGTACCCTCAGTATGAGGATAGCAAATATACACAAGATATATGTACACAATACCAAAATATGCAGTAATAGTATTAGAAAACAGTGCAAACAATGTATAGTTACAATAGGATGCAATGGAGACACATAGCGATAGGGGCAACACAAACCATATACTCCAAAAGTGGAATGCGAACCACGAATGGACCCCAAACCTATGTGACCTTGTAGAGGGTCGCTGGGACTATTAGAAAATAGTAAGGGTTAGAAAAATAGCCCACCCCAAGACCCTGAAAAGTGAGTGCAAAGTGCACTAAAGTTCCCCAAAGGACATAGAAGTCGTGATAGGGGAATTCTGCAGGAAAGACACAAACCAGCAATGCAACAATGATGGATTTCCAGTTGAGGGTACCTGTGGAACAAGGGGACCAAGTCCAAAAGTCACAAGCAAGTCGGAGATGGGCAGATGCCCAGGAAATGCCAGCTGTGGGTGCAAAGATGCTGCTACTGGACAGTAGAAGCGTAGGTTTCTGCAAGAACGACAAGGGCTAGAGACTTCCCCTTTGGAGGACGGATCCCTCACGCCGTGGAGAGTCGTGCAGAAGTGTTTTCCCGCCAAAAGACCGCCAACAAGCCTTGCTAGCTGCAAATCGTGCGGTAAGGGTTTTTGGATGCTGCTGTGGCCCAGGAGGGACCAGGGTGTCGCCAATTGTGTCAGGGGACAGAGGGGGCGTCGAGCAAGAAAGGAGCCCTCTCAGCAGCAGGCAGCACTCGCAGAAGTGGCAGAAACAGGCAATACGAGGATGCGTGAAACAGTGCTCACCTGAAGTCGCACAAAGGAGTCCCACGTCGCCGGAGAACAACTTAGGAGGTCGTGCAATGCAGGTTAGAGTGCCGTGGACCCAGGCTGGACTGTGCACAAAGGATTTCCGCCGGAAGTGCACAGAGGCCGGAGTAGCTGCAAAAGTCGCGGTTCCCAGCAATGCAGTCTGGCGTGGGGAGGCAAGGACTTACCTCCACCAAACTTGGACTGAAGAGTCACTGGACTGTGGGAGTCACTTGGACAGAGTTGCTGGATTCAAGGGACCTCGCTCGTCGTGCTGAGAGGAGACCCAAGGTACCGGTGATGCAGTTCTTTGGTGCCTGCGGTTGCAGGGGGACGATTCCGTCGACCCACAGGAGATTTCTTCGGAGCTTCTAGTGCAGAGAGGAGGCAGACTACCCCCACAGCATGCACCACCAGGAAAGCAGTTGAGATGGCGGCTGGATCAGCGTTACAGAGTTGCAGTAGTCGTCTTTGCTACTATGTTGCAGTTTTGCAGGCTTCCAGGGCGGTCAGCAGTCGATTCCTTGGCAGAAGGTGAAGAGAGAGATGCAGAGGAACTCGGATGAGCTCTTGCATTCGTTATCTGAGGAATCCCAAGAGACAGAGACCCTAAATAGCCAGAAAAGAGGGTTTGGCTACCTAGGAGAGAGGATAGGCTAGCAACACCTGAAGGAGCCTATCAGAAGGAGTCTCTGACGTCACCTGGTGGCACTGGCCACTCAGAGCAGTCCAGTGTGCCAACAGCACCTCTGTTTCCAAGATGGCAGAGGTCTGGAGCACACTGGAGGAGCTCTGGGCACCTCCCAGGGGAGGTACAGGTCAGGGGAGTGGTCACTCCCCTTTCCTTTGTCCAGTTTCGCGCCAGAGCAGGGCTAAGGGGTCCCTGAACCGGTGTAGACTGGCTTATGCAGAAATGGGCACCAAATGTGCCCATGAAAGCATTTCCAGAGGCTGGGGGAGGCTACTCCTCCCCTGCCTTCACACCATTTTCCAAAGGGAGAGGGTGTAACACCCTCTCTCAGAGGAAGTCCTTTGTTCTGCCATCCTGGGCCAGGCCTGGCTGGACCCCAGGAGGGCAGAAGCCTGTCTGAGGGGTTGGCAGCAGCTGCAGTGAAACCCCGGGAAAGGCAGTTTGGCAGTACCAGGGTCTGTGCTACAGACCACTGGGATCATGGGATTGTGCCAACTATGCCAGGATGGTATAGAGGGGGCAATTCCATGATCATAGACATGTTACATGGCCATATTCGGAGTTACCATTGTGAAGCTACATATAGGTAGTGACCTATATGTAGTGCACGCGTGTAATGGTGTCCCCGCACTCACAAAGTCCGGGGAATTGGCCCTGAACAATGTGGGGGCACCTTGGCTAGTGCCAGGGTGCCCTCACACCAAGTAACTTAGCACCCAACCTTTACCAGGTAAAGGTTAGACATATAGGTGACTTATAAGTTACTTAAGTGCAGTGTAAAATGGCTGTGAAATAACGTGGATGTTATTTCACTCAGGCTGCAGTGGCAGGCCTGTGTAAGAATTGTCAGAGCTCCCTATGGGTGGCAAAAGAAATGCTGCAGCCCATAGGGATCTCCTGGAACCCCAATACCCTGGGTACCTTAATACCATATACTAGGGAATTATAAGGGTGTTCCAGTAAGCCAATATAAATTGGTAAAATTGGTCACTAGCCTGTTAGTGACAATTTGAAAGAAATGAGAGAGCATAACCACTGAGGTTCTGATTAGCAGAGCCTCAGTGAGACAGTTAGTCATAACACAGGTAACACATTCAGGCACACTTATGAGCACTGGGGCCCTGGCTGGCAGGGTCTCAGTGACACATACAACTAAAACAACATATATACAGTGAAAAATGGGGGTAACATGCCAGGCAAGATGGTACTTTCCTATACAGTCATACCATCCGGACTGTCATACTCATGGCCCACCATATCCCTCCCATCCCCTTACGCACATACATTGACCACCATACATGCAGCACTCTGCCCAGGGCACCTTAGCCCCCCCCCATACATGTGGCTTACACACACAGCGCTCCATACATTCATGGCCCACTCATCATGCTCACAGTGTTCTCAACTGTTTGTCTGGAGGTCCGTATAGTAAAGTGTACTGGGGTAGGACCCCATCCACCAGTCTCTCCAACTCCTCCGAAGTGAAGGCAGGGGCCCTTTCCCCAGCCACATGAGCCATTGTCGCTTCCAGACACAGGTCACAGCAGCACTTGCAGTGTAGGTCCTCTCCTGTTGAAGGCCAGGTAGCAAGTGAGTGAATAGATAGAAAATGGGGGTCCCGTTCGCGGCTGTGCGTACTGCCGCCTCCAGCGTACATCGCCATTGGCTTCTGGAACCCATAGAGCCTAATGTTAACCAATGCGGAGTTGCGAGGCGTTCGTCGACCGCCGACTGCAACGGCGCACAACGCCAGCAGAATTACCTCATTTCCACTTGTCCCTCCTCACAGGTCAGGCAGCTGCCATTTCAGGGGGGCACAGGGCATGTCACCTAACTGCGTCACAGCAGACATTGGCACAGCAACTGATTCTCGGATTCCCATACTGGTTCTGTAAATGAAGAGATGTATCATTATTTCAATAGATGTGTGAATATGACCCTCTGCTCACAGTTTTCCTCCCTAGACTTCAACTGCTGAGGCTGAATATGAGATGGAGACATCCTCCAGTTTACAGACCCCTGGTGGACCTGGCGACAATGGAGGACAGTCACATTATCCTAACCTACAGACTTGATCGGGTCACAATCCAAGAACTGTGTGCCCAATTGGAGCCAGACCTGATTTCAGCTATCCATCAGACCACAGGTATCCCCTCTCTAGTGCAGGTTCTGTCAGTGCTCCATTTCCTGGCAAGTTGTTCCTTCCAAACAACAGTGGCCATGTTATCAGGGATGTCTCAGCCAATGTTTTCCGTCGTGTTGGCCAGAGTGTTGTCTGCCCTGCCTAAACACATGCGCAGCTACATCGTATTCCCAGAGGTGGAGGATTTGGCCACAGTGAAGGCTGACGTTTATGCCCTGGGACAGATCCCCAACATCATTGGTGCCATTGATGGCACCCATGTAGCATTTGCCCCCCCCCCCCCCCCGGAGAAATGAACAAGTGTTCAGGAATAGAAAAAGCTATCACTCTCTGAATGTGCAGATGGTGTGTTTGGCGGACCAGTACATCTCCCATGTGAATGCCATGTATCCTGGCTGTGTGCATGATGCCTTTATCTTGAGGAATAGCAGCATCCCATATGTGATGGCTCAACTCCCGAGGCACCGGGTATAGCTAATAGGTGAGCCCAAGGTCCCCACCCAGTATATGTTGGTGTATGGGTATGGGGTTGTTCCTAAGGGTGAGTGTGTGGCTAACAGGTATCCCTCCATATTTGCAGGTGACTCTGGTTACCCTAACCTCTCATGGCTACTGACCCCAGTGAGGAATGCCAGGACAAGGGCAGAGGAACGTTACAATGAGGCACATGGGCGAACAAGGAGGATAATTGAAAGAACCTTTGGCATCCTGAAGGCCAGGTTCCGGTGCCTCCATCTGACTGGTGGATCCCTGTACTACTCACCCAAGAAGGTGTGCCAGATCATCGTTGCATGTTGCACAACCTGGCCTTGAGATACCAGGTGCCTTTTCTGCAGGAGGGTGAGCCTGGAGATGGTCTTGTGGCAGAGGTGGAGCCTGTGAACAGTAAGGAAGAGGAGGCAGAGGATGAAGATCTGGACAACAGAAGTTCTCTCATATAGCAGTACTTCCAGTGACACACAGTTAAGACACTGTAACTTCACTTTACATTGCAGTTTTGTATTGGACATTGGACATGGCAGCATGATTTCCCTATGTTTATGGCCACTTACTCTACCCTTTGGCATCTCTATATTCAGATCTCTGTGCCCCACTCTGGCTCCTGTTGTGTTTACTGATGCCCACTACAGGTCATACCAATGTCTACATAACTGTACATATGAATTGCAATGTTTACAGATTTTTTAACTAATACGTATTTCAATCAATTGACAAACTCCAGACTTGTATTTGTTCCAAGAGTGTTTATTTTAGCGCTAAGAGCTTGAGTGGGGTGTGCAATGGGCTGGGGTGATGGTGGAGGAATGTCCAGTTAGAGTCCAGTCTCTTTGTATCACAGGTGCATTGTCCAATGGGGCATAGGAAGGGGAGCAATGGCAGTTCAAGGTGGACAGGGTAACAGAGTGGGACACTAGGGTGACAATCTGGTGAGTCTCATTTCCTGGTGGGGGCCTTGGCAATGTTCTCTGGTGTCTGCCTGGATCGCAGGGACCGTTTGTGGGGTGGTTCTCCTTCTGCAGGGGGAGGGGTGCTGGTGGCCTGTTGTTCCAGTGGCGGGCCTCCTGTCCATTAGAGCCGGCAGAAGTGGACAGCTGTTCTTCGATGTGGATAGTGTCAGGGGCCCATTGGTGTGCCACTGCTTCCCTCATGGTGTTGGCCATGTCAGCCAGCACCCCTGCAATGGTGACCAGGATGGTGTGGATGTGTTTGAGGTCCTCCCTGATCCCCAGGTACTGTCCCTCCTGCAGCCGCAGGGTCTCCTGCAACTTGGCCAGTATCTGGCCCAAGGTCTCCTGGGAATGTTGGTATGCTCCCAGGATCCCTGCAAGTGCCTTGTGGAGAGTGGGTTCCCTGGGCCTGTCCTCTCCCTGTCGCACAGCAGTCCTCCCAGCTTCCCTGTTGTCCTGTGCCTCTTTCCCCTGAACCGTGTGCCCACTGCCACTGACCCCAGGTCCCTGATTGTCTTGGGTTTGTGGGGTTGCCTGGGGTTCCTGTAGTGGTGGACACACTGCTGATTGATGTATCCTGGGGACAGTGGTATGGGCCCGCTGGATGGGTGCTGTGCTGGTGTTTCCTGAGTGGGGAGGGTCTGTGGTGGTATGGGACTGTGGCACGGTACCCGACTGCCCAGAGGACCCTGATGGACCAGGTTGGTCATCGTGATCCAGGCGTGCAGAGCTGCTGTCATCACTGTGGGCCTCTTCTGTGGGGGGACTGGATGTTGGTGGCACCTTCTCTCCGGTGACGTTGAGTGGGGGTCCTGTGGGAATGTAAATGCAGTTTTCTTGTATCTGCGTGTGCCATCTTGTGCATGGGTGTGTTTCCTTGTATGGTTGTGATTGCCCTGTCAGCTTTGCCTTGTGTGCATGGTGATTTTGTGGGCTAGGTGATTCTCTCTAATCGGCATGCTTTAGTGATGGGTGTCCATGCAGGTCTGTGATGGGTGTCCATGCATTGTTGTTGCATGCAGGGCTTTGTTTTGGGATTGGTGTGTTATGATAGTGGGGTATATGAGAGGTGGTGGAGTGATGGATGGGGAAGGGTAGGGGTAGGAGTTTGTGATGGCATGCAGGTAGGGTGTGGGATATAGTAGTAAAGGTTTGACTTACCAGAGTCCAGTGCTCCTGCTACTCCTGCGAGGCCCTCAGGATGCATTATTGCCAAGACTTTTTCCTCCCATGTTGTTAGTTGTGGGGGAGGAGGTGGGGGTCCCCTGCCAGTCCTCTGTACGGCTACCTGGTGTCTTGCAACCATGGAATGCACCTTCCCTTGTAGGTCATTCCACCTCTTCCTGATGTCATCCCTCGTTCCGGGGTGCTGTCCCACGGCGTTGACCCTGTCCACGAATCTCCGCCATAGCTCCATTTTCCTTACAATGGACGTCTGCTGCACCTGTGATCCGAATAGCTGTGGCTCTACCCATATGATTTCCTCCACCATGACCCTTAGCTCCTCCTCTGAAAACCTGCGGTGTCTTTGGGGTGCCATGGATGTGGTGTGAGTGGTATGTGTGAGGATGTGTGGGGTGATGTGTTGTGGTGTGTGCTGTGAGGTGCGTGGATGGTGTATGGGTGAAAGTGTTCTGTGGCTCAGATTGAGTGGGTGCTCCTGGCTTACCTCTCTCTCTGTTAGCAATCTTTTTTGTTGTTGAAAGGGTTGTGGGTAATGTGCTTGTGTGTTTTATAGTGGTGTGGGTGTGTGGGTGTGGTGTGTGTATGTGTGTCAGGTGAGTGTAGTTTGAATCGTCCAATGTGGTGTAGTTTTGTTAGTGTGCGTGTATTATGAGTGCGGTGGTGTGTACCTCCAATGGTTTACCGCGGTTGAAAGACCGCCGCAGTGATTTGTGGGTCCTGATACCGTGGGCCAGTTTATCACTGACCTTTGGTCTGGCGGACTTGTGTGGGTGTCTATATAGTGGCAGATTTCTATGTGTGGGTCATAGTACCCGTAGCAGTACACTGCCGCGGTCACAGTATGTTGACGGCCGTCAGCACGGCGGTAGACGGCATTTACCTCCAATGTTGTAATGAGGGCCATAATGCGCTATCTGAATGCAAAATATCTAGAGGCAATCTCATAAAGAGCATGCACAGTGAATTAATAGTGCCATATTAGAAATGGTAAATAAATGCATTGATGAAGTAGTGGAATATGGCTGCTTCTTGATTGTGACCATAAAATGTACCTTTTGTCCTGAATTTTTGTACTGACTTTTGACCCTTTGTCCTGAACTTTTACTGTCCTGTCCAGAATTTGTCTCCATGCCAGTCATCACTCTAATTACCACATATCCTACTAGACTGCCACATTGCCCTTTCCTAGACTCCTGTGGCCACCCTGACTTCTTACGGCCCGCTGCAGCTGCTCCAGTCCAGCCACTAAAGCCACTCCTCTTAGCCACTCTCTTAGGAGGCGGCAGTGCCTTTTCCTCAGCTCTTGGGCAGGGACCATGCCCACTTCTAGCAGCCACCTCGGGCCTCCTCCTTGGCCGCATGACTCACTGAGTCCTTCCTCTCAATCAGGCCCCTTGTGGGCTGCTGGAGCCAGCGAGACAGCAGGTACAACCACTGCCAAGGTCATTACTGGTTTCCTGTTACACCTGCAAGTACGGTCACTTCCGCTCTTACTCTGCAGTCCCTGGCAGACCGCCGCACTGCTCTTCCTTAGGCTCCTCCCACTCTATCCATGCACTCCAAGGAAAACTCACTCTTCTGACCCTTAACAGACCTGTCCTGCACCTGCCCTTGAGGCTTTCTCATCAGTTGCTCGCTCGCGCACTCACTCACTCACGCAGGTGATAGAGACATCTTGATCATTTGGATCAAAATCACAAAACGTTTATTAGTCACTCATCTAAAACTTTGAGTGTCTAATTTGTGTAACACTTTTGAACCATGGCATTATATGGGCTTTATCTATATAACAAATCATTTTCTGCTTGTGATTCATAAAGTAACGCTGCATCAAGGATATGCCAATCCTTCTGGGAAGGGCAGTCTTTGCTCAGCTATTTTGTTATCTCTGTTCGAAATGTACTTTCACTTCTTTGAGACATTGCCAACTGCTCTGGGGAGTGGCTGCCTACTGCCGGCCTGTCTAACCTATCTTTGTTAATTATGTTACATACATAGTGGCTTTCCAGAGATCATTATTTGCCTCAAAGTTGAAAGGTGCAGTAATACACTGCCAGCAACCTCTTGTGATGCAGGAAAACCACTATTTGACGGGAAGTTCTGCATGATTTTTGAAAATGTAAAAATTAGACCTTAGTCCAGTGAATTTTATATATCTTAAAATACGTTCAAGAAGGAAGAAGGAGTTTTAAAAAGCACTGTGCCTCATTCTGGGTACTATAACGTTTACCACTTTGAGCTCTAGCACGTGTGGCTCTTTTGCCTTGAATAAGCCTAGCTCCGTCCAGGAAATGTAATGTTAGGGGGTGCCTTGTCCTGAAATTTTGTATCGCAAGGACATCAAAATCTACTTCTCAAACTAATCTTGATTCAATAGATTCCAGCTGTAGGAAATCCACCTTTTCTGCGTGATCATGCAGGATTTTTCACCTTTTGCTGAACCCTATCCGTTTGCTGGCTTTTTAACTCTTTACCCTTTACCCCTGATAACCAGGAGAACTGTGCCTGCGATGTCCTTTTTTAAAAAGCAATCTTTATTGAGTTTTGTTAGGTGAACATTATCGCATACATGACTTTAGCATTTGGACACATATCATATATCCTAAAAAGGGCTAACTGATAATTACATGACTCAGATGTTCCGAGGCATACAAATATGTTGAACATATCACAATATTCTCTGGTGTATGCACCTCGCATATTGGATTGTTACATTATTAGAATACATTGATAAGAAATGGAACAGAAAGAAAGAAAACAAGGAACCCCCGATTGCACCCCAAACTCCCACCCTCAACCTTAAGTAGTCAACTCAGCATGCTGCCTCTAGGATCTAAGCTGTGCCTAAGTGAGACATGTGTAAGTGAATGCATCCTGTTCATGCATCTGCGATACACTACTTTGCACTAGATTGTACCACAGATGAGCACCCCAAAGTCATTAGTGTGCAGTAGAGAAATACAGTGAATGTCAGTGGGTGTCATGAGGCCACAAACACATGGGTGTGTCTCAACCGAAGAGACAGGGTGGACCGTGGGAAAAATGGCTTGTGCTGAGAAATGGAAAAGGAGTCTACTGCACATTCTTCACTGGGGATTTAAAAGTTTCTTGTATATTGTCCCTTGTCATGGCAATGGGGCACCTATGCAGGCTACGGTATTCCTCCCTGTGCAATGCGCTGCTCTCCACTGTACCCCAGTTTAGTATCTCCTCCCGCCACCTGGACACAGGAGGCATCCTGG
Source organism: Pleurodeles waltl (assembly GCF_031143425.1). Taxonomy (NCBI): domain Eukaryota; kingdom Metazoa; phylum Chordata; class Amphibia; order Caudata; family Salamandridae; genus Pleurodeles; species Pleurodeles waltl. The sequence continues at coordinate 134,559,051 of NC_090437.1, forward strand.
AGGACTTCCAGCATCTCTTTATGGGGTGATTCGCTAATAAGATCACCAGATCAGCAAGTCTGCCACAGCCCTAAAACCTTTAGGTCTAGGATATAAATCCAAAAGTGTTTGGCACGGTCACAGTGGGGGGGGATCCCTAGAGTGCGGTCAGTGCAGACCATATGCCCCTCCAGAGGTCAATGAAGGGCAAGTCCATAACATGTGCAGTAGGTCTATGACCTCTGTGACAACGGAAGCAGCTGGGGAACGCAGCCGGAATATTGAGCGAAGTTTCCATGGTGTGAGGTATGCTCTAAGCAGAATTGATATTTGTATAAATTTGAAGCGGGAATTACACAAAATCCTACTTGGATATTCAAGAATAAAGCGCCATTCATTATCGTGTAGAGCACAGGCCAAGTCTTCTTCCCACTTAATACGTAGGGCCCCAGGCATGCATTTAAATGTGCATGTAAGCCTTGATATAGCCATTTGATTAAACATCTACCATGATCTATGATATGTGCTACATCAATAAATGCATGAACAGTAGGTTTGTAGCCCAGTGGAGCCCAATATTGGTGGGTATATCTAATGATGATGGCATGTGTCAAAAAAGTGATTCCTGTATGCCATCGAGCTGTGCAAATTCTTAATGTGACATTAGTGTGCTATTTGTGAAAAGGATACCCACCATTTTAATCCCGGCCTGCTCCCAACGCATGACAGAAGAGGTGGGTAAACCCCTCAGGGGTATATTCGGGGAGTACTTCGGAAGTAAATTAGGGTAACGTAGAGCACGCTTCCAGTATGTAAGGGCAATATGGAGAAGTTGGGGCTTTTGAATGGGTGGTGTCACCCCGGGTAGGAGCAGTCAATGAAGTTTGCATAGTCTGATCATGCGTGGTGTGTAGCCGATTCCACCCAGGTGGTGGCCCTGCCAGCCAGTAGGACAACCACTGCAGCTGTCCTGCCAAACAAAAGTCAGGTGCACCCATACCTCCTTCCTCTAGTGGTAGTTGCATTTTAGATAGTCCTATCCTGTGTCTCTCATGGTCCCACATCAGATCAATTAGCAAGAAGTTAAGTAATTTAAAGATCGACTCAGGGATAATGTCCGGTAGATTAAGAAAGTAGTACATTGATTTGGACGACATTACGTTTTAAGCCAAAGTTATTTGCCCTGCCACCAAAAGGGACAGAGTCACCCAGAACCCAATTTGAGATTTCAATGACACAATAGCCTTCACAAGATTACCCTCCAATAATTCCCTAGTGTCTCTGTAGATCTGTATGCCTAAGTAACAAAACATCTGAGTAGCCACTTATATTTCATATGGACCAAAGGGCAAAGTAGCCCTCTAAGCGTTGTTTGTAAATGAGAACACTTAGGACTTGTGGTGATTTACCCGTAGGCCAGACACATCAGTGAATGACTGAAGTAGGTTAGAGATAGGTGTCAGATCTCTGTCAAAGTCCTGGATGCACAAAATCATATTATCAGCATACATGGAGATGGTGTGTACTGTGGGGCCTTGTGGGATCCCCAGGTTTAGGGCAGACTGCCTAATGTGTTGCACTAAGTGCTCCTTTTCCAATACAAATAATAGAGGAGATAACGGGTATACCTGCCTGGTGCCACGGAACACCAGGTATTGCGATGATGTATGTGACCCCGTCTTAGCTCTTGCAGTTATGTTCGGGGAGTACTTAGGAAGTAAATTAGGGTAACGTAGAGCACGCTTCCAGTATGTAAGGGGACTGTGGAGCAGTTGGGGCTTTTGAATGGGTGGTGTCACCCCGGGTAGGAGCAGTCAATGAAGTTTGCATAGTCTGATCATCCGTGATGTGTAGCCGATTTCACCCAGGTGGTGGCCCTGCCAGCCAGTAGGACAACCACTGCAGCTGTCCTGCCAAACAAAAGTCAGATGCACCCATACCTCCATCCTCTAGTGGAAGTTGCATTTTAGATAGTCCTATCCTGTGTCTCTCATGGTCCCACATCAGATCAATTAGTAAGAAGTTAAGCATTTTAAAGATCGACTCAGGGATAATGCCCGATAGATTAAGAAAGTAGTACATTCATTTGGACGACATTATGTTTTAAGCCAAAGTTATTCGCTCTGCCGACAAAAGGGACAGAGTCACCCAGAACCCAATTTGAGATTTCAATGTCACAATAGCCTTCACAAGATTACCCTCCAATAATTCCCTAGTGTCTCTGTAGATCTGTATGCCTAAGTAACAAAACGTCTGAGTAGCCACTTATATTTCATATGGACCAAAGGGCAAAGTAGCCCTCTAAGCGCTGTTTGTAAATGAGAACACTTAGGACTTGTGGTGATTTACCCGTAGGCCAGACACATCAGTGAATGACTGAAGTAGGTTAGAGATAGGTGTCAGATCTCTGTCAAAGTCCTGGATGCACAGAATCATATTATCAGCATACATGGAGAAGGTGTGTACTGTGGGGCCTTGTGGGATCCCCAGGTCTAGGGCAGACTGCCTAATGTGTTGCACTAAGTGCTCCTTTTCTAATACAAATAATAAAGGAGATAACGGGTATACCTGCCTGGTGCCACGGAACACTGGGTATTGCGATGATATATGTGATCCCGTCTTAGCTCTTGCAGTTGGGTTAGTGTACATTAGCCTAACCCTTCGAGTATAGGTAGGGTGAATATTGTACAAGGCTGCCTCCGTATATGGTGTACACCTATTGGTGAGGCACCCTGTACTGAGTCCAGGCAACCCTTAGTGATAGTGTAAGAGGTACTAGATAACCAGAGCTCTCAAAGGGTAGTTGTGAAGAGCAGCTAAGACTTATCCAGGAAAATGCAAAGCATTTGTAAATACCACACATGTCAGTCAGTGATGTACACACAGGTAAGAACCACACAATAATAATGTATTATTTATTACAAAACAAACAATAAACTAACTTTGGTATATCTCCTAACTGGAGATATGGACATACAAGAATACACTCAGAAACAGTTAACGAAAAGCATAAAACATCATGGGCCCCTGGGGTGGGGGGAGTAAAAAAATGGAATGGAAAAATCACTACCAACTCAAACTACTACACAAGGACCCTCAGGACTGGGAAAGCACTAAAACACCAAAGGTTAGTAGCAAGGATTCCCCAGGCGCCCGTGTGCAGAGTTTCAACCCCGGGTCAGTGTCCATAGGATAACGTGGGGAAGTTGCATTTGGAATAAGGGAGGTTCAGGAATGGCCCCACCTGTGGATGACCAGAGAAGTGGGGTACCTACACCAGGGAGCCCAGTTGCATAGGGGAGAAGTAGTGTCAGAACCTCCCTTTCAAGTCAGTGGGGACCTCAGTTGTCCAACTGCTGTCATGATCTGTGGACCAGGTTGATTGAACCCAGGCATAGATTGAAGAAGAAGAGGACCTAAGAAAAGAGGGGACAGATCCCAGACCACCCAGAGGTGCCCAGGTGGTGCAGGGGGCAATGCCCATCCTTCTTGGAGATGCTTTCCTGTTGGACGGTGGTCGAAGAAGTGCAGCTGTGGAGTCTAGGTAATGCAGGAAGATCCCAGGAGTCCTCAATGAGCTGTCCCATGCCGGCCATCAGATTGCAAAGGGTTAGTGGTCGGCAGGACCACCAACAAGCCTTGGCAAATCCAAGAAAGCGTTGCACAGAGTGTTGCAGAATTTTGGAGACCAGCAAGGTCCAGAAGAATCTATCTTTAGAGGTAAGTCAGTGCCAGCCCTCAGCAAGCAGGAGAGCTAGAAGGAATTTTTGGTGCCCCCAGCAGGACCCTCTGGCGGCAGGCACAGTGAGTCACAGGGAGGCCTCAGCAACATAGCAAAGAGGCATGCCCACATCGCAGGAGGTGCAGAGAGGACGTCTTTCTTGAAGCTGTGCAGTGCTGGAGGTGAGGGCCTTCTTGAAGCTCGGAGGTCTTTTGACTGAAGAGCCAACAAGTCTTGGCAATGGTCAAACAGATGTGGTGCACAGGGTTTCCAGCCAGGCAGCTCCAGCAAGGAACCACTGACTTCTCAGGTGCAAAGAAGACAGATCAGACCTCTGGTGGGCCACAGAACCACCACCTGTCATGTAGAATCTTGGAGAATCCATGGGACAGCAGGATCCACAAACCAGTTGTTGCTGTTAAGGTTCCTGCGGATGCAAGTGGGTGGCTCCTTCCCACCAAGGGAGATTTCTTCTTGCTTTCCTAAGTGCAGGCAGAGTCCTTGTGACTCAGGAGGGTGCACGGCTACAGAGGTTGCAGAGTCTTTGCAATGCACTGGGACAAAGTTGCAGTGGGAGCCTACCTACTAGGTGCAGTCTTGTCTTGTACCCTAGCAAAGTCCAGCAGCGGTTCCAGTATCCAGGATGCAGAAGTGTCTTGCAGAAGAGATTTCAGATGGTTGCAGAGTTGAATCCACAGATGAATCTAGGGTTCTACCCTTAGGGGAGCCCTTAAGTAACCCAGGAAGAGGGTTGGACACTTACTGCAGTGATCCACATATCGGGGAGGCCAGTGACATCACTGATCTGGACTAACCAGTCAGATGCTCCCAGGGGCCTCAGCTCATCTTATTTCTAAGATGGCAGAATCAAGTGGCCACCTAGCAGAGATCTGTGCACCTCCCTAGGGGAGGAGCTGGACAGGGGGTGGTCACTCCCCTATCATTTGTGTGGTTTTGCGCCAGAGCGGGACCCGGGGGTTCCTACACTCGAGTAAACTGGTTCATGCAAGGAGGGCACCAAATGTGCCCTCCAAAGCAGTCTGGTGGTGCTCAGAAGCACCCCCACCCCAGTCCAGAGACACCAAGAATAGGTGGTAACACTTCTCTATAGGAAATCTTTTGTTCTGCCTTTCCCTGCCTGAGTTAGGCTCATCAGCAGGAGGGCAGAACAGTGTTTGGGATTGGCAGCAGGACAGGCTGGCATGCAGACCAGGCAAGGCTGTACAGGCAGACATGGGGATCCCGTAGGGACCCCACAGAGTACTTGGTATCGTGCAAATAGCACTGGAATCGGTGCAGTTGCATGATTCCAATATGCTTGAAACCAAACATGCCTAGGTTCAGTGAAGCCATTATGTAGTTGGACATCTCATGTTAATCAGTGTCCACTACATACCTTAGGGATGGCTCCACCACACTTACAAAGCCCAGAAAATGGAGTCTGGGGTTTGTAGCGGCATCTCTGCTCATGCAGGGTTGCCCTCACACTGAGAACCATGCACCCTGCCCTTGGGCTGAAGGGCCTACCCTCGGGGTGACTTATAGGGTCAGAGTTCTGTGACTATGATATAAGGCAAACCTTTTATCTGGGGCGGAAGGAGCATGCACTATGTTGCACGGGCTGCAATTCCAGGCCTGTAGTCACAGTTTGCATGGGCCCCTATGGGTGGCAAAATACATGCTGCAGCCCATGGGGGACCCCGATGTACCAATGCCACGGGTACCTAAGTACCATATAATAAGGACTTAAGTCCACCAGTATACCAGTTGTGAGGTGTAAAAGTTACTTACCAACTAAATTTCGGGGAGAGAACACAGACACTGGGGTCCTGGTTCGCAGGATCCCAGTGTACTACAGTTTAAACATAATGACACCAGGCAAAAAGTAGGGGTAACTATGATAGAAAGGTGTTACTTTCCTACAAATATTAAACTTTGCCAGGGCAAAAAACAAATACTCTCACCTCAGTATATCAAATGCCTGCTGTAGATCCAGGGAGAGGCAGCCTGCTGATGGATACCATTTGTGCGCCTCATCCATGACCTGGTTCAGGTAATGTATACTTAACACAGTATTACTTCATGGGACAAATCCACATTGGTCAGAGTGTATCAACTGGTGGAGCAGGGAGAGCAAGTGTCTGACCAAGACCTTGCTCCCCTTATTGAATTCAGAATTTAGTAAAGACAGAGGCCTGTAAGAGGACCTATCTTCTGGATAGGGGGCCTGGTTTCAGCAAAGAGGTGACTAAGGCCTGTCGTGGTGGGTAGCAATGAGCCTGCCACCAACAACGCCTTATAGATCCGCTCCAATTGTGGACCCAGTCATGAGACAAATGTGCCATGAAATTCAATAGGTAGCCCGTTAGTGCCAGCCATCTTATTACAGGCGAGCTCGTCAATAGCATGATGCAATTTGCCAGGTGTGAATAGAGCTCCCAATCTCAGACTATCCACTGCAGACACCCTGGGCAGTTAGATTCTGGTGAGAAAGGAAGAAATCACAGCAGGTCATGTAGGGGAGGGCAGCATATAAATGGGTATAACACTCACAAAAGGCTACAGTCATATCTGAGTGGTGCAAAGGTCATGTGTGGATGTAAGCACCAATAAAATAGGTGTACGAGGTAGCACTAGTTTAAAAATTAATGCGAGCAGTGCAATGGCCTTGTCACCGGTTACATGTATTCTTTGTGTGTAGGCTGCATAGTCGATCACCTGCAGGTGTTCAAGACGTTCCACATATTCTAGCACCTTGCGATCGTGGTACCTAAAGTGTCTTTGAAGACATTGTCCTCCAATGACTGCGGTTTCATGCACCAAGTTGGGATGGGAGAAGGAACCAGGCCCCAAGTCATGCTAAGTTCTAAAGGGTTGTGGTCTGACAGTGTCATACCTAAATATGTTGCTTGTGAGATATCCACCCGTGTAGGGAGGCAGGATAGAGGATCTGGTCCAAGCGAGCACACAGTTTATGGGGGGGGGGGGAGTAAAAAGAATATTTGTGCATCCCTTCATTTCTGGCATGCCAGGAATTAGACAAGAACCAGCCCAAAATCCACCCCTGTAGGGCCCTGGCTTGTTTAACTGAGCCTGCACCAGCCAGTGGAGGGCAAGAGCAGGCAAAGTTTAATATCTAGGACTGTATTAAAGTCATCTCCGATCAACCACGGGCATTGGGACCAATCAGCTAAGATGACAGATAAATGTGCTAAAAATATATCCTGGTTAGTGTTCGGTGCGTAGACACTCCTGAGTACCACCTGTTGGCCATCCAGGGTGCCTCTGAAAAAACCCAAAGCAACCATTCTGATTTATTTTTGTGTCTGATGCTTCAATGGGCACCCCTGCTTGCAACCAAATGGTTGCCCCCTTCCAAAGGCTTAGTATGATATAGCAAATTGTTTCTCTTTCCATTTCTGTGATTGAGTTGAGATAGGATTCAATGACATTTATGAATTCACCCCATACCCTTGACATTCCATGTTAGCACATTATAACAGTATTTGACATCTGCCATAAGAATGAATAATATGTGCTACACAGACATAAGCCAATTCTTATAAATGATAATCGATATAGGACAGTCAATAACTCATGATGACCAAAAGTTAAACATTATCCCAATACAACATCCAGTGAAAAACGATTATCTGACAAAAACTGTGTGACCATGTGAACAGGCTAATATTGTGTGCAATCGCTATAGGGGTGAGCAATCTAGGACCCTAAAAGAAAATGAAACATCAATATGCCTCCATTTTTGTTTCGCGACCCCAAAACATTGTTGTGAGGCATAATGTGGACCGTTAAGTGTATAAGTCAAAAGGATACTGCAGACTAGAATATACACAGATCTGGATCCTGGGGCAGCCTCACCTGCTGGAAGAGACCTAGTTCTCATGAAGGACAGTGTCTTAGTGTATTTCTAGGGAAGGCATCTTGTGAGTGAAGCAAATAAGTGTGGTACCCCCCTCCCCGTGAGGGGGCGCATGGGTGGTCCCGCATACTATAAGTGGGTCCCCAGCCCCATGCTCACCATACCATATGCGGCATATCCTTTGATTGGCGTTCGGGGGAGACTCCGCATGTTACAGTAGTCTGGCCAGACGGGGGCACATAGCAGACCTAGAGCTGGAGTGCACGGATATTGTCATGTTGAGACTGAGACACTGAAGATGTCTGCTGTTTGCGGCATCACTGAGGGGTACCGGGACACACTGGTGTTGGAGCCCCAATAGGTAGCATTGTCTCATAAGGACCTGAAGTGGAGCACCAGTTTTTGCATCATGATGGATGATTCCGACATGATTGCAACCTGGCTACCCTCCAGGGCCTGCTGTGGAGATCACATGGCTTCAGTTGCTGCCCGACGAGCTGCAGCCCAGTGACACTGTGGGAGAGGTCATTCAGTCTTTTACGACTGCGGACTAAGGCGGTCATTACAACATTGGCGGTAAAAGCCGCTTACCGCCGTGCAGATGAATGCCAACACACCGCTGCGGCAGCGGAAATCCGCCACAGCTATTATGACCCACAGCACGGAATCTGCCAAAATTCAGACACCCACACAAGTCCGCCACACCAAAGGTCACAAACAAATCCTCCACCGTCATGCCAACAGAAATACACCCACACAATCACGACCCATGAATCCACGCAGCGGTCTTTCAACCGCGGTATTCCATTGGCGGTACACACCGCAGCGCTCAAAATACACACACACACATACAAAACACAGCCACATTGGACAATTCGAAATACACACACCTGATACACATACACACACCACTCCCACACACCCATTACAATATAAAACACACACCCACATCACCCACAAACCCCTTCGACCACAATTACTGAGAGAAGGCCAGGAAGACACGCCACCATCAACAATACTAGCATCCACAGGCACACAACACCATCACCCCCAGAACCTCTACGCACCTCACACTACACACCACTACATATCAGCACACTTATCACCCCACACACCACCCCACACATCACTTACACCACCCCATGGCACGGCAAAGACACCCCAGGTTATCTGAGGAGGAGCTCAGGGTCATGGTGGAGGAAATCGTCCTGGTAGAGCCACAGCTATTCGGATCACAGGTGCAGCACACCTCAATTGCAAGGAAGATGGAGCTATGGCGAAGAATAGTGGACAGGGTCAACGCAGTGGGACAGCACCCAAGAAATCGGGAGGACATCAGGAAGAGGTGGAACGACCTACGGGGGAAGGTGCGTTCCGTGGTCTCAAGACACCACCTTGCGGTTCAGCGGACTGGCGGCGGACCCCCACCTCCTCCCCCACAACTAACAACATGGGAGGAGCAGGTCTTGGTGATTCTGCATCCTGAGGGCCTCGCAGGAGTAGGTGGAGGAATGGACTCTGGTAAGTCAAATCTTAACTATTACATCCCCCACCCTACCTGCATGCCAGCACATACCCCCACCCTCACCCTCACCCCCATCACTCTACTCCTCACAAATGTCCCAACATCACAAACCACACATCCTAACCCAAAGCCCTGCATGCAACAACAAAGCATGGACACCCATCACTAAAGCATGGCCACTGCACATACCCATACACCCCCTAAACCATCATCACACAAGGTCCATGAATGCAAGCACTGGGGTACACGGTCACCCACCCATTGCACACCATGGCACACACAGATGTAATAAACATCCTTTTATACCCCTGCAGGACCCCTACCAAACGTCATCGGACAGGAGGGTCCACACATGTCCACACCACCAACAGAAGAGGCCCACAGTGATGACAGCACCTCTGTCCAACTGGATCTAGATGACCAGCCCGGCCCATCTGGGACCTTAAGACAGTCGGTTCCCCTCACCCAGTCACAGGCCACCACAGAGCTTCCCCCCTCTGGAAACACCAGCACAGCACCCACCCAGCGGGCCCATACCTCCGTCCCAGGACACGTCAATCCGCAGTGTGTCCACCACTACAGGGAATCCAGGCTAACCCACCACCCCAACAACACCAGGGACCTGGGGTCAGTGGTAGTGGGCACACGGTCCAGGGGACGGAGGCCCAGGAACACAGTGGAACTGGGAGGGCTGCTGAGCGACAGGGGGCGGACAGGCCCAGGGAACCCACTCTCCACGAGGCCCTCTCCAACATCATGAGAGCCTACCAACACTCCCAGGAGACGATGGCAACAGTACTGGCCAAGTTTCAGGAGACCCAGCGCTTGCAGGAGGAACAGTATTTGGGCTTCAGGGAGGAACTCAGAACCATCAATTCCACCCTGGGCACCATCGTAGGGGTGCTGAAGGAAGTACTCAACAACAGGAGGGACACTGTGGCACTACAAGGGGCCCCTGACACTAGCCTGAACGATGAACTGCCCAACACCTCTGCCAGCGCTAGTGGACAGGAGGCACCACCACACCAGCACCCCACCCCCTGCAGAGGGAGAACCACCTCGCAAACGGTCCCTGAGATCCAGGACAAAGACAGAGAACAATGCCAAGACCCCCGCCAAGAAATTAGACCACCCTGATTGTCATCCTACTGTCCCACTTTGTCACCCTTTCCATCCTTAAACTGCCCCAGCTCCACTTCCTATGCCCATTTGGGCAATGCACCTGTGAGACTAATAGACTGGACTCTGCCATGGACATTCCTCCGCCATCACCCCTCACCATTTTGCTACCCCCTCCAATATTGAGCACTAAAATAAACACCCTTAAAGCACAAAACAATCTGGAGTCAGTCTGTGATTTCGGAATACTGTATTAGCAATTACTGTGGCAAAAAGCTCTTTCATTTGTAATGTCAACATACCTATGTCACACAGCTGTAGTCCATGAGGAATCAAAGCAGATGTCACACATTGGGACCCACATCTGTGAAATCATAAGGGAAATTGACAACTCAGTGACCATACACTGGGTGAAAACGACAGACAGTAGAGAGTTAGTAGTGTTTAAGTACATGTAGTAGGCAGGTTTGTATTCTTACCTGTGTTTCACTGGAAATATTGCTGGATCACTGAGTCCCTGTTGTTCATGTCTTCTTCTTCTGCTTCTTCGTCTTCACTGTCCACAGGCTCCACAGCTGCAACAACACCGCCATTTGGACCATCCTCCTGCAGAAAAGGCACCTGTCGTCGCAAAGCCAAGTTGTGAAGCATACAGCAGGCCACGATGATCTGGCCCACCTTCTTTGGTGAGTAGAATAGGGATCCACCTGTCATATGGAGGCACATGAACCTGGCCTTCAGGAGGCCGAAGGTCCGCTCGATCACCCTCCTAGTTCGCCCATGGGCCTCATTGTAGCGTTCCTCTGCCCTTGTCCTGGGATTCCTCACTGGGGTCAGTAGCCATGACTGGTTGGGTAACCAGAGTCACCTGCAAATGGCGAGGGACAACTGTTAGACACACACTAACCTGGAGGGATATCCCCAGACAACCATTCCCACTGACTAGCTTCCAGGTGCTCACCTAATAACCACACACGGTGCCTCTGGAGTTGACCCATCACATAAGGGATGCTGCTATTCCGCAGGATGTAGGCGTCATGCACTGAGCCAGGGAACTTGGCATTCACATGGGAGATGTACTGGTCTGCCAAACATACCATCTGTACATTCATCGAATGATAACTCTTCCGGTTTCTGTACACCTTTTCACTCCTGTGGGGGAGTACCAAAGCCACATGTGTCCCATCAATGGCACCTATGATGTTGGGGATATGTCCCAGGGCATAGAAATCACCTTTCACTGTGGCAAATCCTCCACCTGAGGGAAAACGATGTAGCTCCGAATGTGTTTCAGCAGGGCAGACAACACTCTGAACAACACGTTGGAAAGCATAGGCTGGGACATCCCTGATGCTATGGCCACTGTTGTTTGAAATGACCCACTTGCAAGGAAATGGAGCACTGACAGCACCTGCACTTGAGGGGGGATTCCTGTGGGATGGGGGATAGCTGACATCAGGTCTGGCTCCAACTGGGTACACAATTCCTGGATTGTGGCACGGTCAAGCCTGTATGTGATGATGAGATGTCTTTCCTCCATTGTCGACAGGTCCACCAACCGTCGGTACACCAGAGGATGCCGCCATCTCCTCACATGTCCCAGCGGACGGTGCCTATGAAGGACAACAGCGAGCACAGAGTCAAACAACTCAGAGGTACGTACCCACAGCTAACACAGAACACCAATCATAATCTAAAAAGTGGCCTGTATGTGTGTTGAGTCTAGGCCTAGGTATGTGTGACGCAGTTGAAAATGAAGCCATGTGGGCCCCTGAAATGGCGGCTGCCTGACCTGTAAAGTGGGACAATGGGATGTGAGGTAACTGCGCTGGCTTTGTACACTGTTGCAGTAGGCAGTCGAAGACCGCAGCGCAATGCTGCATTGGTTAACATTGGACCCCCTGGGTCGCAGGAGCCAATGACGATGTACGCCGGGGGTGACGGTACGCACCGCCATGGACGTGACCACTATTTTCTATCACTTCAATCACTCGATACCTGATCTTCGACAGGAGAGGACCTACACTGCAAGTGCTGCTGTGACCTCGGTCTGGAAGAGTCAATGGCTTGAGTGTCTGGGGAAAGGGCCCCTGCCTTCACATCAGAGGAGTTGGAGAAACTCTTGGATGGGGTCCTCCCCCAGTACACGCTACTCTACGGTCCTCCAGACAAACAGGTAAGTACACTTGGAGCATGCTATATGGGCTATGCCTGTGTGGAGAGGTGTGGATGTAAGAAGGAAGGGGGGAGAGTGTGGCATGCATGAAACGACAGTGAGTGCATGTGCCACATGGCAAGGGGTAGGGATGGGGGCCAATGACTGTGACGGTGCAGTTGGTAATAAGATTCTCTTCCCCCTGTACAAATCATGTAGGTCAGCGCCCACCAGAAAAAATATATTTGGCGTGCCATCGCCAAGGACGTCCGGACCCTAGGGGTCTACCACAGACGGAGTACCCACTGCCGGAAAAGATGGGAGGACATTCGCCGCTGGAGCAAGAAGACGGCGGAGGCTCAGCTGGGGATGGCCTGCCAACATGGGAGGGGTGCCCATCACACCATGATCCCCCCTGATGTTCAGGATCCTGGCGGTGGCGTACCCAGAGTTGGATGGGCGCTTGAGGGCATCACAGCAGCCACAAGGGGGTGAGTACACTCTCATTCTGCTGATTGTGCGCGCAGTGGAGGGGTCTGGGTGGGGGAGTTGGGCTGTGGGTTTCCCTAGGCCAGGGCGAGTTTAGTAGGCAAGGTCCCTCCATAAGGCAGGCCATGTGGCACCCCACCACACCTCTGTAGAGTGCCAAGTACACCTAGTCATGCCCCTGTGTCATCCATGTGTGCAGATGTCTTCCATAGCCTAGTAGGCCATTTCCCAGGAATTGAACAGTGGAGCCCAAGAGCGCGGCGTAGTGCAGGGGGCTTGTGTGTCTGTCGTGTCCGCCAACGGTAGCGGTAATGCATGCACTCAACATGTCTTCGTCCCCCTTTTTGTGGTCTCCCTGTTCTTGTGTGCATTAGCATCATCAGGTGGAGGAGCAGTGGCACCGGAGCACGAGGGGGCTGCATCCCACATGGCCATGGAGGGCCACACTACGGAATCGGACTTCACCAGTGGGACGGAGGGCGAGGGGAGCTCCACGGCGGGGAAAGTAGCTGAGACCAGTGACAAGGACTCATCCTCTGATGGGAGCTCCCTTGTGGTAGCGGCAACATCTGTGCCCCCCCATTTACAGGTACAGCAGCCACCCCCCCTTCCAGCACCACCCTCCCAGCAGCCCCTTTGCCCCGTGCCCACTCACCCGGGAGGGTGGGCAACACCTTCGCCCCAGGCACCTCAGGCCCTGCCCCAGTCACCCCTGCTGCCCTCAGTGAGGAGGCCATTGACCTCCTCAGATCCCTCACTGTTGTGCAGTCTACCATTCTGAATGCCATCCAGGGTGTAGAAAGGCAATTGCAACAAACAAATGCATTCCTGGAGGGCATTCATTCTGGTCAGGCGGCCCTTCAGCGAGCTTTTCAGACTCTGGCCTCAGCACTGATGTCAGCCATTGTCCCGGTCTCTAGCCTCCACCCTCCAACTTCCTCCACCCAGACCCAATCCCCTGTACCCCAGCCTATCCCAAGCACACCTCTAGACCAGCATGCATACACGTCAACAAACAAGGGAAGCTCAGGCAAACATAAGCACCACACATCCCACAGGCACTCACGCAAGCATCATAAACATGCAGACACACCAACATCCACTGCCTCCACTGTGTTCCCCTCCTCCTCGTCTCCCTCCTCCCTCCCAGTCTCGTCTACACTCACACCTGCATGCATTACCTCTACAGCCACTACTACCATCACCAGCACACCCACCACCACACCCCGCTCATGTGCAGTCACCACCCCCACTACCATTCACACGTCCCCTGTTTCCTCTCCCAGTGTGTCTGTGACTCCCCCTCCTAAGATACAGAAACGCAGGCACACACCCACCCAACAGCCATCCACCTCACGACAGCCTCCAGCGCATTCACCTTCACCTAAAGTCAACAAACGAACATCTCCTACAACCACAACCACTTCCTCCACTCCTAAACCCCCTCCAGCTACCCGTCCCAGTGTCTCCCAAAAACTTTTCCTGTCCAACCTTGACCTCTTTCCCAGACCTCCCCCACCCCGTCCGTCTCCTAGGTCCCGAACTAGCACCTCAGCCACAACATCTCCGGGACCAGTGGTGCCTGTAGTCACCGGAATCTGGAGTGCACCGGCCACCATGGCAGCCAGTGTGGCACGGAGCCACAGCACAGACAGTCCCCCACCCTTCAAGCATCAGAAGTTGGCCAGTGCCCGGCGGGAGAGGGGGAAGACTCCAGCCACCAAAGCCGCTCCCAGGAGTACAGGTGGGAGTGTGGAGTCAGCTGCGACACCTTCCAAGGTGGGGAAGGGGCACAAGAAACTCAGCAAGTCTGGGAAGAGCAGCACGGCGGAGAAGACCGCCATCATCCCCGCCGCCCAGGAGGCCACCGCCAGCACCAGCACCAGCCCAGCTGCCCAGGAGGCGACCGCCATCATCCCCGCACCCAGGAGGCCACAGCCGTCATCCCCGCAGGGACAGAGAGGACCGCCAGCACAAGCCCCACTGGGCTAGAGAGGACCGCCAGCACAAGCCCCGCTGGGCTAGAGAGGACCGCACGCACAAGCCCCGCTGGAACAGAGAGGACCGCCAGCACAAGCCTCGCTGGGCTAGAGAGGACCGCCAGCACAAGCCCCGCTGGGCCATGAAGGACCGCCAGCCGGTGAGTCACTGCAAAGGAGCCCGCCGCTCCAAGCACCGCTGAACAGGGCACCGCCGTCTCAAGCACCGCTGAACAGGGCACTGCCGTCTCAAGCACCGCTGAACAGGGCACTGCTGTCTCAAGCACCGCTGAACAGGGCACCGCCGTCTCAAGCAACGCTGGCCCATGAGCGCCAAGGGCACTGACGCTACTGAGTCCGTCACGGGCAGAATGAAGCACTCTGGGCACCATGCCCCCTCCAAAACCAGTGGAGATATCCATCCACTACCTCTGTCTTTAGCAGGATGAAGCACTCTGGGCACCATGCCCCCTCCAGAACCAGTGGAGAGATCCATCCACTACCTCTGTCCTTAGCAGGATGAAGCACTCTGGGCACAATGCCACCTCCAGAACCAGTGGAGACTGTTATCCACTTGAGAGACTGTGGCTTTGCACTCCCCAGGATGGAACAGTGGGCAACCCACCCACTGTATAGACTTGAGAGACTGTGGCTTTGCACTCCCCAGGATGGAACAGTGGGCAACCCACTTACTGTAGAGATTTGAGAGACTGTGGCTTTGCACTCCCCAGGATGGAACAGTGGGCAAACCACCCACTTGTGAGACTTGAGAGACTGTGGCTATGCACTCCCCAGGATTGAACAGTGGGCAGCCCACCCACTGTAGAGACTTGAGAGACTGTGGCTTTGCACTCCCCGGGATTGAATAGTGGGCAACCCACCCACTGTAGAGACTTGAGAGACTGTGGCTTTGCACTCCCCAGGACTGAACAGCGGGCATGTGGCCCTCTCTTGGATTTGGCGTTGTGCACTCAACCGGCTAAGGTGCCCCCACTTTCCCTCCCCCTGAGGTGCCTGTTTTGTTGCTCTCTGATGCCCCTGCAGTGTTCTCTCCGTCATGGTCAGGGATCTTGTGTGGGCCTCGCCCATACTGTGTGGGCCCAGTGTTCCACGGACTTAATTGGAGCTCTACCTGGACTACTATGCTTGGTGTATATTTTGTTAATGGTGTATATATATATATTTTTGCCTACTTGATTTTAATATATTACAATGGTTACACTCATTTTCTTTTATCTTTGCATTCTTCCGGAGGGGTTGGGGGGTGTAACTGTGATGTATCAATATGTATTAGTGTGTGTGTTGTCGTGGGTGAGGGTGGGGGTGGGGGTGTTGCGTATTGCGTGTGTGTGTCCCTGTTTTTTCCCACCCCCCTCCCCTGTGTCGTAGGTGCAGTACTCACCGTGGTCTTCGCCACCGGCGTTTGTGCTCCCGGTAGAGGAGCAGGAAGACTATTGCAGGAAGAATTTGGAGTTTCTGATCCATGGTGTCCTAGTTCCTCGTTGGGTGTGTAGTGGTGAGCGTTTTCCCTTCAGAATCCTGTTTCCGCCATGTTTTTATCCGCATTGAATCCGCCCCGGAAAAGGTGGCGGATTGGTAGGTTGTGATACTGTGGGTGGTACTTTGTCCTCCGCCTGTCTGTTGGCGGTGACCGCCGCGCTGTTTGTTTGTACCGCCGTGGCGGTCGGAGTGTTAAAGTGGCTGTCTTTGTTGGCGGTTTCCGCCACGGTCGTAATTGCAAAAGTTTTACAGCCGTCCTGTTGGCGGTCTTACCGCAATTTTAACACTGACCGCCAGGATTGTAATGACCACCTAAGTGTAGGCGGTCTTTGTGTATCTGTGAATTGTTGGGCCAGCCAGTCCCATGTGGCCTTCAGTGTATCAAAGAAGAGGGCATGCTGGTTGTGGATGACTTTCAACCAGGTTGAGAACATAAGTGCATAAGTTAGCCCTTCCGATCGCAGTTGTTTTTTGGTGGGTTGGAAAAAAAAGCACAAATGCTGGGCCTATAAAGTATAGTGTGTAAAGGGTGAAACAGGCATATTTTCCACAATTATGGGCACATTGTTTCTGGCTTTTTTCAGTATTACATCACAGTCTCTAAAGTTCTGAATACGGGCTACTGTGGGACGCGGTGATACTGAGGAGGTGAATGGCTTGAAGGAACCTGATATGCCCTTTCCGCTCTGATTTCCCAGATTTCTTACAGGATAATGTCTAATTTGTCAACTGAGGGTATCGTCCTTAATAGGAGGAGCATAGTACTCTGCAGTTAATATGGAGGATCTATCAAATTGGGTAGCCTGGGACGCTCTGATGCTCAGCGTCTGCACAGTTTTAGCAGGCTTGGTGTGGGCTGTTTTTTAGAACAGCCATCCGCAGGGTCACCTAGGGTACTGTCACTCAAGTGGGAGCTGCTGCAATGAGGAACAAATGTCCCAATTATTTCAGAGCAGTAGATGCAGTGTAGGCTGGGAATATTACCAGTTTTCAGCCGACTGCGGCTGATAAGTGTCTCCACACATGTAATGAGAAGTGCTGGCTCAGTAGTGGTTATATGTGGCATACATCCGGCTGCTGTAGAATAATTCAGGCTCATGCCTAAGAGACACATCCAGACGAGGCTGGGAGACTGCAGGCCATGCAGGAGGCATCAAGGCTGCAGGAGCAGTAGCAGCCAGAAGCACAGATTGGACCATCCCTGGAGGGGAGTTGCTGCTACGTGAACAGCCACAACCATACCCCAGCAGCAGCAAGGTACTCACAAAATGCAGCTCTGAAATGGCCCCAGCCTTCTTGTACAGCGACTTCACCTCGCTGGTCGCCCAGTGATTATCCAGCAGTCCATGCCTACCAAGCCACTCTGTTCGGCAGGCCGCTTTCCTGCAGGCTGCTCGGGACTTATCTATATTCACAGTCGGGAAGGGGTCTATCCCGTCGTCTTCAGCTCCAAACCTCACAGCACAGGACCGATCCAGGGGGGCCTGCGGCCTAACAATAGGACCCCACCACCATGCAACAGACAGCAGGTGTTCGGGGGGAACTCAGCCAAAAATGGCGCCTGAGCCACCAGTCACACAGCTTCAGCAAACTGCGACTCACTAGCCTGCTCCAGCAGACATCAGGTGGTAAGGGCCCTATTGGATGTAGGGGTTAGTGCTAAGCCGTCAAGATTCTCATTAGGCCACAGATGGTGGCAGATGAAGGATGATTCCCGGGATCGCAACGGAAGGACTAGAGAAGTCCGTCCACCATCTTTGGCAGTAAGCCACATCCACTTGTGATGTCCTTTAAATATGGTTAGATTGGCTTAATCATAATTGGAACATTTAACATGCCTGCAAGTCCCTAGTATATGGTGTAGAAAGTGCACCCAGGACCTGGAAGGGAAATGACACTCTTGGGCTGCATCACCTATTGTTGCATTCACTATAGTGGCAGTACAAATATGGCTTCAGGCTTACTCTGTGCAGCCTGACGTACTGCAAAACATTCAGTGCAACCTGCTAAAACAACCCTTTTTAACAGGTAAAAACCTCCTTTTTAATTATCAATACGCCATCCATAAGTAGGCCTTGTAGCCCAGAAGTGCATGATATTTAAAAGTGGGCTATGTAGAAAATTAATGATACCATGTCCCTACAGTAACAAGGCCCAAAAAGCCATTTTCATTGTGGCGCGACTAGATGTTCTAGGGCGAAAACCGGAGTACAGATTAAAATACTAATACTGTTGCTCATGAATGAGGTCAGCTAGAAAAATATTTAAACAACTATTTGTAATAGTTACCCAAATCCAATTCAATGGTAAAGTAGATTTTTAATCATTATTAAGGAAAAGTACCTTTTATAAAGTATATTTAACATGTAAAAAGCAGGTGTGCGAGTTCTGTCCTAGTCACATCTTCCAGTCTTCCCTTTCCACCCACAATGTTTTCTCAACTGAATCCAGCAGACACTACAGTTTTTATATATCATAGTGGGCATATTCATGAAGCTTTTTCCCCACCGTTTGAATTCAAGTATGAATAAAGTACATTGGTAAGGGTGAAGTTTAAGTCTACAAAACCTTAAATAATAATCTTTTATCCACCACAAACGATTTGGCAATGTCAGTAAAGTCCGGATATCGCTGTCCACAATTTTCAAAAGAAGACTGAAAATTGCATTCTGTGTAGATTATGGAAGGGTTGCCAGTTTATGACAGCGACATTCTATAGCTTTCTCTCTAATGCGGTCTACAGCCTGCAGCTATTGCTATGTTTTGAGTCAGATTCCAGATCTACCTTCAATAGTCACCATAGAAAACACAAACTTTGAACCGCCATTAGAGATAAAAACCTGTAGCAAATTTTATCTATTTGCCTATCGTGTAAGTCATGCTATTTGTTTGACTACCAGCGCTCAGCCCGGAAAGGCGGGCATGGGAATAATGTTGAAAAGGTATCACCTGGAAACCAAAGCTAGACGAAGCCACCACTCCCTGCGAAACTCAAAACCGCTGGAATGAAAAATGTAACTTGGACAGTCATCATAAATTAAATACCGAATTCCAGGAGCCGGGCAGGGTTACCGAAAACACTACTTGCGTTTCAGCTGCACTTTGATGGGCTTTCATTGAAATAACAGAAATCTGCACTGTATTTGTCTCACTGAGGCCCGGCTGCCCAGGCACTGAACCAAAAAAACTGGGCAGGCGTGCACTGTAACAGAGGGCATTAACAAACGTCCCCTCACAATAGACTGCAGCGTCGTCCACAGGAACAAACCTATTATTAGTGCAGTAGGTGCAGCTACGCGGGGTTTGGGGGGCACACTGGGCCCATAATAAGACTGTCTTTTACAATCAGGAGGCTTGATGTCATTTTCATTGTTTGCATTAGGGCCCATGACTCCCTGGCAATGCCATTGACCCACCAATATTGCCAGTACTCTGACTCTTGCAGAACATGAGGCCTGAAATATCCATCTGCCATCCTCTGCAGTAGTCTTCCAACTGTGCAGCGCGCCTCACAAAGAATGGGCCAGTCTGGCAAAGAGGACATAAGTTGCTTCTGGCTTTTTACAAATTTCTATGAAACCGAGTATTTAGTAAATGTGTTTTTAAAGGGGCTGCATAGCATCATTGTCAAGTTTGAATTGTTGGATGTGTTTTTGCTTAAATTGAAAAGTTAACATTTGTAACGTCTTAGCGTCCATTAGAAAGACGCAGAATGACTTTGTGGATAGCTAATGCCTCCCATGAGCACTGGACAGCATTTGCTGTGGTGATGGAAAGACAAGAAGTGGGATGAAGTATAGTGCAAGGTTGTAAAACTATGGCATGAATAGGGAAAAACACCCCCAGAAGTTTGAGGATAATTGCGAGAGAGGGTTAGAATATTTTATGGGGTATGGATGGTGTGAAATATAGTACTGGCAATGAAGGCTTTGTGTGTGTGTGAAGGATGTGGCATGCCTTTGAGGGTACAGTGGGCTGTGCCCAGGGTACCTCACCCTGCAGCAAGATCTTACGATGGGCAGACCGCCATCTCAGTGGAAGAGGTTATTCCAGGCATAGGTTTTGGTAGCAGAAAGAACACAATCCCTATCCAATAACAGTTTGGGAGGAGGAGGATGCACATAGGAGACTTGGATGTCAAAACCAAAAAACAAATGCTTGTGGTCACCCTACATTCAGTGGTGCAATAAAGTGCAGGGCTGCAAAAGATTGTGCCTATCATTCACCCACTGTGTAGAGTGCATTGTGTGCAGAGACTTGTGAGCATGAGACGTAGATTTCCTAAGGAGCCACCAAATCTCAGAAGGCTTGAATGGTCATGTTGGGTTTAGATATGAACATGTGTGGTATCTCAAGTTCTTGGCCATCATCCTGGTTATGGTCAACAGCATTATGGAGGTACACGAAGCCCTTAGTGCTCAGATTACTAAAGGTGGCCAGCAAGAGCTGCAGAAACAAAGCAAAAGGAAACATAGCACAGCAGCATCACAAATGAAGAACTCTGCAGCTATATTGTGAGTCAGAAAAATATTCGGATACTACAAAAAGAAAAAAACAACTAACAATATTCAGAGAAAATAACAGGAATAATAGTATATTGCTCTTATCTAGGGCAGAAGACATTAAAAGAACAGGTATGTGGCATCGACGACAAGTAGACTACAACATGAGAAAGGATATGGGGTCAGGCAGCTTTTTTCCACTGCAGGGAGGACCTGGCCTGGCAGTTCGGGCTGGACTGTTCCCGTGGGGAACAGAGTCAAGACTGATTTGCATATGACTGGGTCCAAACTGGGGTGGCATGATAAGCAAAATAATTGATAGATTAAACCCAGGTTTGTGACTGGGGGTGAATGTTTGATTGGTCTGGCATTCTTGTCCACCATTTGTGTTTGTTTGCTTTTGTTGTGCTTAGTGCGCCGGGTACGCCCAGACAGGGATCCCTGGCTCACTATGCCACTGGATTCAAGCTAGCCTGGCTGATGAAGGTTGATACCCTAAATCCGGTCCTGGGATGCTTGTTTCCGGTCCAGGGAGGACCTGGCTTGGAAGTTTGGGCAGAACTGTTACCATGGGGAGAAGGGCCAACACTGATTTGCATATGGCTGGGTCCAAACTGGGGTAGCATGGTGAGCAAAAGAATTGATAGATTAAACCCAGATCTGTGACTGGGAGGGAATGTTTGATTGGTTCCGCATTCTGTCAATCACTTGTATTTGTCAGCGAAGATCTGAAGTCCTGGTATCAGGGGGTCCCCTAAATAATCAATTTACTACGCCCCCTAGATGACCACTTCCTGTGGGTAGTGGGCATCACCCTCTCCAGAGTTCCTAAATTCCACCACACACAAGATGGCGGAATTACTGAGGCTGTGTCAGTTTTAGGCTGATCACCCTAAGGATGTGTCCAGCTTGGAAATGCAACACACCTCCTGAATAGCTCATTTTCCTACCTGTGCACATGCCAGATGGGCCCTGTGGTGGGGGGGGGGAGGTTGGCATCTTCTTGTGAGGAAGACCCGTTCTGCATACCAAAGACGTTGGGCTTCTTTGAAGACTCCTGCCTTGGATTGCAAATCATCCAGTGGGGAGGGGTGGGTAACACCCCTGCCTGATCAGGTTTGGTTTCTGACCTCCAGAGAGCAAAGTCCCTCACCCTTGGGGGTCATATTCTCATATGCTGGTGGCAGACTGATTAGAACTGGTTAGTGAGCTCACCAGCAGTCAGTAGGTTTTCAGGTGGTACCTCTAAGGTGCCCTCTGGGTGCATGTATCAATAAGTCCTTCCCTGGAATTAGAGATGGTTTATTACTGTGAGATGTTTCATACCACACATCCCTATTTTCAGTGCAACCATCATGTAGCTGGGGAACTTCTATTGTCCAGTGTCCAGCACATGTATTTAAAATTCATTCACTGCTCACTTACTATGTCTAAGAATCAACATAGCAGGGGCATATCTTCTGTAGCTGATATGCCCACACATGTAATATAATGTACCCTGCTATAAGGCCTGCTGTAGTGGTGACTTACAAATATGACATGCAGTGTTTAGGGGACATGGCACACAGTCTGGGTGCCATACTGTGTTTTCACTTTTAGGGATCACCTTGTCACGCAGTCTGCAATGACAGTTTGCATGAGGTTGGTGCTGGGTCCTTAAGAATGGTACAAGTTGTGTTGCAGCTCTTAGGGACCCTCCTTAGTACCTATGCTCTAGGTACAAGGGGTACCACTTATGAATGACTTATAGAGGTGCTAAAGGGGCTTGGCCACTTGGGGATCCAGAGACCAGGTGTATTGTTTTGGGGAAGGGACAGTGGCACTGGGGACCTGGTTAGCAGGAACACAGTGCACTTTAGCCAAAGTTGCATCAAAAAACAAGCAAAAAGTGTGTGTGTGGGGGTGGTACTGTAACCAGATCTCAGCTTCCTACACCCTGTCATCAGTAATAATAATTAGAGATAACTGTGCTGTCCCACAGGCCCTGCAACGCAAGATCTCACAGGTATGCAGTAAGGTCTTGCTACAGATGTTGCCAATGCTAAATATAAAACACCGCCATTGGATGTGTATAGGAAAGTACCATTTTGCCTGGCATGCTACCCCCATATTTCACTGTATATATGTTTTTTTAGTCTATGTGTCACTGGGACCCTGCCAGGCAGGGCCCCAGTGCTCATAAGTATGTGCCCTGTATGTGTTCCCTGTGTGATGCCTAACTGTCTCACTGAGGCTCTGCTAACCAGAACCTCAGTGGTTATGCTCTCTCTGCTTTCCAGATTTGTCACTAACAGGCTAGTGACTACATTTACCAATTCACATTGGCACACTGGTACACCCATATAATTCCCTAGTATATGGTACTGAGGTACCCAGGGTATTGGGGTTCCAGGAGATCCCTATGGGCTGCAGCATTTCTTTTGCCACCCATACAGAGCTCTGACAATTCTTACACAGGCCTGCCACTGCAGCCTGAGTGAAATAACGTCCACGTTATTTCACAGCCATTTACCACTGCACTTAAGTAACTTATAAATCACCTATATGTCTAACCTTCACCTGGTGAAGGTTGGGTGCAAAGTCACTTAGTGTGAGGGCACCCTGGCACTAGCCAAGGTGCCCCCACATCGTTCAGGGCAAATTCCCCGGACTTTGTGAGTGCGGGGACACCATTACACGCGTGCACTGTACATAGGTCACTACCTATGTACAGCGTCACAAAGGTAACTCCGAACATGGCCATGTAACATGTCTAAGATCATGGAATTGTCACCCCAATGCCATTCTGGCATTGGGGGGGACAATTCCATGATCCCTCGGGTCTCTAGCACAGAACCTGTGTACTGCCAAACTGCCTTTCCAGGGTCTCCACTGCAGCTGCTGCTGCTGCCAACCCCTCAGACAAGTTTCTGCCCTCCTGGGGTCCAGGCAGCCCTGGCCCAGGAAGGCAGAACAAAGGACTTCCTCTGAGAGAGGGTGTAACACCCTCTCCCTTTGGAAATAGGTGTGAAGGCTGGGGAGGAGTAGCCTCCCCAAGCCTCTGGAAATGCTTTGATGGGCACAGATGGTGCCCATCTCTGCATAAGCCAGTCTACACCGGTTCAGGGATCCCCCAGCCCTGTTCTGGCACGAAACTGGACAAAGGAAAGGGGAGTGACCACTCCCTTGACCTGCACCTCCCAGGGGAGGTGCCCAGAGCTCCTCCAGTGTGTCCCAGACCTCTGCCGTCTTGGATTCAGAGGTGTGCTGGCACACTGGACTGCTCTGAGTGGCCAGTGCCAGCAGGTGACGTCAGAGGCTCCTTCTGATAGGCTCTTACCTCTCTTGGTAGCCAATCCTCCTTCCTAGGTAGCCAAACCTCCTTTTCTGGCTCTTTAGGGTCTCTGCTTTGGGGATCTCACCAGATAACGAATGCAAGAGCTCACCAGAGTTCCTCTGCATCTCCCTCTTCACCTTCTGCCAAAGGATCGACCGCTGACTGCTCAGGACGCCTGCAAAACTGCAACAAAGTAGCAAGACGACTACTAGCAACCTTGTATCGCTTCATCCTGCCGGCTTTCTCGACTGTTTCCTGGTCGTGCATGCTCTGGGGGTAGCCTGCCTCCTCTCTGCACCAGGAGCTCTGAAGAAATCTCCAGTGGGTCAACGGAATCTTCCCCCTGCAACCGCAGGCAACAAAAGACTGCATCACCGGTCCTCTGGGTCCCCTCTCAGCATGACGATCGTGGTCCCTGGAACTCAGCATCTCTGTCCAAGTGACTTCCACAGTCCAGTGACTCTTCAGTACAAGTTTGGTGGAGGTAAGTCATTGCCTCCCCAAGCTAGACTGCATTGCTGGGTACTGCGTGATTTGCAGCTGCTCCGGCTCCTGTGCACTCTTCCAGGATTTCCTTCGTGCACAGCCAAGCCTGGGTCCCTGACACTCTAACCTGCAGTGCACAACCTTCTGAGTTGTCCTCCGGCATCGTGGGACTCCCTTTTGTGACTTCAGGTGGACTCCGGTTCAGGTACTTCTGTGGGTGCTGCCTGCTTCTGTGATGGCTCCCTGACTTGCTGGGTGCCCCTCTGTCTCCTCATCCAAGTGGCGACATCCTGGTCCCTCCTGGCCCACAGCAGCATCCAAAAACCCTAACCGCAACCCTTGCAGCTAGCAAGGTTTGTTTGCGGTCTTTCTGCGTGGGAACACCTCTGCAAGCTTCTTCACGGCGTGGGACATCCATCCTCCAAAGGGGAAGTTCCAGGTCCTCTTCGTTCTTGCAGAACATCAAGCTTCTTCCAACAGGTGGCAGTTTCCTTGCACCCTCAGCTGGCATTTCTTGGGCTTCTGCCCACTCTCGACACTGTAGCGACTCTTGGACTTGGTCCCCTTGTCTTACAGGTACTCAGGTCCAGAAATCCACTGTTGTTGCATTGCTGGTGTTTGCTCTCCTTGCAGAATCCCCCTATCACGACTTCTGTGCTCTCTGGGGGTAGTAGGTGCACTTTACACCTACATTTCAGGGTCTTGGGGTGGGCTATTTTTCTAACCCTCACTGTTTTCTTACAGTCCCAGCGACCCTCTACAAGCTCACATAAGTTTGGGGTCCATTCGTGGTTCGCATTCCACTTTTGGAGTATATGGTTTGTGTTGCCCCTATACCTATGTGCACCTATTGCAATCTACTGTAACTTTACATTGCTTGCATTACTTCCTTTTGCTATTATCTGCACAATTTTGGTTTGTGTACATATATCTTGTGTATATTTCGTATCCTCCTACTGAGGGTACTCACTGAGATACTTTTGGCATATTGTCATAAAAATAAAGTACCTTTATTTGTAGCACCTCTGTGTATTGTGTTTTCTTATGATATTGTGCATAGCACACCAGTGGTATAGTAGGAGCTTTACATGTCTCCTAGTTCAGCTTAAGCTGCTTTGCCATAGCTACCTTCTATCAGCCTAAGCTGCTAGAAACACCTCTTCTACACTAATAAGGGATAACTGGACCTGGCACAAGGTGTAAGTACCTCTGGTACCCACTACAAGCCAGGCCAGCCTTCTACTATGTGGCATTGAGTAGTCCCATTGTACAACAGCATCAGCTACAAAACGAACAAAAAGGAAACAAGTGGTCCTTAATTAAATGGATGAAGGAAGAAGATAAAACCTTTGCCTCCATAGTGGCTATATATGACAACATGATGATGTATGAGCAAGTGAAGGAAATTCGAAAGGAAGAGGAACAACGGAAGCAACCTGAAATCTCACATTATGAAAACAAGACTCTGGCTAGAGTCCTAATAGAAATTGCAAATGCCAGTAAACTCCAGGCAGACAAACTGGACACTAAGATTGATGTCCTTCAAGCATGCACCAATTTCACCACAATGGTTGCTACAAAGCTGGAACACCTTAACCAACATATAAAACAAGCTCAATCATTTACAAAAGATAAGCCAGTGTGGTGCCAATGTGACGCTATAGTGGACAAAATCCCCAAACTACCAGAAGTAATGTCCACCTTCATCCAGTATTTAAGGAATGAGGCCCAGCTAAATTTCAAAAACAAAAGGGAGGGCCTCTCAAAGGCACTGGAGAATAACAAGCCTGCCCAAGAGGTGAGAATGAAGACTACAAACCTGGAATCAGAGGGGTGCGATAGAGACCCTTATGATAGCCAGAACCTAAAACAACCTAAAAAAACAAAGGGAAAAAGCAGCCAAAAAGAGAAATCGGAGGCTACCAAGACATTAACCATAACCTCCCCTGAGGCTGGAGAAGGTAGCACAAATGTACCCGTAGCCTCAGAAGCTGACACCACTTCTGAAATCACACTGGTCACGTAAATAATGGCCAACTACACACACAGGGCGGAAATAATGGTACATGGAACCAACAGTAATACCTACATGTCGGTGGATAACTGGGAAGGCCTAGCAAGGAAAAACAAAAACGACTAAAGAAACACAACAAAAAGAGCTCACATAAAACATGTACTGGCCTAACTAGGCTACATGAGGCTCTACCAGTCTACCAGGCGTTCAGCCGGAAAGGAGAGGAAAAAGCCACAGAGCACCTGGGGGTGAAGCAGGTGAAAGAGAATGGGGTGCTTGATTTGGATGAGGAAGTCAGGGGCCTCAGCCAAAATGTCATAAGGCAGCCCAGGCTAGAAGGCCAGGAGAATTTGAAAGCACCCGCTTCAAGGCCCCATATCGACTCGAGCACCCAAACAAACAAAGAGAAGAAGGGAACAGGTGAGCTTACTGAAGCTCTGAAAAGGGCAGGTTTAATAGTAACCTCAGCAGAAGTTTCAGCACAGCAAGGACTTTAGCCCTTTTCCCTACAACTCAGGAGGGCCTGATCAGTGAAGAACTAAGAGAGGAGCAGAGGCTCCCTTCTACACAATGGTGTGCACATACAACTGCACCAGAGTGGGCGTCAGTTGTGAGGAACTCATTAAGGCCCCTACCAGATGGCCCTGGAAGTGAAGAGTAGGCATGTACTGTAAGAAACCTCAAGAATCCAAGTGTCCCAGAAATCCAACAAAACAAATCCACTAAATAATCCTTCAACCAAAATACACCTTCTGTGGCAAATGGGATGCTCCCAAAAGGCAGAACCTTCTCAGGCTGTCCTCTAAAATCCTAGACCTGGGGTGTCTGATGTCTGAGGATATTTAATGTATAGCCTTTAAACCACTCAGACTGGTGGAACTCTGGGAACAAACTGAGATAGATCTAAGGGAAGAGAAAGTAGTTCATAAGCTTGAGCAAAATAGAGCCCTGTTGGTATCCTGAGTAATAAAATTCCAAAGTCGCAAGAATGAGCGATTTACAGCAATCCTCAATCCCTCCACTCCCTGAAAAAGGGAATACTGGTGAAGCAAGCCTTCCTTGGGGAAATTATCCTCAATTATGAAGAACACTAAAGGCACACAAGAAGAGAAGTGGAACTACACTTAGTGGGAGGAGGCACATCAGTTTCTCTACCCACAAGGTTATAAGAGGGGAACAGCCCCAGAAGACAAAAGGAGGGATGTTTACCATTTGAGCTGGAGCAGCATAAAGGTAATTCATTAACTTTGACGGAAATTGCTGGGATTCTGATTAAAGACATCAAGCCAAATGTGGAGTAGATAAATGTGCCCTAGGGAGAACACTGTCCAAGCTGAGGGTGAGATGTAAGCATAGCTCAGATTAATGCCCTCCAGGAGACCCTAAACTGGGAGATCACTAAATGGGCGCCCCTGACATGAAACAGTGTGCACAGCCCCGGAGTAAAGCACTCAAAATAGGGTTTTGGAATGTAAGAAGGCTATCAGGAGTGGAAAACAAAAGAAGAGATCTCAAAAAGCTAAGTGTACACAATGTGGTACGCTTTCAAGAGACCTGGAGGCTGGAGAAAAAGCCCTTACAAAATCACGTTGAATATAGTGCCTTGGTGAGACCCTCAACATGTGTGGGCCAGCAAGTGGTGGGGTACCCATCCATATAAAAACCAACTACGCCATTAAAACCACTAAAATCTGGGTTAGCAAAGGATATGCTATTATTGTTAAAATCACTGCATAATATCTCTCAACAGGACACTATTGAGTTCAGTCAAAATTGGAAACATCTATCTATATCCCACATTGACCACAAAGCGGCAACAGCAACAACCCTTCTGCTCCCAGAACATTATGGATAAAATATCTTACACCAAAATATTAACAAAGTATATATAGAAATGTTTCGGTTTAATTTACTTAACTCTACGGATATGTACATTGACGATAAGCAAATCTTCAAGGTGCATCAAGTTATAAATAGTAAATCTATACATATCTAGATCAACTTACCTTCTTGATACGTTGGTCCTTGATAGTTTATCTACAATATTTTCCTAGCACGCTGTTTCTATAGTAAATATTTCAACACACAACTGTTGAAAAGATAGTGAGTAATTAGCTAGCAGCTTGCTCATTGTTTATTGAGAACTCAGAAAGCACAACAGCATATTTACATTTCATAAAAGATTGAGTATTTGGTGCTTAGAACAAAACTATGACTCTAGAATACGTACTGACGCTAAATTGTCATGATATATATATAAAGAGATATATACACTTTTATGAAAACAAAGGTTACAAGAACATTATAGTTAGGCCCCGAATTTACTCATACAAAACCTTAGAAATTCACCAGTTATAGTTATTTCATGCAACTATAACTCGTGCCCTAAGGTAACTATACCTCACGCCCCCACCCTGCAGTTTTTTCATTAATAATAATTTTACAACAAATGTTACAGTGACATTATCAATGATGTTATAAAAGATGTCATGAGTAATATCCGTGTGTACCCCCTTCCCCTGGCCGATTTCGGCCCCGGGGACCCCACCCCCGGGGCCTGGCCATCAGTCCTGGGTGCCCTCCAGGGCATCTGCTGTGTACTGGGGACCACAAGAGGATCCTCAAGACCCCTGGGTTCCCAACTGGCTTCCCACCTCCTGTGGGAGCCGGCATTGCTTTTGCTAAAGATGCAGCTCCCTGTCTGTTTCTCTGCTTGCAGACAGGGAAACAGAGGAAAGCTCCTCTCGCAGAAACAGAAAGCTGTTTGACAGCTCTCACTTGCTGCAAGTGAAGTGTTTGCTGAGACTTTCTGGGAACTGTCAACGTTCGTGCCAAGTCACAGCAAACATCTATGTCCCAGGAGTGGGCAACCCTGGACATAGCAGGAGCTTTCCCTTGGGGTGGCGGTCCCCAGGGCCCTTGTGGGGGCCCTCCTCCAACATGTAAATAGCCCAAGTGAGGTGGTGGTGGTCCCTGGGGCCAAGGGTCTGTGATGGACCCCATTCATTCTTTAAATTTAGCCCTGGAGAAGTGGCAATCCCCAGAACTTTGGGGGCCACATTGCCCACCCCCCCTTAATTTAAGTAAATTGCCCCCGGGCGGTCCCTGGGGTTGCAGTGTTGGGGGCTGCGTTCACCCCCCACACAAATTTCATATTTAGCCCTGGGGAGGTGGTGGTCCCCGGGTCACTGGGGGAGGCCATAACACCTCCTCCATTTTAAAGCATTATTTTGCCTCGGGAGGTGGTGGTCTCTGGGGCTACAGAGGCGCCACACACCACTTTGGCATGCATATTTAATTTAGCCTTGGGGAGGGACTGTTCCCCAGGGCTCTGGGGAAGGTTATATGGCCTCCCCCATATGAAAGTATTCTATTGCCTCAGAGAGGTGGTAGTCCCTGGGGTGTGGGAGCTGTGCAGCCCACCACACCTTTGATTCCGATCGTCCCTGGGAGGTGGCAGCCCCTGAGACTAATAGAAGCTCTAGGAGAGGACCCCATAAGCCTCCCTCTTTTATTAAACCCCAATACCCCTGGGACCCGGCCCACCCGGGGGCTAACTAAAAGAAAAGGGTGGGAATAAGCCCTTTTTTTAAACATCAGAAAAATCCACAGATCCAGAGTCACAGATTTATCCAATGTTTTTAACCCCTTCTGTGCCCAGGACATAATGCTTAAGTCCTGCGGTACAGTGCTCGTGTGCCCAGGACGTAACCATTACGTCCTGGGCACAGAGCCCAGAGGGAGCGCTAGCAGGGATGGAAGGGAAAGCTCTTCCACCCCCTGTGACATCAGCGCGGTGACAGAAAGTACTGGAATCTAAGAGGAGCCACATATTTCCTTCCACCCAGCGTTCCCCCAAGTCTCCCGATAAAAATGGTACCTCACTTGTGTGGTTAGGCCTAGCACCCACGAAAGGAAATGGCCCAAAACACAACGTGGACACATCACATTTTTTTACAGAAAACAGAGGTGTTTTTTTGCAAAGTCCCTAGCTGTAGATTTTGGCCTCTAGCTCAGCCGGCACCTAGGGAAACCTACCAAACCTGTGCATTTTTTAAAACTAGACACCTAGAGGAATCCAAGATGGGGTGACTTGTGGGTTCTCACCAGGTTCTGTTACCCAGAATCCTTTGCAAACCTCTACATTTGGCCCAAAAAAACACTTTTTCCTAAAATTTTGGTGACAGAAATTTCTGGAATGTGAGAGAAGCCACACATTTCCTTCGACCCAGCGTTCCCCCAAGTCTCCCGATAAAAATGGTACCTCACTTGTGTTGCTAGGCCTAGTGCCCGCGAAAGGAAATGCCCCAAAACACTATGTGGACACATGAAAAATATCAAATACAAAACGACCTGGTTTTATCAGGGGGGGGAGCACCTGTGTTTTTGGTCCTGAGCTCAGCAGCCATCTAGGGAAATCTACCAAACCCTGACATTTCTGAAAACTAGACACTCGAGGGAGTCTAGGGAGTGTGACTTGCGTGGATCCCCCAAAGGTGTTTTACCCAGAATCAACAGCAAACCTCAAATTTAGCTACAAAAATATCACATGTTCCCACATTTCTGTGTGGGATCACCACCCAACGTTCTCCTCAGTCTCCTGGTAAAAATGATACCTCACTTGTATAGGAGGGCAAAGTGCCTGTGACAGGGAAGAGCCAAAAGCATGTCGAAATTTAGGGGGAACCAAAGCGGGTCCAAAAGGGCAGTTTGAAAAAAAAAAATTTTAGGCTGACAAGTGCAGCAGAATTTTTATCGGTATAGATGAGACAATGCTGGGTGGTTTCCAGAAGGTCCCATCTAAAAAATGTGGGAAAAATGTGTGATTTCCAGCAAAGTTGGAGGTTTGCAGGGCATTGTGGGTAAGAAAATGGTGCAGGGTGCATGTGAAGCACACCAACCTGGACTCACCCAGATGTTTAGTTTTCAGATGTGTCCAGGTCTTGTGGATTTTTCTACATGGCAGCGTCCCAAAGTCCAAAAAGTGCAACAGTCACCATTCCAAGTGGGACGATTTTGAGAGTTAGCCAAGCTCTCATGGCCCAAATGTCAAACCAAAATCCAAAATAATCAAACGTCCTCTTGCTTGCCTTGGGATAAGATGTTTTAGTGTGCGGGGGTAGAGCTGAAAGACTATTACCCCCTTCAGTTAGGGTGGGGGCATAACCAGGCCCATACTGGTTGGTATCCACCACCCCACTATTTTTATTTTTTTTCAAATTCCCTGGCATCTAGTAGACTTTCTGCCCCCTCGGGTGTGGATCGGGGCTAATTGCCCCATATGCCCACTGGTTGGCAGAACAGCCATACCCAAACCCTCTTATTTTGAAAATAAAAAAATCTTCCCAGGTTTCTGGTGGGCTTTCTGCCCCCCTTGGATGCAGATGGGCCTTTCAGAAATAGGCCGATCTGCCCCCGAGGGGGGCAGAAATGGCCAACAGTAATGTGCCCCCATGGGGAGTGACCCTTGCCCAAGGGGCTGTCCCCCCAAACAAAACACACACATACACACACACCAATCCCTGGTGCCTAAGTGGTTTCTGCCCCCCCTGGGGGCAGATTGGCCTAATAGAACTAGGCCGATCTGCCCCAAGGGGGGCAGAAATGGCCTAAAATACATTTGCCCCCAGGGGAACGACCCTTGCCTAAGGGATTTCTCCCCTTGTGTGAAATTGGCGCAAAAAAAAAAGAATCCCTGGTGTCTAGTGGGTTCTGCCCCCCTTGGGGGCAGATTGGCCTAATAAAAATAGGATGATCTGCCCCCAAGGGGTGCAGAAATGGCCTAAATACAATTTGCCCCCCAGGGGAGCGACCCTTACCTAACGGGTCGCTCCCCATATATAAAAAAATTAAGTAAACAAAACAATATATATACATCCCTGGTGTCTAGGGGTTTCTGCCCCTCCTGGGGGCAGATCAGCCTAATTATAATAGGCAGAAAAGGCCTAATAATATTTTGCCCCCCTGGGGAGTGGCCCTTGCCCAAGGGTCTGCTCCCCTCATTCAATAAAATATTTAAAAAGTAATTCCCTGGTGTCTAGTGTTTTCTGCCTCCTTTGGGGCAGATTGGCCTATTAAAAATAGGCCGATCTGCCCCCAAGGGAGGCCTAAGTGGCCTAGGAGTAATTTTGCCCCTCGGGGCGAACCTTGCCTAATGGGTCGCTCACCATATATATATAAAAAAAAAAAAAAAACATTATCCCTGGTGTCTAGCGCTTTGACCCAAAAATAATTTGCCCCCCTGGGGAGCAGCCCTTGCCCAAGGTGCCGGTCCCCTTATGCATAGAAATACAAAAATAAAAAACTCCCTGGTGTCTAGTGGGCATTTCTGCTGCCCGATTGCATCACGCGCTTACATCATCACACGCCACAGCGGGCAGGGAGTGGAAGGGGAAGCGATTCCCCTTCCATCCCTGCAGTGGGGGTGCCGAGGCGAGGGTAATAGGGGGAGTGCTAGCAGTTCCCCCATGAGCCAGTCCAAGGATGTAACGGTTACGTCCTGGGCCCCTCAGCGCCACAGCCAAGGACGTAACCGCTACATCCTTGGCTACTAAGGGGTTAACTTGATTTTCAGACAAGCAACTGCATTTGGAATCACAAGAATTGATTACTGCACAATCGTATAAAATACTTCTGTTATCCTGATTTTGTTTTGTTTTCCTTCGTTGTGAGACTGAACTACGTTTTCCAGGCTTAAACTAAGCAGTGAGTAAAAAGTAACAATAAAAAAATAACACACTTATAGTGGTCAACAACAGGAAAGGTAGTGCAAGCAACTGGGCAAGTTTCAACAACTCAAAAGAAAGGTCCTTATCCAGGAAATTCTCCTCATCCTAACGAGGTAGTGCCCAATATCATTTGATGGTGACAAATAAAAGGAACAACCAGAAATGACACCAACCCTTTGGCAATGCATAATTTTGGTGGTACCATAATGTGTTACATAAGTGACATAATAATGCAATTGACAATGCTTATATCATGTGCTTTAACGTTGCTAATGTGAAGTGGAGCATCTAAATTGTTTACTGATGGTGCATTCACCGCTGAGGATTCGAAATTCATATATATGTGTGTTTTAATGATTGATTTTACCTTGCTGACGTGTAGTACTCATGCACATTTATATCTGTGTACTCTGATAATGGTATTATAATGTAATCGCATATATATATATCACGTTTCGTTTAAAATCATGTTCCATTTACAATAGTGAAATGCCCTCATAATCCTGTATTTTGTGTATTTTGAATGTCCATTCAATGCCTTATTAATTAGTGTAGGGAAATTGGGTTGTTGGTTGACTCAGGTGTGAGACCTGGTGAAGCAACAGCCACAATCCCTTGCAAGGTGAAGCACATCAAGTCACTAAATTAACCTGTGCTTAACCCTCAGTAGCTTGGCACAAAAAGCTGTCAAGCTAAACTTAGAGGCAATGTGTAAAGTATTTATGCAGCACACAAACAGCAATACAGTGAAAATACAACACAATACAAATCCCACACCAATTTAGAAAAATAAAGAACATTTTTATAAATTATCTGACACCAAAACCATCAAATCCAATTAGTAGAGTAAGAGTTATGATTTGTTAAAGTTTAAGGTTCAAAATAGCAAGTCCTCAGTTTTAGAAAATGGCCACCTTGGCACATTTAGCACCACAACCAAAAATTCAGGAGTAGATGGAAACCTCTTGGGGATTTAAGATTCACTCAGGCTGGGTCCAGGTATTGGTTCAAGATGGTGGGAGCCTGTCATGTCCCTGTGTCTCTGAACAGGAGGCCAGCAAAACAAGCCCTTGGAGTCACTTCAGAAGTCTTGGGTACAGGTGACAATGCAGGGCCCCACAGCAGGGCTGGACTCTGAAGGTTCAAGGCAGGCTCCCGGCAGCAAAGCCATCCTTCCAGGTACAGCAGCAGTCTGGTAGAGTGCACAGCAGGTCACAGCAGCAGACAATCCTCTGAAAGTCCTTCCCCAGGTCAAGTAGTGAACTGAAGAGTGGGCATGAGAGCCCTATTTTAATACCTGGTACTCTGCTCCTAGAAGTTGGGAAACATTTCCAAAAGGGTTCTTTGAAGTTCTAGGAGTTTCCCTCCTCCCCTGCCCTGGCTCCTACCTGGCTGCATAGATAATACAGGGTCATTAAGCCAATTGTTTGGTGGCACAGCCGAGCCTATTCAGGTGCAAGTGGGGCTGTGTTTAGCTCCACCCACCATCAAGTAAGTTAATGGCCCATTTAGGCTCTGCTAATCCCACTATTGTGTGACCTTCAGGGATGAATTCACAACGTCTCAACTGTCAGTTATACCTAGTCATGTGACCTATGGCAGCTGCAAGCAAAGAGGGCTAAGGGCAGGAAAATGCCAACTTTCTAAAAGTAGCATTTTCAAACTTGTAATGATAAATCCGACTACTATTAACCGGTTCGGTGCCTTGGACGAGATGATCTCGTCCAAGGCTACAGTTCCCCTGTGCCTTGGACGAGATCATCTCGTCCTAGGCACAGGGGAACTTGGGGAAGCGCTAGCGCGCCCCCCGTGCACCCCACTCCCCTCCAAGGCGGGGATGGAAGGGGAACACCTTCCCCTTCCACCCCCGCCCCCCTGCCCCCCCCCCTGTGACAACAGCGCGCGCTGATTTGTCACAGGGGCCTCCCCCATTGCGCTGGAAGCTCTGCTTCCAGCGCGATTGAAAGAGAAATGCAAAAGTATTTCTCTTTCAATCACTGGGGGAAGCCCGGAGGGGCTTCAAAGGGAAGGAAAAGTATTTCCTTCCCTTTGAAGTCTCTCCGAGGGTTTCAAAAGCCGGATTGCTTGCTATTATTAGGCCGATCTGCCCCCAGGGGGGGCAGAAACCTCTAGGCACCAGGGGGAAAAAAATTTGTGTTTTTTTTTGTTTGTTTTTTTAGAGATGGGGAGCGACCCATCAGGCAAGGGTCGCTCTCCTGGGGGGCAAATTGTATTTAGGCCATTTCTGCCCCCCCTGGGGGCAGATTGGCCTATTATTAGGCCGAACTGCCCCCGGGGGGGCAGAACTCTGTATGCGCCAGGGCAAAAAAAATGTTTGTGTTTTTTTTTTTTTTTTTTTTTTTTTTTAGAGATGGGTAGCGAACCATCAGGCAAGGGTCGCTGCCCTGGGGGGCAAATTGTATTTAGGACATTTCTGCCCCCCTTGGGGGCAGAGTGGCCGATTTTAGGTCAATCTGCCCCCAAGGGGGCAGAAACCACTAGGCACCTGGGATTTGTTCTTTGGCACCAATGTCACGCAGGGGGAGCGACCCCGTAGGCAAGGGTCGCTCCCGGGGGGGGGGGGGTTGGGGGGGCAAATTTATTTTAGGCCATTTCTGCCCCCAAGGGGGGCAGAAACCTCTAGGCGCCAGGGGAATTTTTTTTTTTGTGTTTTTTTTTTTGTTTGTTTGTTTTTTTAGAGATGGGGAGTAACCCATCAGGCAAGGGTCGCTGCCCTGGGGGGCAAATTGTATTTAGGCCATTTCTGCTCCCCTTGGGGGCAGATTGGCTGATTTTAGGTCAATCTGCCCCCAAGGGGGCAGAAACCACTAGGCACCGGGGATTAGTTTTTTGGCGCCAATGTCACGCAGGGGGAGCGACCCCGTAGGCAAGGGTCGTTCCCGGGCAGGGGGGGTTTGGGGGGGGGGGTCAAATTTATTTTAGGGCATTTCTGCCCCCCCCCCCTCCCGGGGCCGGCTGAGCTAGAGGCCAAACTCCACAGGTAGGCACTTTGCAAAAAACACCTCTGTTTTCTGTGAAAAAATATGTTGTGTCCACATTGTGTTTTGGGCCATTTCCTGTCGCGGGCGCTAGGCCTACCCACACAAGTGAGGTATCATTTTTATCGGGAGACTTGGGGGAACGCTGGGTGGAAGGCAATTTGTGGCTCCTCTCAGATTCCAGAACTTTCTGCCACAGAAATGTGAGGAACATGTGTTTTTTTAGCCAAATTTTGAGGTTTGCAAAGGATTCTGGGTAACAGAACCTGGTCCGAGCCCCGCAAGTCACCCCTCCTTGGATTCCCCTAGGTCTCTAGTTTTCAGAAATGCACAGGTTTGGTAGGTTTCCCTAGGTGCCGGCTGAGCTAGAGGCCAAAATCTACAGGTAGGCACTTCGCAAAAAACACCTCTGTTTTCTTCCAAAAATTTGGATGTGTCCACATTGCGCTTTGGGGCGTTTCCTGTCGCGGGCGCTAGGCCTACCCACACAAGTGAGGTATCATTTTTATCCGGAGACTTGGGGGAACACTGGGTGGAAGGAAATTTGTGGCTCCTCTCAGATTCCAGAACTTTCTGCCACAGAAATGTGAGGAACATGTGTTTTTTTAGCCAAATTTTGAGGTTTGCAAAGGATACTGGGTAACAGAACCTGGTCCGAGCCCCGCAAGTCACCCCTCCTTGGATTCCCCTAGGTCTCTAGTTTTCAGAAATGCACAGGTTTGGTAGGTTTCCCTAGGTGCCGGCTGAGCTAGAGGCCAAAATCTACAGGTAGGCACCTCGCAAAAAACACCTCTGTTTTCTTCCAAAAATTTGGATGTGTCCACGTTGCGCTTTGAGTCGTTGAGGTTCTGTTACCCAGAATCCTTTGCAAACCTCCAAATTTGGCTAAAAAAACACATGAGATTTGCAAATAACCACTGCTCCTCAACACCTTATCTTGTGCCCTTTTTGGAAATACAAAGGTTTTCTTGATAGCAATTTTTTACTCTTTATATTTCAGCAAATGAATTGCTGTGTACCCGGTATAGAATGAAAACGCACTGCAGGGTGCAGCTCATTTATTGGCTCTGGGTTCCTTGGGTTCTTGATGAATCTACAAGCCCTATATATCCCCGCAACCAGAGGAGTCCAGCAGACGTAACGGTATATTGCTTTCGATAATCTGACATTGCAGGGAAAAGTTACAGAGTAAAACGTAGAGAAACATTTATGTTTTTTTCACCTCAATTTCAATATTTTTCTTTTTCAGTTGTTATTTTCTGTAGGAAACCCTTGTAGGATCTACACAAATGACCCCTTGCTGAATTCAGAATTTTGTCTACTTTTCAGAAATGTTTAGGTGTCTGGGATCCAGCATTGGTTTCATGCCCATTTCTGTCACTGACTGGAAGGAGGCTGAAAGCACAAAAAATTGCAAAAATGGGGTATGTCCCAGTAAAATGCCAAAATTGTGTTGAAAAATTGGGTTTTCTGATTCAAGTCTGCCTGTTCCTGAAAGCTGGGAAGCTGCTGAGTTTAGCACCGCAAACCTTTTGTTGATGCCATTTTCAGGGGAAAAACCACAAGCCTTCTTCTGCAGCCACCTTTTTCCAATGTTTTTGAAAAAAACGAAATTTTCACTGTATTTTGGCCAATTTCTTGGCCTCCTTCAGGGGACCCACAAAGTATGGGCACCTCTAGAATCCCTAGGATGTTGGAAAAAAAGGACGCAAATTTGGCTTGGTTAGCTTATGTGGAAAAAAAGTTATGAGGGCCTAAGCGCCTAACTGCCCCAAA
Source organism: Pleurodeles waltl (assembly GCF_031143425.1). Lineage (NCBI taxonomy): Eukaryota > Metazoa > Chordata > Amphibia > Caudata > Salamandridae > Pleurodeles > Pleurodeles waltl. The sequence goes on from NC_090437.1 coordinate 134,597,219, forward strand.
TAGGCAAAAAAAGGCCTGCCACAGGAGGGGGAAAAGGCCTGGCAGCGAAGGGGTTAAAGAGAGTTTATTGTTACAAGTTCATATATGCCAAACATGAAATATTCACCTCCTCTGGTATAGGAATTACAACTTATTAAATATAATAAGAAATCTCCAATTTTATCCTATGGGAGAGGTAGGCCTCACAGTAGTGAAAATATGAATTTGGTAGTTTTTCACTACTAGGGCATGTAAAACTAAAAGGTACATGTCCTACTTTTAATTACACAGCACCAGACCTGTCAACATTGGAATTTCTTTCCACAGTGTGATTCTTTAGCTGATTCACAGGAGGAGCGTGTGAGGGGATGTATTGAGAGAGTTGAAGCACGGAACATGACATGTTTATTCTGAGAATTACCAGATAGTTTATTAGTGGCTGCACGTGCTTTGACTGTACTTTAAACCATAACATTATTGTAAACATTTAAGTATGAACATTAGCAGCTATGCAGTATTTCCTTTGCTAGCCAATGCAGGTCTGGTAAATAAACTAACAGTTCTGTTCTCTGCCCAGCAACCCCAGCCTAGATTTTCAGACCAGAGTTACTGCTTTTAGGAATGAACAATCAATGAATACATTTTTGGTGTGAAACCTGCCTAACAGAAAAAATAGATAATATCAACAATTACTGGTAAAAAATGAACATGCTCAGATCCTACTTTGAGGAATCTTCCCTTATATGACTTAGTTGCTGACTTGGCTTTTCAGCACAGGGACTGAAATACTTCAAGTGACAAAAGAAGCACAACTTACACCAAATGTGTATCCTTCATCATGCATGTTAGATTGATCTGGCACAGAATTTAATTTACCTTTTTTTGTGTGCTTATGTGAATCCTTGGCTTTGGAGTATGGGCATTTCAAAGCCATGTTTAATGAGGCTTTGTGCTGCCTGAGCTTCTATGATAATTCAACGACGGCCACACAGGCCTGCAGTTTATCATTTTCTTTCAGTGTAGGAAGCAAAATAAAGAACACTTCATTACAGCTTCGTACAGCTTTCACGCTATTTTTTAAAAAAAATTGTGACCACATCTTATCATTTTCTAGCATTATCTTTGTTGCATGTTTTACAAGCCCAAATGTTTTCAAGGCTTGGCTCATGTATGGGCTCTCAGAGCCAGAGTCAACCCTTGGCTCTGCTGCCTGTTAATATGTTGGGTTCCCGCCTCTACAAAGGCAACATTTGCCAGATTCAAAGGCAATTTTAAAAGCTTTGCTACTACTCTAGAAACCCCCCTCAGTGACAGATGAATAATCAGCGGACCTGATTAACAGGTAAAGCTGCTTCCCCCTTTATTATAGCGCAGTTTTTGCACTTCCTCATAGTTCTTAAATATTTTATCTTGCGCACGCATTTTATGGGACTCCGGTGCCCGTGTTCAGTGGCATCCGGTAGTCCATAGGAATCTCCTGTTTTTAATTCAACATTAGTGTAATCCGTATGCTCTCTGTGTCATCTCTCTTGGTGGCCATTTGTTCCTTACTCAGTGGTTCCAATTAAAGCTGCCATCTTTGTTAAGCAGTCTAGTTGCCACTCCCCGGCACCCCAGGCCTCTAAAAAGAGCTGCATGAAGTGGACGCGCGGTGGACCTGATTAACAGGTAAAGCTGCTTCCTCCTTGATTATAGCGCATTTTTTGCATTTCCTCATAGTTCTTAAATATTTTATCTTGCGCACGCATTTTATGGGACTCCGGTGCCCGTGTTCAGCGGCATCCGGTAGTTTTTAGGGATCTGCTATTTTTAATTCAACATTAGTGTAATCCTTATACTCTCTGTGCCATCTCTCTTGGTGCCCATTGTTTCCTCACTCGGTGGTTCCAGTTAGAGCTGCCATCTTTAAGCAGTCTAGTTGCCAGTCCCAGACTCCACAGGCCCATAAAAATAGCTGCATGAAATGGACGAAGGCGTGCCAAAGGCCAGCCCATCTGCGCCCTTCCGCGTCCGGCCAGGCCCAGGACCAAGAAACACTACGAACGTAGTCCCGGAAAGATTAGCGTACTCAAGGCAATTTCTTATATCTCTCAATAACGATACAGTGAATCCTTGTCAATGCCTGCTAAATTTTAATTCCCCCACGAGCACCTGTAACGCTTGTCAATGGCCTCCTCAGGTTATACTCTCATTGAACCCAAGAATGGATAAAGAGCAGGTTAACAAACTGCTGTTATTAAACTGTCGCTCCCTATTCGCACGCAAGCTATATATTCACTCATTGCTAAGTGAATATGCCCCAGAGGTTCTATTTTTAACAGAAACTTGGCTGTCTGAGGACTCCACTCCTGATGTAATCATGGCCCTGCCCCCAAATCATTCAATACATTGTCTAGATAGACCCCAGGGCAGTGAAGGAGGGATCGGAATAATGTACAAAAACTCAATTCATTGTCTTATTCACTCCTTTTCCATACCTGACTGAGTAAGTCTGGCCTTTTTTTGGCAATTAATGCCACTTTCAACTTCTCTGGCATTTTAATCTATCGTTCCCCCTGGCCCCTATGGGGGGTTTCTGCAGGCCCTACCGGGCTGTGTAGCAAATTTTGCCTGCAGATATTCTAACTGCACTAACCTAGGTGATTTTAATATTCATGTAGATGCGCCTCACAACATCGCTGCCAAAGCCCTAGGATTTAGTAGCCTTAGACCTGACACAATTGAAAACTGGCCCTACCCATCTTAGAGGCCATACCATTGATCTAGCTTTTAGTAATCTTTCCAATCTATCAGCTCAGGCCCCCACTCCCTTGATCTGGTCCAACCATTTATTTGTTGCACTCACACTTCCTATTTCTTCTTCTCCAATTTACCAGCCCCGTAGTAAGTCAACCATACATCAGTGGTCAAAGTTGAATAAGAAAGACTGGATGGATACCTTAACGAACCTACATTCTTCCCCATCCTTTCGTAAGCCTTATACAGCAGAAAGGTTTGATAAATGGATCTCCGAGTCCCTAGATATTATTTTACCTAATAAAACCATTATTAGGACCACTCGCCCAAAAAAATCATCCTGGTTCTCCCCTCATCTGCTGCATTTAAAAAAAGAATGTACGTGGGTGGAGAGGAAATGGAGGAAATCATTGGACCCTGGCCTAAAAAGAGATTCTAGGAATATGATCTGATCCTTCCACTCGTAAATTAAGGCTGTGCAGGCATCCTCTTATACTTCCAGGACTGAACAGTCCTCCCATTCTCCCAGAGAGATTTTCTCTATCTTCAAGGAAATGACCAAGCTTCCCTCCGTCAACAATGTAATAGAGGGCTCAAAGGAACATAGTAATGAGCTAGCCTGCTTCTTCCTAAAGAAAATCTCTGACATTCAGGCAACTCTCCCTAGTAATCCCATTAATGAGGATAAGTCCGTCTCTTATGTCGATGGCCAGGTTTCCCGAGTCCTAATTTCAGTCTTCCAGCCTTTGAGTGAAGATTTAGTAGATAAATGCCTTTGCTCCATAAAATCTGGATCTCCTTTGGATCCGTCTCCTCTGTTTATCCTAACCTTAGGATCAGATGTTTTAACTCCTGTGTTAACTGATGTTCTCAATGACTCTTTGTCTTTCGGGCATATTCCGCAACATTGGAAACATGCTGTTGTTAAGCCTTTACTAAAAACACCTAATCTTGATACAACATCACCCTGCAATTACAGACCAATTGCTCTTCTCCCCATTGCATCAAAAATAATCGAGAAACACATTAATACTCAGGTGTCAGGCTTTATTGAGCAACATAATCTTCTTCACAACACCCAGATGGGATTTAGACCACTACATAGCACCAAAACTGCCCTGCTGGCTGTTACTGAAGATACTAGAGAACGCTTAGATGCAGGTGGATATGCCGCAATCATCCTTCTTGATCTGAGTGCCCCCTTGGACACTGTGGATCATAAGGTCCTACTTCACAGAATTTCTCACATGGGAATTAAGGGTATTTGGCTTAAATGGCTTTCATCATATTTGAGACAGAGGACTTTTCAAGTCCCTGACCAGGCACACTACTCTGACATTTTTCCCCTTACCTGGGGGGTCCCACAAGGTTCGTCCTTAAGCCCTATGCTTTTCAATATCTATATGGCTCCTCTGGCAAAGATCACGGAACCCTAGAGGTTATCCCTTGTTTCCTATGCCAATGGTACCAATTGGTCTTTTCTTTTTCCACTGGCACCAGTTCAGAACATGCCATCCTTTCCTCCTGTTTGTCAGATGTTGCCAGATGGATGGCAGACAGCAAATCAAGCTAAGTGATGAGAAAACAGAGGTTCCGTTGTTAGGGAATTTCCCTCGCCTTAAGTCCCCTGCCTCAGATTCATCAGGATTAAATAATCTCCCTTCGCCTAAAGACCCCCTTAGGTTTTTGGCTTGACTCCCGCCTCACAATGGAATGTGACTCAAAAGAAACTGACTGCTACTTGTTTCAATTTGTTGAGGACCTGCAGGAAAATGTTTACATTCCTTTCCTTTTTAGCTAAAAGGCTTATTGTTCAGGCTCTTATACCGTCTCGCCTGGACTACGGGACTGTTTTATTTATGAGCTCTCCATCCTATGTCTTAAAGAGACTGCAGATGGCACAAAATGCTGATGCCCGCCTTTTAATGGGAACTCCCAGATACCATTCTGCTAAATCAGCACTGGCCTCTCTCCATTGGCTCCCAATTAAGCAGCGTATCAACTTGAAAGCTATTTGTTTCGTTCACCGGGCACTTCCTAAAAAGGGGCCAGCCTTTCTTAGGTGGATTATCACCCCTTATACTCCCCAAAGATCAGTTAGATCTTCATCTGCTTCCCTGATTAACATACATCGTGTTAAGAAAGCAAGATGGGGAGGCAGGTCTTTTGCCTTTAAGCAGGTAATTTATGGAACTCTCTTCCACTGGAACTCTGCCTACAGAACTCAGAACTTTCTTTCCGTAAAAAGCTGAAGACCTTTCTTTTCCCTCGATAGCTGGTCAGCTTTGCCTGTGTAATGGTCTTGCATCAGCACTGGGAGGCCTCCGGGTAGCCATGCGCTCTATAAATTTTAATGGTAATGTGTCCCAATGCAAATCGTATATGGTATTTCACTCTACAAGGAACTTACATGTAAATTAAATCAGGTATATTCCAATCAAACCATGTTTTAGGCAGAGAGCCAAAACACTTGAGCAGTGGTAAAGTGCACAGATTCCCAAGGCCAACAAGCAGAAATCCAGCAAAAAGTAGGAGGAGGAAGGCAAACGTTTTGGGGGTGACCCTGTAGAGAGGGCCATTTCTAACAGTTATCATGACCAAAGGCCTGAAACATTTGATTCCTGGTGTTTAAACTTCAATGTGGAGGGTTGCCCTAAATGCAATATTCTTACTTTGCAGGTGCATTTGTGAGAGTCTACAGTTAGTCAAAGGCATGCTGTGTGTATTATCAATAGTAGGGTATGGGAGGATACTTTGGCAAGGACAAAGAAGCGCTAAGGAATTGCGAAGAAAATACTCCTATTTGTGTACCAGACACCGAGAGACCTTCAAAGCTATCCTGATGTCCAACTTGTGGGATGTGAGGTTTGATGGGAGTTGCCAATTTCAACTGTGCGCAGGAGGTGGATAACTACTGGTGTAGATGATGTAACTTTCTCAAAGGTTCTGTAGGCTTCATTGGTATTCACCTAGGTAGACAAAAGAGACTTGGAGGAGTACAAACCTCTCTACTCTTTATTTCTTTGTGTGGCTTTATGCTATGCACCATCTCTCTATCAGGACTTCTACTGATGTTTCTGCTATGCTGACACTTTCCTATATTTTCCTAATTAGGATTTCCCTTTAGATTAGTTTAGAACATTTAGATCAACTTAGATTCCTCAATTATTAGGCAAGTAGTCTGCGATTTACATACAGATCATGTGATTCTGTTTTTCATCTTTTGGATTGCTTGAACTGAAATTCTTGTATGCCTTATGCTTATATAATGCTTTACTTCACCTTTGGTGATTTTGCACTTATATAGCATGTTCTTGAGATTCATATACATTAGTTTGGCTGTACATTTGTAAGAAAACTTTGAACTTTAGCCTCCGCCTCCTGGATTTATTATGTGACCAAATAATTTACACTGTCAATTGAATTAATACATTTGTATAATTCTTCTTTACTCCTCTAGCATCCTAAAAAGGTCAGTCAGAAGAAGAGAAATACATTCATGGGTCCAGAGCGTCATCACCATCATATAATGAAAGGATCAACCTACAGCATTCATGAAGGACAGAGAAGCAAACCTCAAATACATTTGTAAAGTAGAATATCAAAAGATGGAGACCAAACAGGTATGAAAACCTACTGATGTCCAGTGTAATATGTTGTTTATCTGGCTGGAAGCTAATCATATGTCTAGTAATCTTCTGTACCTCTCTGACATTCACAGTCAAGTCTGTCAAGGCCTGCACACCTGTCTTGGATCAGCACATGCCAGAGGACTGTGTTTACAATTGTTGAAAAACATGAAACTACTGGCCCTCCTCAACATAATAGTTGATGTGCCTCCCTTGTACAAGAATACCTGAGCTATTCACATTTTGTATGCACTATAAAGGAATAGCGATTCTACAAATGAAATAACAAGAGAATCTGAATTTCATTGAAGAAATTCCTTTAATGCCACTCCACACAGCCTTTGGAACAACATGCTAGCACGCACTATTGTGCGTGCAGTGCCTTCTTTGTTGGGCACGGACAGTTACTGTCACATTTCACAATGCCACTCTCAGCACACACCGTGAGACTAACCAAACTAAGGGGTACATTCACCTTGTCACTTGAGAGTGAACATACATTACAAATATTCAAAGGGAAGTTAGTGAATGTGAAGATGTGAAGGATATGACATTTAGATGATGTAGGAGGCTGGCCTGGTTTGTAGTGAGTACCAAGGGGTACTTATACTCTGCACCAGGTCCAGGTATCCCTTATTAGTGTAGAAGAGGTGTCTAGCAGCTTAGACTGATAGAAAAGGTAGCTTAGCAGAGCAGCTTAGGCTGAACTAGGAGACATGCAAAGCTCCTACTATACCACTGGTGTCATATGCACAATATCATAAGAAAACACAATACACAGATATACTAAAAATAAAGGTACTTTATTTTTATGACAATATGCCAAAAGTATCTCAGTGAGTACCCTCAGTATGAGGATAGCAAATATACACAAGATATATGTACACAATACCAAAAATATGCAGTAATAGCAATAGAAAGCAATGCAAGCAATGTACAGTCACAATAGATTGCAATGAGAGCACATAGGTATAGGGGCAACACAAACCATATACTCCAAAAGTGGAATGCGAACCACGAATGGACCCCAAACCTATGTGAGCTTGTAGAGTGTCGCTGGGACTGTAAGAAAACAGTGAGGGTTAGAAAAATAGCCCACCCCAAGACCCTGAAAAGTAGGTGTAAAATGCACCTAAGTTCCCCAGAGAGCACAGAAGTTGTGATAGGGGAATTCTGCAAGGAAGACCAACACCAGCAATGCAACAACGATGGATTTCCGGACGAGAGTACCTGTGGAACAAGGGGACCAAGTCCAAGAGTCGCAACAAAGTCGAGATTGGGCAGATGCCCAGGAAATGCCAGCTGAGGGTGCAATGAAGCTGCCACCGGATGGTAGAAGCTGTGGATTCTGCAAGAACGAAGAGGACTAGGAACTTCCCCTTTGGAGGAAGAAGCTTGCAGAGGTGTTCCCACGCAGAAAGACCGCAAACAAGGCTTGCTAGCTGCAAGGGTTGTGGTTAGGGTTTTTGGATGCTGCTGTGGCCCAGGAGGGACCAGGATGTTGCCAATTGCGTGAGGAGACAGAGGGGGCACCCAGCAAGACAAGGAGCCCTCTTAGAACCAGGCAGCACCCGCAGAAGTGCCAGAACAGGCACTACGAAGAGGAGTGAACCAGAGCTCACCCGAAGTCACAAAAGAAGGTCCCACGACGCCGGAGGACAACTCAGGAGGTCGTGCACTGCAGGTTAGAGTGTCGGGGGCCCAGGCTTGGCTGTGCACAAAGGAAATCCTGGAAGAGTGCACAGGAGCCGGAGCAGCTGCAAATCATGTGGTACCCAGCAATGCAGTCTAGCGTGGTGAGGCAAGGACTTACCTCCACCAAACTTGGACTGAAGAGTCACTGGACTGTGGGAGTCACTTGGACAGAGTTGCGGAGTTCCAGGGACCACGCTCGTTGTGCTTAGAGGGGACCCAGAGGACCTGTGATGCAGTCTTTTGGTGCCTGCGGTTGCAGGGGGAAGATTCCGTCGACCCACGGGAGATTTCTTCGGAGCTTCTAGTGCAGAGAGGAGGCAGACTACCCCCACAGCATGCACCACCAGGAAAGCAGTCGAGAAGGCGGCTGGATCAGCGTTACAAGGTTGCAGTAGTTGTCTTTGCTACTTTGTTGCGGTTTTGCAGGCGTCCAGAGCAGTCAGCGGTCGATTCCTTGGCAGAAGGTGAAGAGAGAGATGCAGAGGAACTCTGATGAGCTCTTGCATTCGTTATCTACAGAATTCCCCAAAGCAGAGACCCTAAATAGCCAGAAAAGGAGGTTTGGCTACTTAGGAAGGAGGATAGGCTAGCAACACAGGTAAGAGCCTATCAGAAGGAGTCTCTGACGTCACCTGCTGGCACTGGCCACTCAGAGCAGTCCAGTGTGCCAGCAGCACCTCTGTTTCCAAAATGGCAGAGGTCTGGAGCACACTGGAGGAGCTCTGGGCACCTCCCAGGGGAGGTGCAGGTCAGGGGAGTGGTCACTCCCCTTTCCTTTGTCCAGTTTCGCGCCAGAGCAAGGCTGGGGGATACCTGAACCGGTGTAGACTGGCTTATGCAGAGATGGGCACCATCTGTGCCCATCAAAGCATTTCCAGAGGCTGGGGGAGGCTACTCCTCCCCAGCCCTGACACCTTTTTCCAAAGGGAGAGGGTGTAAAACCCTCTCTCTGAGGAAGTCCTTTGTTCTGCCTTCCTGGGCCAAGCCTGGCTGGACCCCAGGAGGGCAGAAACCTGTCTGAGGGGTTGGCAGCAGCCGCAGCTGCAGTGAATCCCCGGGAAAGGTAGTTTGGCAGTACCCGGGTCTGTGCTAGAGACCCGTGGGATCATGGAATTGTCTCCCCAATGCCAGAATGGCATTGAGGTGACAATTCCATGATCTTAGACATTTTACATGGCCATGTTCGGAGTTACCATTGTGACGCTGTACATAGGTAGTGACCTATGTACAGTGCACGCGTGTAATGGTGTCCCCGCACTCACAAAGTCTGGGGAATTCGCCCTGAACAATGTGGGGGCACCTTGGCTAGTGCCAGGGTGCCCACACACTAAGTAACTTAGCACCCAACCTTTACCAGGTAAAGGTTAGACATATAGGTGACTTATAAGTTACTAAAATGCAGTGGTAAATGGCTGTGAAATAACGTGGACGTTATTTCACTCAGGCTGCAGTGGCAGGCCTGTGTAAGAATTGTCAGAGCTCCCTATGGGTGGCAAAAGAAATGCTGCAGCCCATAGGGATCTCCTGGAATCCCAATACCCTGGGTACCTCAGTACCATATACTAGGGACTTATAAGGGTGTTCCAGTATGCCAATGTGAATTGGTGAAATTGGTCACTAGCCTGTTAGTGACAATTTAGAAAGTAATGAGAGAGCATAACCACTGAGGTTCTGGTTAGCAGAGCCTCAGTGAGACAGTTAGTCATCACACAGGGAACACATACAGGGCACACTTATGAGCACTGGGGCCCTGGCTGGCAGGGTCCCAGTGACACATACAACTAAAACAAAATATATACAGTGAAATATGGGGGTAACATGCCAGGCAAGATGGTACTTTCCTACAGATGATACCTACTTACAAAACATGTAAGATATACATATTACAATAGATATAAGAATAAGGGAAATACATAAACAAATCCAGAATACAACAATTCTGGCACTACTCACTATGTTTGGTAACTTCTGAACCAACATGTCTCCCTACATCGATAGGTGGCACATCTGGCAAGTAAAACTATACTATCATGCCCGCTTGCCACGACCTGCCAGATTACATATCTGTACACCTACTGCCAGCCAAGAAAGTACACCTTTCTCCACAGGAAGAATGTTTAATCTTTGTAATAGAGAAATCAACTTCCCTCTCTGTATTCCACTGAAATTAATCATAAAAATATTACTTGAAGGTGTGAAGAATGATATCAGTAACCAGTCATGATGACATGTGAATGACCCTTGACTCAACCAACCTGGGATGGGCTGCATAAAACTGAAGAAATGGCAGTGGCCATGCTTGTCATACTGTCACTGTTAAGATCATCAGAATTGTCATTGTGGGAAAACTAGGGTAACATGAAAGATTTCAAAGGGTCATAGCCACCTAAAAATTCCTAAAAATGTGTATGGTGACCAGCTATTCACACCACTGTATTGTTCAATAGGGAAGAAAAGTTCGCTGAAAACCAAACACATAATGCAGGAGACTTGCAGTATTTGATAGGGCACCTGGCTCGGACCATAGCACCTTCCCTGCTTCCGTATATAGCCTGTCTAGACACAGACAGGGAGAATAGGAAGAGGTCATACCCATGTACAGTTTTGACAGAGGAGAAAAAGTGGAACAACAAATGATGTGGAAAAAGACATAAGACTTCTGGAAAGAAGTGTAAATCTTCTTAACAGTATGGAGAGAGGAAGAATGCCTCACAAAGTAATGAATATGACAAGAATAATAATATGGTGAGATGGTAATCATTGACTGCAATCACCATCTGTTGGAACAAAAAAGTCCTCTGCATGGTGATGGACATGTACGCAGGCTCTGAGTGCCCAACTATACTGTTGTCTGGCTCCCTAGTGTTGATTTTTGCTGTCATTGGCAAACACTGATCATGTGCGTGGGCAATGACATAGGACTGCCTCACAGATTGTGGTCTTGTTGGACCAGGAGGGGCATCAAAAGCACTACCCTCATAGTGGTGGAAGGCTTCTGCCTTCTCCAAGAGTTAAGCAGCAAGCACAGTGGTGGCAGCATGCCGTGTAGTGATCAGTAAGAGTGAACAGGTCCTTTTTAACCTCTGTCACTGGAGTGAGGCCTACAGGCTTACTTGCTTTTTAAAGTTCCGGTGCTGTGTGCTTACCTCACCCCCTGGCCTTTTTCGATTGGATGTAAAGTGATGCGCATCGCAGGAGTGTTGACTGGTAGAGTGCAGGAATAGAGCAGTGCTGTGCACTGCATGCATGGTGAGTGCATGAACTGATTGTGTGTATACTACAGAGAGAAGTAAATTTCATGAGAGACATAGTGCTGCATAGTGCGTGCGCAGTGAAAGCAAGTGCTGGGCGTGTGTGTGCTTGTGAGAAGTACAATACATTTAGGATGAAGTGTTGTGCAGTGGGTTTATGGTGAATGTGAGTGCTAGCAGTGGGTGTGTTTTAGTGCAATACACCAGGGCATAGTACAGAGAGGTTACAGTACTGAGCAGTGTGTGCAGAGTGAATGCGTGTGTTGCATGTATGTGCACCTGGGGTGATACAATACATGGAGCAACATTACTGGACAGTGTGTGTGCTGTGTATGTACACTAAGTGCAAATGTGCCTGCAATGGTACATTATATGGAGGACACTTTGCTCCATTTTGGGATGCATGGCGAAGCAAGAGGCGTACAGGAATCCCTTGAGATAGATTTGTGTATTACTGCATCCTGAGAGCTGGGTGGAACACAGTGGAGAAGGGAGAGAAAGACTCCCCCTGTACAGTTCAAGGGTGCTCTTTGATTTAGTGAGAGATCACAAGTAAAGGGCCTGGATACACCTTTGGATGGAAATGGGGCTGGCAAGTGAATTGTAAAGAGTAAGGCAGGGGGCCCAGGATTAACCTTTTGATACACAAATCACTTTTCTAACATCCAGTTGGGAATGCTAACCACTCCCATAGACAGTGTTGTGTGACTATCAGCTTTGGAGTCTTTCCTACTGTGAATGAAGGCCTTTCAAGAGAAAGATGGAGAGAAAGAGTGTACACTTCAAAAGAAGCAGAACCCCAACATAAATCTTCAAATTTCCATACCCTTAATCACATTTGGTGTCTGGAAACAGTCTATAAGAAGGGGAGGCTGAGACCCAAAAATGTGTCTTTTGCCAAGCAGCCAGACTGCCTGGGTTAGGAGGGGAAGCTCTCCAAGACTTCTGCCTGTGACCAGGACTGAGTGCCAAGGCATGCCAGTCTCCCTGCTCAGTGAGGGGGCATTACCCAGGGAAATGAAGACCACCAGCACTGGAGCCTGGAGCCCCAGTACCTACCTGCTTTGTAAGACCATTGTGCCCTGTCAGGAAGGGGAGAGCGTTGTAGGGAGTGAGGTCCAGTGGGGAGCCTTGTCAAGAGGTCTCCCTGTGCAAGGTGGGAGGAGATGGCTGCTGCATTGAACACATTGTTGCTTGTGTGCACAATCAGGTCAGTGACCCCTATATGCTAAGAGTGGGCTGTGTGAAGATAGCCGTAAAATGTATGCTGTGTGGGGAGAGTGAAACATTTGGCCCATCCTTGCGGCAGCCCCATATGCCAGAAGAGGCCATCTTGAAGTTATTCCAGCAGATAGGTGCCAAGACCTGTGCAGGCCTTATCAGCAACCCAGTATGTCAGGAGGTGCCATTGTTGAGTAGACTGTCATGCAATGGAGATCATCGCATTATTTACAGGTACTGCAGCAGCCCTGTATGCCAGGAGGGGCTGCTGCTACTGAGTAAGCTAGGAATCTTGTGGTGCCACCCAGGGAACTGAAAGCTGTGACCTGTGGTTGAAAACAAGCAGTGAGAATTCCCTGGATGTGGCCAAAATGGGAATGGGGAATAACCCCAACCATATTTCGAACAGTGGGGCTGGGATTTACCCAGGACCTCGCTCGTGGTACCCTGTGCAACTATGATTGTAGGCGCCCCCCAATGACCACCTCCACCACAGATTCCCTCACTACCACCCTTTGACAGGTCCACTCAATTCACCATAACCACTCTCTCTCAGATGCAGTTAATTAACTTTAAAGCATCACTCACCCCAGTGTAGGGTATCAGAGCACAGAGAGAATTCACCCTACGTGTGTAAATGCAATATATAAGAAATGTTACTTAAGACAGAGGACTACAAAGTGTAGGAGTCACAGGTCATCCATACTGATAGGCAGTATAGTTTGAACGCTTGTTCTGGAGAAGCACAACCTCTGAATTAAAATGTAAGACCATAGTTGGGGGATTTCTTTAATAATAAGAATTGATTTCTACCCAAATGAACCCTTTTTGCAACATGGGGAAAAAAGACTGGGGAAAAAATCATAACGCTGTAATCTATACATTGCTGTTTGCGTGCAGTTCGTTGATGACAGTTAATAGCTTACTGTTCTACATTAGGATTTTAATTTATAAACTGCAAGTAACAAAAGGATCTCTCTGACAACAGCAGTAATACTCTGCCCTTTAAATGCACCTTGTAATCTGCATAGTACACATTCATTGCAGCAGACATAGTAACCCTCTACATTACCTTACGATGAGACAAAACTTCCACTAGACAGAACTCTGATCTCTCTCCAGATAGAACATTAATCACGGAGTTATCTTGACATTTTTATTGTTGCCTGAATATAGCTGGAGGAAAGAAACTGCACAGCAGGTGCTTTTAAAATCGTGAGACAGTTACAACCAGGGTGTCCCCACCTGAAGTCAGCACCCAGTGCGGTAGCACCGGTCCCACCGCCCTAGAGCTGGCACTGAATTTACCTGTGAAACAGTAATGCCCTGACCTCAAGGGGATTGTGTTATTGCCTATGAGTGTCATGATACTTTCAATGTGTAGACTTAGAAATCAAATATTTTTTTTACTATAAAAAAAGCATTTGACTGGACACTGATTTATTGATAATGCTGTGCACTTATTAAGTCATGCCCTCTAAACTCTAGTGACACTTGCCCCACCTCCTCCCAAGGGAGCCTTGGACTGCTCAGCTATAGCTATTAATGAGAGTCAAGTGCAGAAGGGTTACTTGGCCCAGTTGCTCAGGATCTATAGGACTATATCAGCCACAAATGGCCCCCACGGGGGAAGTGTAGCCCTTAACTTCCACGGCCACTATTCTTATATAGCACCCCTTTCAAGAGTAAATTCTTAAAAAATTAAATGCAATTTTATTTTTGTTTCAAAATCAAATCATCATAATGTCATAATATCATAATTTTGAAGGTGCTCCTATACAGTGACGATGCAGTGCAAAGGCGGTGAAAAAAGTGCACTGGTGCTAAATACACATAACATATACATGTAAATGGAATAGACTAAGGGCCTCATTACGAGTCTTGCGGTCACTTGCCTGCCAGATTCATGGATGGCGGTCAGACCACTGCCAATGTGGTGGTCTGAGCACCATATTACAACCATCGCTGTCGTGCCAGGGTGGGACCACCAGCTCCGCCAGGATCGGAGATCCCAGCGGTCTCGTAGTTGTGGCAGTCCTAATCTACAGGGCAGCGCTGTCCTGGCGATTACGACCTCGTTCTGCACCAGCCTTTTCATGGTGGTATTTTCATGGAGGCCCCTATCCTGGCCATGCACTTGGCATTGGCAGTGGAGGGGCTCCCCTGGCCAGCACGGTCGCAATGTGCACTGTCTGCTCTGGTGCACCTTGCGTCATACAGCATTACCGCCCATTCGATTACGAGCAGAAGACAATGCTGTAGGATGTAGAAACCCAGGTTCCCACCCACTGACTTAGTAGGAAACTCCTAAGGGGCCCGGCGGTGAGGTAGCCACTATGGCGCCAACCTCTCCATTGAACGTTCGGCTGACGGCCTAAACCATCCGCAGAACTCGTAATAAGGCCCTATGTGTTATTGTACAGGATATCAGCACACTGCATATCCCTATCCACATTAAAAATTTAAAAACAGTCCACTTATGCGTTCTTTCAGTTTCGACCCAGATCACAGATCAGTCATCCAGGTAAAGGAGCAAATATTAATTGTGTATAAATCAATAATTTTATTTATTGGTAATAAATTTTAAGTTTTCAGTTTGCTGAAGCGTTGTTACAGTCACGTTACCACTCACGTGCAAGTGAGGGATCGGGATTCGGACAATTACATCCTGGCTATTCTTATGTGGACAATATGTTTTTCTATGATTTTGTTTAAATGCAACAGTAATGGCAACGATTTTCATGACATAGAAAAGCTATGCTTTCTGTCTAAAGACTTTTATAAATCGCTGCAGGAAGTGTAGCAAATTAACAGTTTAATGCTCAAAAGTAAACACAGAGTATAGACTTCTTGGAGACAACTAAAATAGACTGTTTTATTTTTGTCTTTATTTAGTGTGGTCAACGCTTTTATAGACTGCCCAATGGATCACATTTTAAGCAATGAGTGGTCCAGTGGCTCACATTTTATACAGTGTGTTTTTGGAATACACATATTAATGTTTGGAGGTATTTATTTTTATTTATTTGTGTGTGAAGGAAAACTATCATGTACCAGCTAACATATATTTAGTTCAAAGGTGAATACTAAGGGGCAGATTTAAGAGCCCCTAGTCCCAACTTGGAGCTGTCATAGCATAAATTTTTTTACGGTAAGGTGGCACTAAAGTGGCATTTTCCCTTGTGCCATATCTACAAAGCATTTTGCCACTTTGTAAACCTTTGTGCCACATTATGCCTGCGCCAGGCATAATGTATGCAATCGGGGCGTTCCCCCATTAGGAGGGCTGAAAAAATGGCACAAAGAAATTTAAGAGATTTCCTTATGCCATTTGTTTCAGCACTTTTAACGCCTGCTCAGAGCAGGCATTAAAAAGGGGCTTCCATTATTTTAAATACGGCGCCCATATGGTGGCGGTGGTGGGCGCTAAGAGGCACAAGGAAAGTGGCGCTGCACTAGGGGCAGTGCCACATTTCTTAAATATGCCCCTAAATATTTTGCCTGGAGTTTTTTTGCATGCGACCATATACCGACAAGAAAGTCCTGCCTTGACAAGTCTCTGCTTTGATTTATTCTTGGGGTCACAACATAGGTAATGCGTTCTCTGTCTCTCATGGGGTAGAGAGGTTTATGGTACCAAGCTGCATTACTAGCCTTATACCACTGCTTGGACCAACCTTCCTGGCATTTAAGAGATGAAAAGCCTAACCTTGTAGTGACAGCTTTGGAACAGAATGTGATAAATGTGTTCTGCTTTCTCTGAACTAAAGGTATTGTT
Source organism: Pleurodeles waltl (assembly GCF_031143425.1). NCBI lineage: Eukaryota > Metazoa > Chordata > Amphibia > Caudata > Salamandridae > Pleurodeles > Pleurodeles waltl. The sequence continues at coordinate 134,613,508 of NC_090437.1, forward strand.
AAAGGCTTACAACTGTCCTATAAGGGTGAGGGATTCTTTATTTGAATGGCATACAAGATGGAGACGGCACAAAAACATAAGTTTCAGTATTGATCTTCTCAGCAGCATGATATAAGGGCTTGCTGCTTCATTGCGCCTTCAAGAAAGTTGCTTTACACGAAAATTGGGAACTCAAGACCCTTGGACCCTGATTTATACTTTTTGACGCTAAACTGGGCTAATGCAGTTTAGTGTTAAAAAGTATACCGCCGGCTAGTGCCAACCCAAGCAGCTGGCCGGGCGTCATATTTATGGTATGTGGTAGCCAGCCATAAGGCCCGGCTAGCATCATAAAAAAGGAAGCTAGCTGGATGGGGGAGACATAGGGGGAACAGGGGATTTAGCATCAAAGGATGACTCTAGAATGGGCAGAGGCATAACAATGCTTCTAACCAGACTAGCTTCATTTTCTGATGTTAAAACCCCATGGACATGACTCCTGTCTTAGTTAAGACAGGAGTCATGCCCACCACCCAATGGCCATGTACCCTGGGCATGGCCATTGGGCCCAGTGCCATGTAGGGTGGCCCAAGTTAGGCCCCTCTATGGCACTACAGAAAATAAAAAATAATACTTATCTCTATTTACCTATCCCTCTGGTGTGGATGGGGGTGTCCCTGGGGCTAGAGAAGGGCACCTATGGGCTCTCTCCATGGTCTCTGACGATGGAAAAAGGCCTACAGATCCCCTAACGTCTGGCCTGAACCAGGCGTCAAATAATGGGGACACCCCAATCCCCTGTGCTTGATTTTAGCACGGTGGATAAATATGGCGCTAAGGCCATATCGTCATTTTTTGCCCAGGAATGCCTACCTTGCATCTCATTGACGCAAGGTAGTTTTCCGCAGGCAAAAAATGTGTTTAACTTGAATATTTTGTCGCTAGACATGTCTAACGCCAAAATATAAATATGGAGTTACGTTTGCGCTGAATTGGTGTAAAAAAATTATGCTAATTCAGAGCAAACAAAGTATAGATATGCTCCTTGGCCTCTCGTCCATCACCCAGCTGAAGATTGTACGACGAAACAACGACTTCAAAAACAACTACTGCCTTTTAACAACGAGGTCGGAACACCGACCTCGTTGCTACTACTAATGATTTTACCACGAATGCCTTAACAACGATATTTCTTGTAAAGGCATTCCTGATAAAATCATTAGCAATAGGCACCATTCACCCTACATCCCTCACCCCACCCCCTCAACCCCACCCCAAAACCTAAAACCCTCTGACCCCCCACCCACTCCCCAAAACCAAAAACGCCCCACCCCCCAACCCCACCCTAAAACCTAAAACCCCCTGACCCCCCCACCCACTCCCCAAAACCAAAAACGCCCCACCCCCCCCAACACCACCCTAAAACCTAAAACCCCCTGACCCCCACCCACTCCCCAAAACCAAAAACGCCCTGACCCCCCACCCACTCCCCAAAACCTAAGCCCACCACTTACCTTCGCCAACTCCCTTCTTTGTACCTTAACCACGCATGTTCGTTGTTCAGAGCATACGTAGTTAAGGCACAAAAAAACGGAGTCGTGGTTAAAAAAAGCGTTGTTGCGCTTTCGTTAACCACGACTTTCGGAAAAAAAAAGGTCGGAAAAAAGGATGTTTCCCCCAGCTGAAAGCATAGTATTACATGGATTTATTGGATGAGCCTAATACTAGAGCGCTCTACAGTAGTTCTGGATGCACATCAAAAGCAATGCTAGCTTGTCTTCTGAGACTAAAAAGGACAGGACACCACCCAAGCCCCAGCAGCTTCTTAACAAATAGGATTAATGGACACCACAATACGGATAGCATCCACATTGCACTGCTTTAAAATCGCATGTAGAGTTACAACAGTCAGTGCAGTCTATAATGGCCGTAATAGACTGTACTGACTGTTGTAACTCTACATGCGATTTTAAAGCGGACCAAAGTAAATATAACTGCACATTTATTTTTTGATACACATATTCGAATATACTTAAAACGCAGGGAGCGGTCCTCACAGTGCACTGGTCTTCACCAATAAACTGTCTGGGTCTGTGAGAGGTTACCTACACTAGGATCCTCAGCGTGAGTTAGTTTTGCCGCCTTCCCCGCGCGCGCGCAGACAGACGCATATGAAGGAAAACATACCCACTCGCCCGCACACTAAACAATGTCTAACCTCTGCTGCCGAATGACTCGGTTTCCATGACTGGCAGTGCAACCAGAACCAATTAACTTGTTATCATAATATGGGCTTTCTGAAACTGCATAAGTGCTGCCTATGGCTTTTAAAGAGCTATAATTACGCTTAATAACTAGCGTTTGTTTTCCCAGTTGTATGTCTTCCCTTGGCCGCTTCACACTCATGTGCCATCTCGCTGCTCTGAGGGTATGTTTACTGTTCACTTGCACCACTGGAGCTTAAAGAGCACGGAGTATAGTCTCTATACTGAACATTGCTCAGATGATGAATGAGAGTGCAGTTACATTGTCAAAGGCAGCATGTGCACTGCACAGCAGAGCTGCGTTTGGACAACAGGACTGTGCATTTTCTAGCACGCTTCTGTAGCTACTTTGCAAAAACGTATTAATTACAAAGGTAAACAAAACCCTGAAAATTACTGCGCAAGTGTTTAACAATTACATAAAATGGATTTCACAATTCTACTGCACTTCTGTTATAAAATATGTTTTAATCGCAAGTCAAATTGCCTGTAATAGATGTGAAATGCTTCAATGCTACAAACTACCTACGGGCAGGAGTTAGTCAACGCACGTCCAGGGATTGTATACAGCACGAGAAATGGCCAACATCCCATGCTGAATAAATAATTGAGCCAGAAACGGTCTGTGCAGTAGTTTTGTGGCCTATACTATACATACATTTTGTCATGTTATGTCAATGTCAAACCATCCAAATGCGAATTGCTCCGTATTTTGCCTATGACAAAGCAAGCATCAGTGAGACCGCACACGCCAGAGGAGGTTCAGAAGCATTCTCTAGCCCTTCCACCAGTGGTGCTGGAAAAGTTTTCAGAGTTGGGTGCTGCTATGGGAAGCCATTCATGTCAAAATTACAGCTCCCCAAATTGGACACCTCCTGAAATGCATAGCGTGCTGCAAAATGAATATGACACACACCAGAATGAATGTACTATGTGTCAAAATAATTATGATACCTGGCAGAGTGAATCTGAATTGAACCAAAACAAATATGAAACCTGGCCGAATGAATATGCTACTTAGTGATTAATATGAATAACACACACACCAAATTCAATAAGAAATATACTGAAATATATATAAATCATACTGAAATTAATATGGCCCTGCCTGTAAACAATAAAGCAATCACTGAAAGGAATACAATATTTACCAAAAAGAATGGGGCATTTCTTGAAATGATTGACTTATGCCAAGAGAAATATGACATACATTGAAGTTAATATGGCAGATTGAAAATAATATAAAGTATTGAAATGAATATATTATATTCTGAAAAGAAAACAATGCACATTGAAACTAATACAATGTACATTGAAATTAACATTAAACATGTTGCAATGAATTTGAATTGTGTTGAAATAAATATTACAGAGATGGCAATGAATATGAGACACACAGAAATGAATAGGAGATGATTGAAAATTAATATGGCTTGTGTTGAAATTAATGCAACCCCACTGAATTGAAGTTGACATGTCTTCAAAAGAGAATGACCACAGCTGAAATTCACATGAGATTTGTTCAAATGAATATGGCACGCCTTGAAATTAATATGACACATATTTAAACTAATATGATACATATTCAAATTAATATGATATATGTTAAAATGGATAAGTTGCATCTTAAAATTAATATGACAAGTGTTAATATGAATATGACATCCATTGAAATAAACTTAACATTGATTGAAAAGAATATAGCACATGTTAAAATGAATATGATCTACGTTGAAATGAATATGACCTTCATTGAAATGAATTTTACATGTTTTAAAATTAATACGAGTAACGTTAAAATGATCATAACATTTATCACAAATGAATATGGCTTGCATTGAAAGTGATATGATATACATTGACATGATTATGATATATGTTGCACTGGATATGATTTATGTGAAAATTAAGATGAGTTAATATGAATGAAGCATCCATTGAAAAAAATATGACACATGCTAAGATGAATATGACATGCGTGGAAACAAATATGAGCTCCACCGAAATGAATTCAACATGTCATAAACTGAATATGACCAATGCTGAAATTAAAATGAAACTTGTCAAAATGAATATGTTGTGCTTTGAAATTGATATGATACACAGCAAAAGGAACACTGCATATATTGAAATTAAAATGACCTATGTTGAAATGGATATGACCCATGTTAAAAGTATTATGACAGGTATTAAGGTGAATATGACACCCATTGAAATGAATGACATTCATAGAAAGGAATATGACACATGTTAAGATGAATATGAGTCACTTTGAAATTAATGTGACACCTGATGAAATTAATATGGCCCACATCAAAAGTTATATGACATTCTGTAACATGAATATCACACTTTTTTGAATGAAAATTAAACTGTGAGATAAATGTAACATGCTTTGAAATGAATTAGGCAAATATTGAAATGAACACAAGCCTTGTTTAAATGAATATGACTGCTGTTTAAATGAATATGGCTTGCTCTGAACTTATGTGGATTTGCTTTAAAATTAATATTACATATTGAAATTAATGTTACATATTCTCAAAGGGTCGCATTACGAGTTTGGCGGTTTGTGCACCACCATGGCGGCAGTGTGCCCGCCATCTGCTTGGCAGTCAGACCACAGTATTACGATGCTGGCAGTCCCATAGGGAAAGACTGCTGCAGTCCCGTCAGCATCACCAGGCAGCGCAGACCACCGCAGTGGCGAGGCAGGCCAAAAAGGCAAACGGAGCCGGTGTTTCGGATGGAAACATTATGATGTTCCCTACCGCCAGCGTGACCGTGGCAGTCCAACCACCACATCCCAGCAGGTGGAAACGGAAAGCATAAAGGAAGCAACTCACCTGCTGCCAGTGATACATGATCTGTGCCGCCATGGAGCCCATCACACACACGTCCTGCCGCAGGTGTTGCTCATCTATGGACCCACACAGCACCCACATTGCAACACAATGGAAGGTCAATGGGATGCACAATAGGTTGTGAAACGAATATCCAAAGCTCACAATGCAAACAATACCTGCATAATAGTGATGGCGACATCAGGAGCATTCATGGACACATTTCACTTTGCACATGTTCCTAAAACAGCATTTGCATAGGAACTGACCCTTCATGTATCTCAGGGACAAACAATATTTGAGCCATGTGATATGCCTAGCTGCCAAATGTGTAAGTGCAAGTCAAGAAAGCACATACAATGGCAACAGCATGTTCCAGACATCTAGATGATGTAGCTGTAAGGTACACACATCAAAGTGGACACATGGTCAGTCAAATCCAAAGGAAGCTACCACAATTTAACACCCTCCATGTGTGGACAAACAAAACTCTAGCTCCCGCACATGAGACAAAAGTACAATCTATATCAGGGGACAAATCTACACCATACATGCTGACATTAGCCAACACAAGATGAAATACTTACCCTAGCAAGCATAACACAATGCAATGACATCCCAATTGGATCAACATCCACATATCCATACATTGAACATCTACCCTTGTCTTGGGTGACCAACACTTCCCACAAAGTCAGATATTAAAAACCAACATCAAATGTGGTGGATGTGTCTGTGGGTGTTGTGGTTGTGCCTGGGGGTATGGTGACTGAGGTGTGTGGGGCTGTGGGTTGTGAGCTGTTGTAGGAGGCTGGTCTGGCTTGTAGTGGGTAACTTAGGTGCTTACACCTTATACCAGGTCCAGTTATCCCTTATTAGTGAAATGTAGTAGTGTTCTAGCAGCTTAGGCTGATAGAGGTAGCTGTAGCAGAGCAGCTTAGGCTGAACTAGGAGACATGCAAAGCTCCTGCAATACCACTTATAGTTACACAGTACTTATACACAATAAAAGACAATACTCAGGCCCATATTTATACTTTTTGACGCAAAACTGCGCTAACGCAGTTTTGCTTCAAAAAAATTAGCGCCGGCTAACGCCATTCTGAAGCGCCATGCGGGCGCCGTATTTAAGCAATGACGTTAGCCGGCGTTAGCCTGGTGTGCGTGGAAAAAAACGACGTACACCAGGCAGCGCTGGCGTAGGGGGATATGGGGCTTGGGCGTCAAGAAATGGGGCAAGTCAGGTTGAGGCAATTTTTTCGCCTCAACCCGATTTGCGGCATTTTTTTTCACTCCCAACCCCCATAGAAATGACTCCTGTCTTAGCAAAGACAGGAGTCATGCCCCCTTGCCCAATGGCCATGCCCAGGGGACTTCTGTCCCCTGGGCATGGTCATTGGGCATAGTGACATGTAGGGGGGCACAAATCAGGCCCCCCTATGCCACAAAAAAAAAAAAAAAAAACACTTACCTGAACTTACCTTAATGTCCCAGGGATGGGTCCCTCCAGCCTTGGGTGTCCTTCTGGGGTGGGCAAGGGTGACAGGGGGTGTCCCTGGGGGCATGGGAGGGCACCTCTGGGCTCCTTCAGAGCCCACAGGTCCCTTAACGCCTGCCTTTTGCAGGCGCAAAAAAACGGCGCAAAAGCGGCCGTACGTAATTTTTTTTGACCCGCCCACTCCCGGGCGTGAATTTTGCCCGGGAGTATAAATCCGACGCACATGCCTCGGAGTCGATTTTTTAGACGTGAACGCCTACCTTGCATCTCATTAACGCAAAGTAGGTGTCCACGCTAAAAAATGACGCAAACTCCATGGACTTTGGCGCTAGACGCGTCTAACGCCAAAGTATAAATATGGAGTTAGTTTTGCGTCGAAATTGCGTCCAAAAAAACGACGCAATTCCGGCGCAAACGGAGTATAAATATGCCCCTCAGTGTTACCAAAAATAAAGGTACTTTATTTTAGTGACACAAGACCAAAATTATCTTAGAGGCAATACTCCTTCTGGAGGTAAGTATTATACACAATATATACACTAGACACCAAAATCAGGTAAGTAAATAGTCATAGGATAGTGCAAACAATAGAAAATACCATAGAATGCAATAGGAAGAAATAGGCCTTGGGGCAACATAAACCATATACTAAGAAAGTGGAAGGCGAATCACGAATTCCCCCTTAGGCAAGTGTAGTGTATAGAGGGGCACTGGGAGTGTAAGAAAACCACAAAGGTTGGTAAAATACCCCACCCCAGAGCCCAGGAAAGTACGAGTAAAGTACTGCATGTTTCCTTAGGACACACTAAAAGTCGTGAATAGAGTTATTGCAAGAACCAAGCAAGACTGCAAGCAACAAATGGTGGATTCCGGGCCCTGAAGATCTGTAAAGAGAGGAGACCAAGTCCAGAAGTCGCAGAAGATTCCATGAAGGACTTGAGCCCCTGCCAACCTAGAAGATGGTGCAAAAGAGGATTCTCCGGTTGGAAGAAATCTGCAGAAGAGCACCAAAGAAGATGGCTGTGGGTTCCTGCATGATGCAAAGGATGTCCCATGAGGAGATGTTGGATGCAGGCAAGTTGTAGCGCTGGATTAGTTCAACAAGCCTTGGTTCAAGCAATGTCGCGGATTGTGTGAAAATGGCGCTGCCTGGACCCAGGAGGGACCTGGGGGCCTCAACTCAGACTGAGGAGGCAGACGAGGCTCCCAACACTGGAGGGAACCCACAGATGACCAGGCAGCACCCACAGCGGTCCCAGGACACAGGGACAAAGAAGGTGCAAATTCCGGTTGTTGCAGCACTACAAAAGAAGGTCCCACGCTGCCGGAGACCAACTCATCAAGTTGAGCGTCACAGAATAGAGTGCTGGGGACCTGGGCCAGGCTGTGCATGAAGGAATCTTGCAAATAGTGCACAGAGGCCTCAGGAGGTGAGGATGATGTGGTGAACAGGGGTAATGTTGCAAACGGGGAAGGCAAGCTCTTACCTCCTCCAAATTTGGACAGCTGGACCTTAGGACAGTCTGTGTCGAAGGGGTTCACCACCTGTGTTCCAAGGAGCATGCTCGTCATCAGGAGAGGAGTCCCAGAGAACCTGTTGTCATCTTAGAAGGTGCCAGCTGGAGCAGGGAAGTGACTCTGTCACTCCACAGGAGATTTCTCCGGTCCTTCTGGTACAGGGTGAAGACAGGGAGTCCCCAGAGTGTGCACACCATGGAAGCTGTTGCAGTTGATGACTGGAGCTGAAGTTGTAGAGTTGCAGTAGCCTTTCTGGATATTTTGTTGCAGTTACAGCGGTTCCTGGAGCAGTCTGTGGTTGATCAGAGGTCAGAGGATGAAGCAGGAGTTGCAGAGGATTCCTGGTGGAAACGTGCAAGCCAAATCTGAAGAGGAACCCACAGGAGAGACCCTAAGTAGCCCCGAGAGGGGGATTGGCTACCTACCCAGGTATGCACCTATCAGGAGGGGTCTCTGATGTCACCTGTTGGCACTGGCCACTCAGAGATCTCCAGAGTGTCCCCACACCTTGGAAAACAAGATGGCTAATGCAAGGGACACAATGCAGGAGCTCTGGGCACCACCCCTGGAGTGGTGATTGACAGGGGAGTGGTCACTCCCCTTCCCATTGTCCAGTTTCGCGCCAGAGCAGGGACAGGGGGTCCCTGAACCGGTGTAGACTGGCATATGCAAGGAGGGCACCATCTGTGCCCTGTAAAGCATTTCCAGAGGCTCTGGAAGGCTACCCCTCCCAGGCCTGTAACACCTATTTCCAAAGGAAGAGGGCGTAACACCCTCCTCCCAAAGGAAATACTCTGTTCTGCCTTCCTGGGACTGGGCTTCTCAGACCCCAGGAGGGCAGAACCCTATCTGTGAAGTGGCAGCAGGTGTAGCTGCAGTGCAAGCCTCAGAGAGCTGGTTTGGCAGTACTGGGGGTCCATGGTGGAGCCCACAGGATGCATGGGATTGGCCCCCCAATACCAGATTTGGAATGGGGGGACAATTCATGATCCTAGACACCTTACATGGCCATATTTGGAGTCACCATTGTGAAGCTACATATAGGTATTGACCTACATGTAGTGCACATGTGTAATGGTGGCCCCGCACTCACAAAGTCTGGGGATTTGGCCCTGGACTGCGTGGGGGCACCTTTGCTAGTGCAAGGGTTCCCTCACACTTAGTAACTTTGCACCTCGCCTTCAGTAAATGAAGGTTAGACGTATAGGTGACTGATAAGTTACTTAAGTGCAGTGAAAATGGCTTTGAAATAGTGTGCGCACTATTTTATTCAGGCTGCAGTGGCAGTCCTGTGAAATGGTAAGCTCCTTATGGGTGGCAAAATAACTGCTGCTGCCCATAAGGATCTCCTGGAACCCCAATGCCCTGGGTACCTACGTACCACATACTAGGGACTTATAAGGGGGGGTCCAGTGTGCCAATTGGAATTGGCGTATGAAGTCACTAAACTATAGTGACTAATTTGGAAGCAGAGAGAGCACAAGCACTGAAGTTCTGGTTAGCAGAACTTTAGTGATACAGTTAAGCACTACTGGCAACACACACAGTAGGCCACAAACTATGAGCACTGGGGTCCTGGCTAGCAGGATCCAAGTGAGACAGTACAAACACACTGACATACACTCACAAACAAGCCAAAAGTGGGGGTAACCATGCTACAAAGAGGCTACTTTCTCACAGGTGTTGTCTGGGTGTATGGTGGGTGTGATGGATGTGTTACTGGGTGTTGTGGTGCTGTCTGTGGGAATGGTGGATGTGGTGTGTGGGTCGGTGGGAGTGTCTGTTGAAATGGGGTCTGATGTGGTGTCTGTGGGTGAATGTTGAGTGCCTGCATGCCGGTGTGCCTGGTAGAGTTTGTGTCGCTGTGTGCTGCTTGTGTGTGTTGAGGTTGGGGCATGCGGATGTATCTGTAAGCTTAGGACAAGTAGAGGAATAGGGAATTTGGATAGGGAAGAGAGAGGATGTGGGAGGGAGGATTGGGGATAGGTTGTTGTCATCATTGAGAAGGCCAGAGGCTGAAAAGATTACTGTAGGCCAGACACCATCGAAATCATGAACACCATCCACTCCGGCTCTCCATATGACCCCTGCACGCACCACATCCTCAACAAAGCAAGCGCTGTCATCGCACCCCAACTACGGAAGATCATCAACAGCTCCTTCGAGTCTGCCACCTTCCCGGAGAGCTGGAAACACTCCGAGATCAACACCCTCCTCAAAAAATCCAAGACGGACCGAAAGGACCTCAAGAACGTCCGGCCTATCGCCCTGCTCCCCTTTTTGGCAAAATTCATAGAGAAGAATGTCAACAGACAACTAACCCGCTGCCTCGAGGAAAACGGCACCCTGGACCCTTCCCAATCCAGATTCCGCAGCAACCACAGTACTGAAATCGCCCTCATCGCCGCCACCAACGACATCAGAACCATACTGGACAAAGGCGAAACCGCAGCCCTCATCCTACTGGACCTCTCGGCCACGTTCGACACCAATCGCCACCACACCCAACGCTCACGCCTCAGCAATGCAGGAATCCGCGACAGAGCCCTGGACTGGGTCACCTCCTTTCTCACCGGCAGAACCCAGACAGTCCACCTCCCTCCATTCCGCTCAGAGGCCACCAAAATCAACTGTGCCGTAGCCCAGGGTTTGTCCCTCAGCCTGACCCTCTTCAATGTCTACATGGCCCTGCTTGCTAACATCACCCGATCCCACAACCTCAACATCATCTCATACGCAGACGACACCCAGCTGATCCTATCCCTCACCAAGGACTCCGCCAAGACCAAACCTCCATGAAGGAATGAAGGCCATCGCCGAATGGATGCCTCAAACTCAATTCCGACAAGACAGAAGTCCTCATCTTGGGCTCCACCGCCTCCGCATGGGATGACTCCTGGTGGCCTGCCACTCTCGGAGCCGCTCCGACTCCCACCGACAACGCACACAACCTAGGATTCATCTTGGACTCCCCATTATCCATGACCCAACAAGTCAACGCCATCTCCTCCTGCTTCAACACCCTCTGCATGCTCCGAAAGATCTACAAATGGATACCCACCGAAACCAGAAGAACAGCCACCCAAGCCCTCGTAAGCAGCAAACTGGACTACGGCAATTCCCTCTATGCATGAACCACGGCCAAACTCCAGAAGAGGCTGCACTGCATCCAGAAAGCCTCTGCACGCCTCATCTTGGACATCCCCCGCCACTGCCACATCACAGACTATCTGCGAAACCTGCACTGGCTCCCAGTCAACAAAAGAATCACCTTCAAACTCCTCACCCACGCTCACAAAGCACTGCACAACACCGGACCAGAATACCTCAACAGACGGCTCTCCTTCTACACCCCGACCCGGCATCTCCGCTCTGCCGACCTCACCCTCGCAAGCGTCCCACACGTCCGCAGAACTACAACCATCGGTAAATCATTCTGGCACCTCGCCACCAAAACCTGGAACACTCTTCCAACCCACCTGCGCCAGACCGAAGACCTCCTTACCTTCAGGAAACCTCTCAAGACCTGGCTGTTTGAGCAGTAGGAACACTCCCCCTTTCTCCTCCCCTCTCCTCAGCGCCTTGAGACCCTCACGGGTGAGTAGTGCGCTTTACAAATTCCTGATTGATTGATTGACATGTCACTATGAATGTCTTGCAGGAAAGGATTTGTCTTACCAGCCCCTGGATGGTATTCACAATGGCAATCTGCCCCACAGAAGGCTATTGACCTCCTGATACTCCTCAGGAGGTCAATAGCCTTCTCACTCAGGGCAGCAGGAGTAACAGGGGCTGGCACTGAGGTACCTAGGGCAAAGGAGACGCCCACCCTCTTAGGTGAGTGGGCATGGCCAACTGGGTGGGGAGCAAAGAGGGTGCTAGTACTGGGGGTGGCGGACAAGGATGGTATAGGAACAGGTCCTGATGAGTCCCCCACCACTAGGGAGTGGCCACTGGAGGTAGAATCTAAAGATGACGAGGTTGATCCTGTGTCCTCTGTGGCACTCCCCTCACCTTCCGGGCCACTGGGTCCCTCCATGTCGGTGGTGTCATGACTGGAGGTACCGTGGCCAGATGCTTCCCCACTTGGTATCACCCTGTCTCCTTCACCTGCCTGGGATGATGCTCCAAATACAACGGGGAAAAGGGTCTCCACATGTTCCTGATCACACCTGAACAAAAGCTGTGATTTACAAACAGTACCATGATGTCAAGTAGGCCCCATCAACAAACTACTTCAAGGTGGCTCCTACATGAATCATACATATGCATGTATGTCATATGAACTGTCAACAGTTGCCCACAGAAAAATCAGGTCTCAGATCTCCAATTGCATGGGTGAAGTTGTGCAATCATAATAACCATTGAACAAGTAGAAGACCATATCACCTTCAATGCTTTGCCTCAGGGAGCATACCTGTTACCTGTTGTCATACAATAGTAGGCCAGCGCCAAGTTCATTCTAACAGATCCCACACAAGATCATGCAGGCATCTATTTGTCACATACTCAATAACACAACAATAAGAATTGATGCTCCAAATCCTGCCATGTTGCTGACAGGAGTACAGCATCCTGAAGAAGGTGACATGGAAATACTCACGTCACACTGGAAACATGTCAACAATGCACACTTCACCATGTGTAAATTGTCCTAATTGAGTCATGGAGGTAGTACTAATGTTGCTCAGATATACTACATACTTAGCATGGAAATGTGCACTGTAGTCAAAATGTGCAAATTGACAGGGAGTTATGTTGCTAAAATACATAACACAATGAAACAGCTAGCCCCCGGAAAATCATCATATACTATATGACCACCCTTACAATGACAAACTCTGATTGCATCAGTAGAAGCCATTAGTTCGTTGTATATCGAAAGGCCCAGGGATTTACAAGAACTTGAAGAAGGCCCTGTACATGTTGCCCAATGGGAAGCTACATCACTGTCTTCATTTTGGTCCTGCAAACCCACATGTCCGTGGATGAATGGTGCTACCCAACCACATGTGATTCCAACAAAAACTGCAAGTCACTCCATGATGTGTGCCAACAAATCTTTCCCATTTAACATGTGCAGTGCACTTTGCCACTTGATGCCACATCAATGGCATGGAAATGGACATTGTGTAAAAACTCTAGTCCTACATGTCATATCTCTCCTTGCTACTGAAGTTGTACATGCCAAATGACATGCAATGACGGATGAGAGTATGTGTGAGCCAACAATTAATGGTGACACACTCCTGTCTGTGGCACCACATAAAATGTAGCCCCATTGCATATGTCCTATTCCAAAGACATGTTGGCATACAAATATATGTGAGGGAATACAGAAATCTTCCTGTGAACACAGGTAGACGAAGCATGAAACAGCAGTGTACACATTTTGTTAAAAGAGAATGGGACATATGCTGACATGTCAGTACAAGGAATTTTGGCAACAGTGAAACAGAGACATAAATCATGTCAATGGACATTCCCCACTTACCAAGGGAAAGTTTTGATCTGTAGCTGCACCCAAAGAACAATGTATGTTCTGTCACATTTGTGATGCCACCTTCACATGTCAGACAGTAGTGAGGCACCAGCACTTATCACACACTGAAAACAAGTGGCCTCTTGGGAGCAGATGCCAATTTACTCACTTAATCAGACACATGGCTGAGGACAGTGATCCATCACTTCTTTTTCTTTGGACTGTAACACTGTGGAGTAGTGGTCTGTTGTGTAGAATTTAGACCCACTACAACAACAAACCTTCCTTGATTGATCACTGTACAAAGCAATGTGTTGTCCTTGGAGAGCAATTGTTTTTTGGATTGTACTCAGTTGTGATCTAGGTCCCTGGGCTACTAGGCAAGGCACCTCAATATGCACCAAATTACATATCTACACAAACAGTTACTCATCTTGTGTGTCACACATGGTCCATCCCCAGTCATTAGGAGGAGATGTCAGAACCTAATACATTAACTTGGCTGTGTGTCAGGCAGTAATATGTCCTGTACTGATTGTGGATACTGTGCTCCCTGCAAATGCCCATCAAGGTCTGAGTATGCTACTGCCAGAATGCGGGACCCTTGGGGGATCATGCTTCGAGGTGTGCCCGCCCACATTGGGAAGACAGCCCTATCTGAATCTCTGAGATCTTCTAGCCCAGCACCTCAGGTCCTTCCACCTCTTGCAACAGTGGGCACTTTGCCGGCTATGGAACCCCAGGGTCTGCACCTCCTGGGCAAGAGCTCTCCAAATCTCCTTCATTTGATGGGTGTTTCCTCTATGGATGCAAGAGACAAATCAAGCGATTACAAACACAAGTTTTTGCTCAAATGGTTGTGTCAAACACGTCAGAAACACCAAGCATAAAATGGGCAATTTGCCAACACACCACAAGTGTGAAGCACATGCCAATAAGTACAGGGACATGACTACACACTTTTGGATTCATCTGCAGACTAACCCACTACCCTGCTCAAGGCCTACAATGACTAAGCAAGCCTAATGATGTGAGGTATTCGATGCTCCAGCAACATGTACTGTGATGTGAGCCACAATGAAACACCACACAGCAATGTGGTTTCTGAAGGGTAAACTCATCAGGCCTGACTGGACAAACACATTTACACTCTGCAACACTGACTCAATTCATACAGTCCCAACAGGCAAATATCATAGTACAGACTTCACCCTTACACTTGAGTGACAATGAAAGGGCTGGCATGGTGGGCACGGAAAGTATCTTCCCTGTGCATGTGTGGACATGTGGCCTAGCAAATGCAGACTCATGTCACTTCAGAGTAGGTTTCGGTGGTATGTACCTGTGCCACAAAACACTCCTTTAAACATATGTTTCTAACCTACAAAGAGAACAACTCAGCGAGTTGAGCGTCACAGGATGGAGTGCTGAGGACCTGGGCCAGGCTGTGCATGAAGGAATTCTGCAAATAATGCACAGAGGCATCAGGAGGTGAAGAAGACGCAGTACACAGGGGTACCATCACTTTCCCGGGAAAGGCAAGGTTCTACCTCCTCCAAATTGCGTCAGCAGGACCTCAGGACAGCCTATGTCGATGGGGTCCACCCTCTGTGTCCTTAGGAGCACGGTCGTCACTGTGAGAGGAGTCCAAGGGTACCAGTCATCTTCTTGGAAGGTGCCTGTGTGAGCAGGGGAGTGACTCTATCGTCCCACAGGTGATTTCTTTGGTCCTTCTTGTGCAGGATGAAGACAGGAAGTCCCCAGAGCGTGCACACCATGGCTGGAGCTGAAGTTACAGAAGAAAAGTATCCCTTGTGGATACTTTGTTGCTGTTACAACGGTTACTGGAGCAGGCTGCGGCTGATCGCGGTCAGAGGGTGAATTAGTAGTTGCATAAAATTGCTGAAGAAAACTTTCAAGCAGAATCTGAAGAGAACCTACGGGAGAGACCATAAATAGCCCTGAGAGGGGGATTGGCTACCTCATCAGGTAAGGACTTATCAGAAGGGGTCTCTGACGTCACCTGCTGCAACTGGATACTTAGAGCCCTCCAGAGTGCCCCTACACCTTGCAAAGCAAGATGGCTGAAGTCTGGGACACACTGGAGGAGCTCTGGGCACCAACCCTGGGGTGGTGATGGATGAGGTAGTGGTCTCCCCCCTTTCCTTTGTCTAGTTTCGCGCCAGAGCAGGGGACAAGGGGTCCCTGAACCGGTGTAGACTGGCTTATGCAAGGAGGGCACCATCTGTGCCCTTCAAAGCATTTCCAGAGGCTGGGGGAGGCTACCCCCCCACAGCCTGTAACACCTATTTCAAAAGAGAGAGGGTGTAACACCATGCTCTCAGAGGAAATGCTTTATTCTGCCTTCCTTGGACTGAGCTGCTGTGAGGTGGCAGCAGCTGTAGCTGCAGTGCAAGCCTCAGAGAGCTGGTTAGGCGTACGGGGGTCCATGCTGGAACCCCCAGGATGCATGGAATTGGCTCCCCAATACCAGATTTGAAATGGGGGACAATTCCATGATCTTAGACATGTTACATGGCCATATTTGGAGTTACCATTGTGAAGATACACATAGGTATTGACCTATATGTAGTGCACGTGTGTAATGGCATCCTCACACTCACAAAGTCCTGGGAAATGGCCCTGAACTATGTGGGGACACCACTGCTAGTGCAAGGGTTCCCTCACACTTAGTAACTTTGCACCTAACCTTCAGCAAGTGAGGGTTAGACATATTGGTGACTTATAAGTTGCTTAAGTGCAGTGAAAATGGCTGTGAAATAGCGTGTGCACTATTTCACGCAGGCTGCAATGGCAGGCCTGTGCAAGAGTTTGTCTCAGCTCCCTAAGGGTGGCAAAATAAATGCTTCAGCCCATATTGATCTCCTGGAACCCCAATGCCCTGGGTATCTAGGTACCATATACTGGGGACTTATTAGGGGGGTCCAGTGTGCCAATTGAAATTGGAAAATGAAGTCACTAGCCTACAGTGACAAATGTAAAAGCAGAGAGAGCATAAGCACTGAGGTTCTGGTTAGCAGAGCCTCATTGACACAGTCAATCACTATACAGACACACACATTAGGCCATAAACTATGAGCACTGGGGTCCTGACCAGCAGGATCCCAGTGAGACAGGCAAAAACATACTGACATACAGGTAAAAATGGGGGTAACATGCCAAGGAAGATGGTACTTTCCTACAGCAGTATTTCATTATCAGGACATGTAAAATGCCCCAGTATATGTCCTACCTTTTAAATACACTGCACCCTGCCCATGGGGCTGCCTTGGGCCTACCTTAGGGGTACCTTATATGTAGTAAAAGGGAAGCTTTGGGCCTGGCAAGTGGGTGCACTTGCCACGTTGAAATGGCAGTTTAAAACTGCACACACAGACACTGCAGTAGCAGGTCTGAAACATGTTGACAGGGCTACTCATGTGGGTGGCACACTCAGTGCTGCAGGCCCAATAGTAGCATTTGATTTACAGGTCCTGGGCACACATTTTGCACTATGCTAGGGACTTACGGGTAAAACAACTATGCCAATCATGGATAAACCAATCAACAGGTCAGTTTAGACAGAGAGCACTTGCACTTTAGCACTGGTCAGCAGTGGTAAAGTGCTCAGGGTCCAAAAGTCGGCAAAAACTAAATGTAGCACATAGTCGAAAACATATAATTAATTTGTGTTCATACCATATCCTTTCAGATTATGTACTATTAATTTCAATATGTATTGTTAATTTTAAAGCCAATCAACATCGATTCAAGGCAAGCCATATTTTAACAGTGAGCATTTTAATTTACACATGGCTTGTGTTTATTTTGATATGTGCTTTATTCATTTGAAAGCATGCTATATTTATCTCATATAGTTTCATATCCATTTCAATAAGTGTCATATTAATTTTAATGAATGTTATATTAATTTTGATATGGGTCATATCAACTTCATCAGATATCATATTCATTTAAAAATGGTTCATATAAATCTTAACATGTGTCATACTGCTTTAAATGAATGGCATATTTGTGTCAGTGGATGTCATATTCATCTTAACACCTGACATTATAATTTTAATATGGGTCATATCCATTTCAGCATAGGTCAAATTCATTTCAATATATGCAATATTCATGTCGCTGTGTATCATATTGATTTCAAAGCATAACAGTCATTTTGACAAGATTCATTTTAATGTCAGCATTGGTCATATTCAGTTTAAGGCATGTTGAATTAATTTCAAAGAGGCTCATATTCATTTCATGTCATATTCATCTTAGCATGTGTCATATTCCTTTCAATAGATGTCTCATTCATATTAACACATGATATTGATTTTAACATGACTCATACCAGTTGCAACACATATTATAATCATGTCAATGTGTATCATATTACTTTCAATGCAAACCATATTCATTTTTTTTATAAATGTAATCTTCATTGCACATTATATTCCTTTCAGAATAATGCATTTTCATTTCAGTACCTTATATTCATTTCAAGCTGTCATATTCATTCCAATGTGTGTCATATTCCTCTTGGCATATGTCAGTCATTTCAAGAAATGTCTCATTCGTTGTGACAAATATTGTATGTGTTTCAGTGATTGCTTTATTATTTACAGTGAGGGCCATATTTATGTCAGTATGATTGATATATATTTCAGTATATCTCTTATTCTATTTTGAGTGTGAGTTATTCATAATAATCACTAAGTAGAATATTCACTTTGCCTGGTTTCATATTTGTTTTGGTTCAAGTCAGATTCACTCTGCCAGGTATCATATTTATTTTGACACATAGAACATTCATTCTGGTGTATGTCATATTAATTTTGCAACATGCTGCGCATTCCAGGATGTGTCCTATATAGGGAGCTGTAATTTTGACATGAACGGCTTCCCATATGCTGCCATTAATGTTACATCACTTAAGTCATAGGGATTGTGCAAAATACAGGCATCCCACAAAAGAACAAGTGCAGCAAATGAATCACGCCCATTCAGCTGGAAAGTGTTAAGGGTGTGGTATGTAGCTGGTGGTGTGTTTTGGAGCACACTGTCACAAATATATTACTAAAGCTTGTTGTGATAGTGTGGTATTGCTTCCATTTTCAGACCGCACATTATCATTGAAGTGGCCACTCAATTTGCACAGGCATGCAGTCATACTGATAAAGCTATATAGAGCACTAAAGACAGTATGTGGAAATCAACTTTCAGCGAATAATTATTAATTGCCTATCACCCAGTAAAGTGCCTTGATTTGTGTTGATTTTACTGAAAATCGTTGTTTTCATCACATTTCAGAACTGCAAAAAAGTGCTTTAATTTGTACTTTCTTAAGTGCTGATATATTTTGAAATATTTGTACATCCTATTTAGAGGCATTTAAATGTGTTATGTACAAAATGCCATCCTACAGCCTTTCATTTCACACTCATTGTACTCTAGTAAGATTGTCACATCGTGCACATTACACAATCCTTTCATCTTGCATTTGGAGAAAGAAAAATAAACACCAATCCCCATGTTAAATGAATAAGCAGCAATTTGTCAAAAAGCTTAGCCGGACATTTGACCTCTGTCTTTGAATGCACAGTAAATTTGACAAGAGACACATTTTAAAGACACCATTATTGCTCATTCGCTTTCTGAAGTCCAGCATGATTATTTCTTGGGGTGCTGCAGCACCCTCCCCACCCCACTTCCAACAACTATGTATTCTACACACTACTGGGGCAAGCAGAGAGGGGTTTCACAGACTTCCCCCGATTCTGATGGATATTTCTAACCACGGATATATCACCTCTAGAATATCCCCAGGTGGTTCCCGAGGATTGTCCAGCAATGCTTCAGGGTACTACTAGGGGAGGTTGTGTGGCTCTGCAGTGAAGCTGAACTGCCCCAAAAGTAATGGAGCAGGGCTACGTATAAGCATCATCCTCTGCGCTGAAGTCAGTTACATTTTTATTGCATGCTTCGACACAAATCTGGAACTTTGCTCACAACATCATCACTGTTTTTTGACAACTTCACATTTTTGTGGAGTGTGCTAGGGAATGATGTTGCATAGCACACAGCAAAAATATGCCCCCACTTAAAATGACAGGACTCAAAGTGCGCCGAGACTGCAGTAAGTAGATGTCAATCACAGTCCTTTATGAGGTGTGTCACTGGTGCTTGGTATGCAGGCATGACTCTAAGTTATACAATAAGAGTGCAGATCTGGTCTGAATAATTCTCCCCTGTCGCGTTGTTATATCAAAGTCACCTAAACTATCCCCTAATTCCCCATTGGTCAGTTAATCATACGTTCATACACTACCCAATAATATTTCTATACCAAATCTATGAGTTCTAATATTTTGCTCTTCACACGAAGTTGATTGTTCCACTTTACGACGTCCTCATCATCCGGCTCATCTGGTAACAAATTTGTTGCATCTCCCTCTTCAGTCAGTGTCTTCATTGTTCGCGTCCTGGGAAAGTACATCTCACACATATTACACACATTTTGTTACATTACTAGGAACATCATCTCCTGTCCATTGGTTCTCACAGAAAGCTTTGGTTAAGCACTTTTAACAAGACAATGGACATTTCACAGTTTAGTTCACTCTGTCAGCATTTTATTAACTGCTACAGTTGTTGCATGAGGCCTGGCAAAACTAGGCCAAGACACTCGCTAAGTTAAGGCCTACAATTAAATAAAGCTATAGCATACTTCTTAACCCTGAATATGACATATTACTACATTAATCTAATACATTTTTAATATTTTATAAGTATTAATCATTAATTAGTATATTTCGTGAGCATTGGTGGCCATTCCTCAAGGTCACATTTTTCAAATGTGTGCATTATTTTTCTACGTTTATTCATTTTCTGCTGAATTCATTATTCAAAACACATAGACACTCATTAATTATTACTAGTTATGACACCTGCTTCATGATTACTCTTCCTATTTAAAAATGTTGTGACTAACACATATGCTTTTCTAAAAATATAATTTAAGAAGATAACTAGGGCAGTATTTTTGGGTTGTTATATAAATCAAAGTCTAAACACAAGTGAAAAAGCCCAAGCAGGGCTAGACCCTATCCCACAACTCAAAGACTTGCAAGAAGGTATGAGACTGTCATGATAAAGATCAAATTTCTCTGATGTCTCCTAAGTCTGGCCTGTTACCACTGTTTTTTTAAAAAATGATTTTATTAATTTGATTGTTCAACAAATACAAAAAAGATGAACAAAACGTCAAATTGGCAGCTGATTTCGCAGTACATATCATCAGAGATGAAATACAACGGGAGTGGCGCATAGCTCACATGCAAGTAGACACAGTATTTATTACTGGTGTGCATTGTTATATTTGTCCCACACTCACAATGAGAGCGGCATTGCTTCCTGTCTATTTAACAAATCATTTGTGAAGATCGTCCACACGTTTCTGGGTTGGGATGCCTTGGGCAGTTCCTCTCCATAATCTTCTAGAATGTTCTTGCAATAAGTCACTTCTTTCAGCCATCTTACTTGTGTGGGATATGCTCTTTTTCCCCAATGCATGGCTACTTGACGTTTAGCCAGTAGTAGTGCTATTGCTGTGAATAGGCGTGCTGCAGGTTGCAATGATTGCACCATTCCCAGCAGGCATATCTGAATCGTGCGCTGCATTGGTACTTCGATTATGTCACCCAATGTACCCACCACTTCTGTCCATTATTCCCAGATGTGTCCTATAATTCCCTTATTCTGGAACACTTCCATGCCAGATGTATAAACCACACCCCTGTCACCCTGCATCGAGCGCATTGTGTATCTGTCGGTAACCCGTATCGTTGCATTTGAAGAGGTGTGTGATACATCTGGTGCAGATATCTATAGGGTTTAATGCGGAGGTTGCAATTAGATGTTAGACAGCTGGTTATTAAGCAGCAATATTTCCAGTCTTCTTGTGTCAGGGGAACTGGGAGGACGGTATTCCAGTGTGCTAAGGCTTTGTCGGTCAGTGATGAGGTATCCACCTGTGTGGTTTCGCATAGTTTAGTGACTAGTTGTCTCCTATCCTTGTTCGTGAGTAAGATCTGTAATGCTGTCAGTGTTGGGGACTCTGCCAGGAACGTCGAGATTAGAGCCCTTATGGCATGTGTGAGAAGGTGGAAATAAAATTTGAAAAATTTCGTGGCATTGTGTATATGTTGTAAATCTACCAGACCCACAAAGGTTCCACTCAAATAAAGATCTCTCATGGTGGTTATTCCAACTGTTTTCAGCAGACTTTGCTCCTGGCTCATGTGTAACTGACAGTGGCAGGTGGTTTTCTACAGGTAGTTCGGGGGCATATAGGGGCAGTGGTTCCACCTGTGCTCCAAGTACGTGCCAGGCTGCAAATATACAGTCCACTGTGCTAATCTCTGTGCGAGCAGTGTCTCTATGTGTTCGTGGCAATACATGACACAGTAGCATGGGATGTACTTCTTCTGCCTCTGCAACTAGGTGTGGTATGTATCCGGACAAGTCGCACCAGTAGTGTGCATGTTGTGCTTGTGTGCATAGATAGTATGGGTGTAGGTCTGGCGATGTGAAGCTGCCTTTTTCGTTTGGTAGTGTCAAGATTTCCAAACTCAGCCTTGGTTGCTTCCATGCTCATATTAACTTGATTAGTTGCGCTCTCACGAGCTTGAAGAGCCTGCCAGTCAGGGTGATAGGAATATTGTTGAATAGGTATAAGATACGGGGTAGCACTACCATTTGTATGACTGCCGCTCTGTCTGCAAAAGATGGTGGCATTGCCATCCAGCGCTCCACCGGGTATTTTAGTTTTGAGAGAGCAGTGCAGTAATTAGCCTGCTGCACCACATTAGGGTCTTTTTGTATCCATATGCCTAAATATTTTACAGCATCTGTGCACCATTTAAGCGGATATTCTAGGGATATTGGCTTTGTCTGAGTCGTCAGTGGCAAGATCAATGATTTCTCCCAGTTAATATTAAGACCAGAGTATTGTTCAAATTTTATGTATTCCCTGAGTATACGTGTCAGTCGAGTTGAAGGGATTCTCACATAAACTACCATATCATCAGCGTAGAGTAGCACCCCGATAGAATGCTGCCTAAATCGGAGCGCTGCTTCTGAATGTCTCTGCCGTATAATGCAGGCCAGTGGTTCCACCACAAGAGCGAACAATAGCGGGGACAGTGGGCATCCCTGCCTTGTCCCGCGGTGTACTGACACTGTCCTCGACATATGTCCATTTATTTGGACTCGTGCCATTGGACTGCTATATAATAGCTGGATCCATCGGAGATACATACCGGGCAGGGTTATTCGCTCCAATATCGTGAACATGTAAGGCCATTCTATAGAGTCAAAGGCTTTTGCAGCGTATAATATTATCGCCTCTTCCTCTAGTTTGGGATACAGGGGATGCAGTAGTACAAAGAGCATGCACAAGTTATGAGTGGTAGAGTGTTTTTTCATGAAGCCTGATTGGTCAGGAAGGACCAGATTGGGCATAAGGGGCTGCAGGCGATTTGCTATTATTTTTGCTAATATTTTCGCGTCATTGTTTATTAGGGACGGTGGCTGTAAGATCCGCACTGGTCCGGTTCCTTGTCCTGTTTAAGGAGCACTACAATGAGGTCCTCTCTCAGTGATGTAGGGAGTTCCCCCTTTGAGTAGGCTTCATCATACACGTTATAGAGATGGGGGATCACTTGCCTAACATATGCCTTGTAGAATTTTCCGGTCAGTCCATCGAGGCCCGGCGCTTTCCTGTTTGATAATGTCTGTATCGTGTCGCGTAGCTCATCTATGTCTATAGGCCTCGAGAGATACTCATGCTGAGCATCCGACAATCATGCGAGGGCTATATCTTTCAGGTAGTCGCTATGTCGGACTTATTTGCATCTTTGGAATAGGCGTATAATGACAAGAAGAAGGCTGCAAAGACCTTCAAGATCCCTTCTGCAGTCCAGTGTTCTCGACCTATCACATCTTTTATTTTGATTACTTGCTGTGTACTTCTGGCTGGTCTTAATTTGGCTGCTAAGGACCGCCCTGGGCACCCCCTTCAGCATATGCTCTAGCCACGTATTGTTGTGACACATATCGTCTCTCCCGATCAGTAGTGTCCTGAGATTCGCTAAGGTGGTCTCGGATATGCGCTAGTTTGGTGAGATCCCTTGTGTGTTTGTATTCCTGTTCTAGCAGCTGAATAGCAGCCTCTGTCTTGCCCAGCTCAGTGTGTATATCCCTGAGTATCCCCGATTTCATTCCAATACAAACCCTGTGGATTGTGACTCTAAAGGCCACCCAGAGGATGCCTGCTTTTGTCACTGAACCTTTGTTGATGCCAAAGTACTCTGGTATGGCTTGACCTATGGTGTCTTTATAGACCTGGTCTAATAGCGATGCGTTTGAAAAATGCCATAGGAATGGTCTAGGTGTCATCATGGGAACAACAATATCCAGCCTCACCGGTTTGTGGTCGGACGTTTGTGCTAAGTGTTGGACCTCTGTTACCCATAGTCTTGCCTCTTCCGACACCAGCCAGTAGTCAAGTCGGGCCAAAGTCGCATGTACCGTGGACATATATGTACCCTCCCATGTTACTCCATTGCGTGTCTCCAGATGTCTACCACATCGAAGTCTGGTTTCTTTGAGTATTTTTGCAGAGTGGCAGTCATGACTCGCCACCCCCATTGACCTGTCATTTATTGTGTCTAATGTTGTGTTTAAGTCACCTCCCCAAAGAATCACTGGTGCACAAAGTGTTCCATAGAGAGGTGTAAAATGCAGGGTCATCAATGTTCGGACTGTACACATTCACCAGTGTGACCATATTCCCCCCTAGAGATCCCTTTAGAATAACATATCTTCCCTGTTCCTCTGTGATAGTGTGGGCTGCTGTGAATGGCGTGCTCTTTTTATGAGTATCATCACTCCACGAAAGTATGAGGAGTATGACAAAGCTACCTTTACCCTGCCAATCGCGCCCCTATTGTTTTTTCCAATGCGTGTGTCGGATGTGTTTCCTGCAGTAAAGCGATCTGTATGTGGTGTCTATCAAGGTATGCTAGTACCTGCCGTATTTTGCGGGGATTAGTAAATCCCCATACATTCCAAGTCAGGAGCGATATAGGAGGTGTGCAGTGAGATTGTCGATTTGGTGTTTCACGTATGGAATCTATAGTATTGAAGTGTATGTGTGCATAATTATCATACAAAATCTTCTGACATGAGATATCCGTGGCTGCATCTTAACGTTACCCCAACATTTTCCCCCTCCCACTTCTGCATCCCAATTATGCTAAAGAAAACCCCATCAACTCCCAGTGACTGTGTCCTCCGCATTTCGTATGTCTCTTAGAGTTGGTCACTAAGCTTAAACTCTACTAAATAAACCATTAGTCAGTTCTGTTCGGGTTGCACCCTCCTTAGGGGGTTCAGAAATCCGATATCCCCCAACTAGCAGGGTGGTCGTGGAGACTCGTGCACGGCTCAGGTTGTTTATCGTTCTTTATGGATAAGTGAGCATATTGTAAAGATGCGCTCACTGCAAGAATATTTCAAATTAATTTATTGTTGAGCCACAGTGACGACATCCAAGTATGGGAGGCACAGAGAAAATAACTGAAAACGAATCACACATGGAATTTCATGACATCATAAATACGCAATGTCATGATGTTCCATGCAGCTCCCATAAGTGTCACTAAGCAACATTACCACACATATATGGAAGGTCTGCACCCTCTATCACAGTTGTTATTTTCGCACTCATCCAGCCACGCTGTATACTGTCTATTATATTGAATCTGCAGTTGCCAATATGTTCTTGTCCGGTTGATTCAGTAGGCGATCGTAGCTTTGCATCTCATCTCCCACAAAGAACTGGATAGAGCCTCAGTGGGAGTCCACATTGGTTTCAGCTTCTGGTGGTTAGCGCTGCTTGTGTTTTCTCAACAATTTGTTAGTGCCATCCATTGCAGCTTGAGGCAAATTAAAGATTCGTGCTTTGCCCGAATGGTCTATCTACAATCTTACCTGGTAGTGCATGGCATAAGTGATTTCTGCTTGTTGTAGTTTCCATTTTACTGGTAAGTATTCTTTACGAGCAGTTTGCACCATGGTGGTGAAATAGGAGTAAAAAGGTAGATGGTTTCCTTGGTGGGTGATTTCTTTTTTCTCGCGGGCTAATTTTAGAACTGTGTCCCAGTCTCTATAGTTCAGCAGCTTGACCAGGACCGGATGCAGTGGTGCCGTGGGAGGGGGCTTTGGGGCTAGGGATCTGTGTGCTCTCTCTACCACAAACATTCGTGACAGGGCATCAGTTCAGAATATTTTGATAATGAGACATTCAATATAGGACTCAATGTTGCCTGTGTTGGTGGTCTCTGGGAGCCCTGTTATACGCACGCTATTGCGTCTCAAGCGTGCCTCCAAGTCTTCATTTTTTGCTTTGATTACCACTAGTACGTTTTCCATATTCAGCAGTTTTTCCTCAGACTTTACAGTTTTATCTTCTTGTTGGATACTCTTTGCTCAATGTCTGTGATGCGGGAGTCATGCTGTTCCAGCTTATTGGAGAGGTGCTCCATGTGAAGGTCTAGTCTATCTATTTTGCTATCAATCGTTTGTAAACTTTGCTGCATGGTGAGTAATGCATTTTCTATGGTACTTGCGGGTGAGCTGGGTGCCTCATTGCCTGGCGACTCGCTGTCTTTTTTTTTTGGCTTCGATTGTCAATCGGGTTTGCGATTTTTCTGATTTGCATATTGTCGCTACAGTCGTCACCAGGCAGTTTGTGTGTTGTTACTGACATCTTTATTGTGAGAGATCCCGGGGAGCATCAGTTCTGGGCCTTGCCCTTCACAGTCTATGGCATGGTGTCTAGTGTCTGATGGAGGTTGTATGCTCCGTCCTGTGCGCCGGGTCCAAGTACCACCCATTCCACCCCCAGTGCTTGGTGTACTGGTGCAGCGCTTGTCTTTGTGGCTCTGAGCCTGGATAGTTGTAGTTCGTAACTCGGATTGCCCTCACTTCTTCCTTACCAATAGTAGTGATTAATATTGCGCAGCAGCTGGGGGTGGGGCGGCCATCGTCTTGAACTGTCCTTGGGCCCGTGGGTGTTGATCTAGCATTGAACCTTGTGCCTGTGAGCCATTAGCTAGCGTCTTCCCACTTACCCCAGCCACTCGTTCGCATCTGCCTCGAACTCCCGGATGCGCCGCACCCTGTTTCGCCATCGCTCTGGCCCCGGTGCAGCACTGTCCTCCTTACTGCTTATGAAGTTGACTCTTTGGGCATCTCGTTACAGTCAAAGTAGTCCTCGCCGTCTCGGCTCCCCTCCACACGCTCTGCGGTCACCCGGCCCTGTCAGCCATCTGGGAGGACCCTCCTGCCACGGCTCACACACCCTGCGGCTGGGTGCAGGTCCGTTGTCGGGCAGGTTTCCCCCTCAGCGTGCTGGTTCTGCAAGCGCAATTTTGAGGCCCCCACGCGGGTTCTTTCTCTGGTGCGCCAAGTCACCCCACCCGCAAGTCACTTCAGTAGTGTTCTAATGTCCCATCTGTGTCTCTTGCTCCATTGAGGTGTATATAGTTTATGCCTGGGCCTGGATTTTGTCAGATTATTTGCTCACGGCCAGCAGAGCTGCACTACGGTGCACCCATCTTGCCATGGGCTCTCTGGCGCCCCCTCCGATACCACTGTTGATCCCAATGTGCACTGAATTTCCTGAGTCACTGTAGAACGCTCACCACATAGTGACCACCTTAGAGGCCATATTGCAGATCATTGGTGTGATTCTGGCTTCCTCTAGCATGCCTTCAGGTCCCAAAGCACAAATGGTCCTGAAGGGGGAAATATACTCTAGGCTTCCACCATGGAGACTGTACACTAGCCCATATGTATTAAGTTCCAATTTTTGAACACATTTATTGACATCAAACATTTCTCATAAAGCATATACTCAGTTGGGTTCAAGTAAGGTAGTAAAAATAGGTGCTCCAAATAATGCGTAGTGACATAGTGCAAGCGATTAGGTGAGAAAGTGCATCAGAGCTTTATCAAATATGTACATGACTGGTAACAGCGTATCACAATAGAACCAACAACATCCAAGGGAATGAACATTAAGTCCTTAGGTAATTCGTTTGGGGAATAAGCAATCCAATGTAAAAATGTTGACGTTTCGCCCCTACATAATTTTTACACTAGGGTCATTATCAGGACAATAACCTAAGAGTACATTCACCATGTGTCAGCAATTTTATCCAAACCAATAGAGTTTGTAAGTGTCAATCTGAAATAACTTACCCACTAAGGTATGGAGGTCACACTTGCCGATGGTCCATGTGTTTCTTGGAAAAGTGCACAAGGAAACCACTCTCTAACTAGTTTTATGAGACTAAAAAGGAAAGAGGCATCTCACCCAAGCTTGTTGATGGCTAGCGCTTCTTTCTCCATAATTGCATAGGACTTTTCTTGGGAAAATAGATTTTTCCTGTCCGTGCTTGTCTTTTTGGGACAGAACCACCCCCAAACCTACTCCTGAGGCATCTGTTTGTAGTATGAAAGGTTTTGAAAAATCAGGACTACAAAGTATGGGTTCCAAGGTGAGACTGGTTTGCTATGTATGGAAAGCTTCCAAGACTTCTGGGGAGGGATGACACAACCCTGTCTTGGCTTCTTTCCCACTTTTTAAGAGGTCCATTAGGGGAGAGGAAATCTGAGAAAACCTGGGTATGAACTTCCTGTAATAGACCACCAATCCTAAAAAGCCCTAGGATCTCCTTTGGTTTTTGGGAAGGGTATCCTGAGAATGGCTGTAATCTTTTCTTTCTGAGGTTGAATAATACCTTGACCTATCAAATACTCTAGGTGTTTGACCTTCCTGGCTGCCAAGTGACTTTTTGAGGGATTCACCATGAGACCTACTGACCCTAATGCTGCCAAAATGTTACTTTGGTGTGGTGGGTGGGTTTCCCAAGAGGGGCTGTATACAATGATATCATCAATATAAGCTGCTGCATGAAGGCTGTGGGACTTTAGTACCTTATTCATCATCCGTTGAAAGGTGGCAAGGGCCCTGTGTAAACCAAAGGGAAAGACGGTGAACTAATACAGACCCCCCCTGGAGTAGAGAATGCATTCTTTCCTTATCCTGGGGTCTGAGGGGAACTTGCCAATATCCTTCACATAAGTCAAGGGTATTGATATATTGAGCACCCCCCTCAAAGTTGTTCTACCATCTCATCAACTCTTGAGATGGGATAAGTATCAAATTGGGAGATCTTGTTGACTTCCCTAAAGTCTATGCAGAAACAAATTGCGCTGTCTGGTTTTGGGATCAGGACAATAGGGGTGTTTAATTCAATTAGAGGCGCTTCAGTGGCACCCAATTGCAACATAGACTGGCCTTCCATCGGGCCTCAAGCACCCTGTACGGTAGAGAATGTCTCTTGGTAGCGTGTTTATTTATCTATCAATTCTTTTTCTGGGTAGGGTTAGGTCAAGGCTGGGTAGGGCTAGGTCTAGCTGGGTCAAGGTAAGCTGGAGATGGAATGGATTGATCCCTGGACACACTGAAGAACGCAAGGAGGGATCCTTCACACATTGACATGATAGATTTGTGTCTCTTTCTTTTGTTTGTTTATTTCTACTCTATAGGTGACTGGTGAAACTCTTTGTAAGATGGTGAAGGGGCCTTGTCACCGACATAGCATTTTGTTCTCAGAGGACGGCAACATCAATAGCACCAGCTCTCCTGCCATTAATTCCCATATTTTTGCCAGCTTATCAATTTGGGCCTTATAGGTCTATTGGGCATACTTAAGGTTCAGTTTGGTTATCTCTCTTAACTGTCTGAAACAGGTTTTTAATCCTGTTATGTACTGGAGCAAGGATTTAGGATCACCATTGTCATGCTGGCCATATCTAGTAGTGTATGGGGTTTCCAACCGAATAAGAGTTCAAAACCAGAGAAGCCAGTTGTTAGAAATGGGGACTCTGGTAGGCAGAAGTATATACCCTTGTCTAAGTAGGGACCACAATCCTAGTCAGGGTAAATCACACACAACCCAAATTATTCTGTGCCCACCCTCTGGTAGCTTGGCACTGAGCAGTCAGGCTTACCTTAGAAGGTAACATGTAAAGTATTTGTGCAATAAATCATACAGTAACACAGTGAAAACAACACAAAAAATACACCACACAGGATTAGAAAAATAGATGATATTTATCTGTATGAAATAAGGTCAAAACGATAAAGATTCAATAAGCACAAGTTGAAATATCACTTTTGCAAGTTTAAAAAGAGTCTTAAATTTGTGTCAAAGATAACACGCAACCAGACCGCAGAGGAGGAGATGCGTGGAAAAATATGGTGTGCATCGGATTTTATGACGTGGCACAGACGATGCGTTGTTTCTTTCCACTCTGCAAGGGGCTTGTGTAATTTTGCAGTGCGCAGTCTTGGTTCCTCATTGCGATGCGGGGATCTTTTTGATGCCTAGGGACGATGTGGGGAAATCCTGGGCGCGCGGGAAGATGTTACAGGCATTGCATCAATCCGGTAGGGCAATACATCAAATTTCAGTTCCTCTTGACAGGTTGTAGAGTCAGGTCGGGAAGTGTCTGAGTTGGTGGGGTCGGAGACCCAGTTTATATACCTAAAAATGCCTTTGAAGTGGGGGAGACTTCAAAGGGTGGTTTTGAAGTGCACAAGTTCCCCTTTCAGTACAGGTCTGTCTGTCAGGGTCCCAGTAGGGGGTTTGGCAGTCCATTGTGTGAGGGCAGGCCACTAGCCTTTGAAGTGCCCTCCACCCCAGCTACAGTACCACGCATCTGGAAAACCACTGCCAAAGGAGGATCTTCCACATACCTTGCAGCTAAGAGCTGGAACAACCTGCCAATGACATCAAACAAAGCTCATCTCTCACCATCTTCAGGAAGAACATCAAAACATGGTTTTTCAAATGAGGCCCAGACCCACCACCAGCACTTTGAGACCCTCACGGGTGAGTAGTTGCACTTTACAAAAACTGATTGATTGACTGATTGACCCTTCCAGCCCAGGAAGACCCATTCAGTATGCAGATGACTGCAGGTGTGGCTGAGTGTCCTGTGTTTGTGCTTGTCTCAGTGAAATGCACAAGGAAGCTGTCAACCAGCTCAGCCCAGACGTTGATTGGAGACAGGCTGTAAGGCACAATTGGATTTTAAGTGCAAAGAAATGCTCACTTTCTAAACGTGCCATTTCTAAAATAGTAATATAAAACCCAACCTCACCAATAAGCAGGATTTTGGATTACCATTCTTATCATACTACATATGACATGGTTACCCCTTTCTGAACAGAATCTACCACTAACAGTGTATGAGGGAAGTCATAATGCTATCCTATGAAAGGGGCAGGCCTCACAGTAGTGGAAAACGAATGGAGGTTTTGTTTTCACTACCAGGACATATAAAACACACATGTACATGTCCTGCCTTTTACCTACACAGCACCCTGCCCTATGGGTTACCTAGGGCCTACCTTAGGGATGACTTATAAGTAGAAAAAGAGGAGTTTAAGGTTTGGCAAGTACTTTTTAAATTCCAAGGCGAAGTGGCAGTGAAACTGCACACACAGGCCTTGCAATGTCAGGCCTGAGACTTGGTTAAGGGGCTACTTATGTGGGTGGCACAACCGGTGCTGCTGGCCCACTAGTAGCATTCAATTTACAGGCCTTGGGCACCTGTAATGCACTTTACGGGGGACATACAAGTACATCAAATAGGCTAATTGGGAATGAACCAATGTAACCATGTTTAGGGGAGAGAGCATATACACTTTAGCACAGGTTAGCAGTGGTAAAGTGTGCAGAGTACTAAAACCAGCAAAAATAGTGTCAGAAAAGTGGAGGAAGGCAGGCAAAAAGTTGGGGGATGACCACCCTAAGGCTGTCAGGTCTAACACCAGCACTGCTTCATTCCTGACACCTGATGGACAACAGGGCAAAGGGTAGCATCTGCTCTCAGTTTCGAGCCTCAAGGTCTAAACAATTTTGTAAGCTGGTTTTCAAAGTAACATTTTATCGTTCCACTATGCTGCCAGTTTGGGGATGATATTGCTGTCCGAATTTGTTTCACTCCAAGTTGTACACCTCTGTTTCATCAGTTTTGAGGTAAATGGGATCCCTTGATCAGTGATTATTTCTCAGAGAAATCTGACCGAGAAAATAGTTAAATCATTGCTTTAGCAACACAAGTGGTATTTGGATGTCTGAGGGGAGAAGCTTCAGGATAGCACATTGGATAATCTACTATGAGTAGGACACATCTGCCCCACCCCAGGAAGGCATCAGAGAACCAATAATGTCCACCACAACCCGGGAAAATGGTTCATCAATTATAGGGAGGGGAGACAAGGGAGCCCTCTATGGCAGTGAACGGGTGTGTACTTGACAAACGGGGAATTCCCTACAATAATGTTGTATGTGGTGGGGAATGCCTGGCCAATAAAATCTTTCTATTACTGTATTCTCTGGTCCAAAGCACCCCCCACAGGTGGCTGTGTGCTAAAAACAGGACCTTGTCTCAGAAGGGAGTAGGGATGAGCAAATGTTTGAGCTGGGATGCCCCCCCTGCCGGTACAACAACCCTGGTTGAGTGCAGAATTAAGGTCCTACCACCTGTGGGTCTTCTTCATCTTTAGCCTTGTTCCATAGTTCCCGAAATTGAGGTTCCTCTGTTTGGGAAGCTTGAAAATCCCTATTTGATTCCCAGACGAATTCCTCTCAATACACAGATAGCCCTAAGGAAGCCTTTTTCTTGTGTGCCCTCCTCTTGTTTCTACTTTTCTTTTGCTTAACCATGGTAGGCCATTCCTTGTCTTCTGTCTGGAAAACTGGAGCATCCTTCCACCATGACTCTTCAGGTGTCTTACACCAAGGACTTCAAGTCGGGGCGGTCTGCCCCGACTATGAGCAGTTCGGGTAGCTGTGGTTTCAGCCCTACTTGTAAAGAAATCATTAGACCTTCCTCATGTTGTACGTTCACGGCGGTGAGCGTGTATTTATTTTTGTCCCCATGTACGTACTGGATATCAACCATACCCTTTGGTTAGGGTATCCGTCCAGGGATGACTTGAAGCCTAATGACACATTGATGACATCTACTGTCCAAGAGAGCTGCATGTGGTCTCTGTTCACCCTTATGCTACAACAATATGTTGTCCTAGTTCCTGTATAGGTGTAATACAAGGATCCGTCTAGTTTAATGTCCATAGGTTCTTCTTTTTATGGACATCCTCATTCACCACATTGGAAACACAGTGGCCCTGATGGCCTTGGACTGGGTCTGACAGCCACATGTACAGCTTCTGCTTTCCGGGGTCTTTGTGTTTTTGTGGGCCATATCGCTCCTGACGTCTTGCCCCTCCTTCCGCTCCCTTCCTTTCCTTTAGTGAGATCCTGAGAGCAGCTATAGGCAATTGCGATTTCCACAGCTGTCCTTAGGGTATCATTACCATGTTGTCTTATCCACTTCTGTATGGGAGGATGTAGGGACAATAGGAATTGTAGCAGTACAAAAGAGTGATGGACGGAGTGCTGAAACTTTTCAACCACTCACCCTAGTCACAGATCTGGGTTTAATCCATCATTCTTGTGCTCACCATGCCAGCCAAGTTTTGACCCAAAAGATGTAAATCAGTCTTGACCCTGTTCCCCATGGGAACTGTCCTGCCTGAACTGCCAGGCCAGCTCCTCCCTGGACCGTAAACAAGCATTTTTGGGGCCGGGAACCGGTTTCAGGGTATTACCCTTCATCAGCCAGGCTAGCTTGAATCCAGTGGCACAGTAAGCAAGGGACCCACGTTTTCATCCTCTGACCATAGTATCAGCATCTTCCTTCACTTTTGCATTGGTCTACACATTAGATCTGGCTTCCTCCCCCCATGTCCAGTTGGCAGGTCTTTTGTGTTGATTGGCCTGCCTCTTTTCCCCCCGTCTATCACTACTTTTGTTGTTTTGGTGACTCTGCCCACCACGGGTCTGTTCTGTTTCTTTCCCCTAGATCGCGTTGCCCCTTCTGAAGATCCTGTGTGGTGGATGGGCGCCGCGTGCCCAATGCAGATAAGGAGACGAGTTGGAAGGGAGTCTCTTTTCAATTTTCCATATTTTTTCACAGCTTGTTGAAATATACTAATTCTGGATATTGTTTCTCCTTGAATGGTAGAATGGTACAAGTGGTTGTAGCACCAGAGAGTGGTTTCCCTGTGCACCACTGCCCACATGGACCTCGGCGAGTGTGACCTACTTACCTTAGAGGGTACGTTATTTTAGATTGTATTGAAGATTGTCACTTGCAAACTCTATTGGTTTAGACACAATTACTGACACATGGTTACTTTATTCTTAGCTGTCTCCATCAAGAGTTATTGTCCTGGTGATGACCCTGGTATAAAAAATTATTTAGGAGTCGAAAGGTCAACATTTTTACATTGAACTGGTTATTCCTTAAAATAATTATTTAGGGACTTCAATGTTCATTCCTGTTAGAAATGGGGTCTCTAGTTGGCAATCGGTTGGCACCCTGTCCAGGTAGGAACCCTCACTCTAGTCAGGATAAGGGAGATACCCGCTCAGATAACACCTAGTCACCCCCTTGGTAGCTTGGAATGAGTAGTCAGGCTTATCTCAGAAGCAATGTGTAAAGCATTTGCACATAACACACAGTAATAAGTGAAAACACTACAAAAGGACACCACACCAGTTTTAGAAACATAGCCAATATGTATGTGTGTAAAATAAGACCAAAATGAAACAAATCTAACATACAGTGCTAAAGATATGATCTTTGTAAGATTTAACTTAAAAATAATGTTCCTTGAAGTCAATAGCTTCACTTGGAGCTATCACTGCGTCATGATCAACAAAACCAACAGTTCTGGCGGGCCGTGGTGTCGCAGGCCGGCTACAGTGTCCGGGAGACGCGCAAATAGTACCTTTGGATTTGCAGGGTGTTGTGATCCTCGTGTTGAGCTCCTGTGAATGGTGTTGCGGTGTCAGTTTCAGAGTCGGTGCAGGGGTCTTCGGGCCCTTGAAGTCACATGCGTTGTGAATGGAAATCCGGGATGATGAAGTGAGGTGTGCTGGCGTGGGTAGCGTTGGGCTGCGGTGCAAAGCAGGATGATGCGATGTGCAGTGCTCACAGGTCACTGTGCAGTCAGCTGCTCAGTGGCGGTTGTTCAGCAGTGTCAATGAGACCAGGGCTGTGGTGTGAAGCAGAGCGGAGCGACGTGTGGTGTCACCAGTTCACCATGCAGGCAGCGGCATCATCGTTGCTGAACCACTGTCCTTTGTAGGCCCAAGTCGGCAGGGTGGCGCGGGACGGCTTTGGGCGGCATCTACGGGTCGCAGTGCAGACAGGGACGTCTGTTGATAACACTGGAGTTGATGGTGCTGGCGTTGGTGTGATCGGAGCTGCGGGACGGGACAGTGCTTCGTGTACATCACAAGCGGTGTCCACAGGCCACGGTGCAGGCAGTGGCGTCGGTGTCAGCCGGAGCGGTGGCGTCGGGGATGGCGAAGCTGCGGTGTGAGCAAGGCGATGGCAGAGTGCGAGGCCCACAGGTCACGGTGGCAGCTTCAGATGATGGCAGCGGTGAAACCAGGGTTGCGGTGTGAAGCGTGGCAATGCGACTCCGTGCAGCATTGGCAGGTCACGATGCAGGCAAGCAGCATTGTTGGTGGCGTCGCAATGGTTTTTCTTCTTGAACAGCACAAAACACACAAATTCCAGTGCTGTAGGCAGACAAAATTGAAGTCTTTCATATCCCTGAGACTTCCAACAGGACGCAAACTCTACTCCAAGCCCTTTGTGAACTTTCTCAAGCAGGATACACAGCAGCGTTCACACTTTGCTCTCTTTTAAAATTAGAAACAACTACTGCAGGCCAACCCAGCAAAGCAACACAGCAAAGGGGTAGTACTCCTCCTCCAGCTCTTCCGCTCAACTCCATGGCAGAAGTTCCTCTTGATTCCAAAAAGGTTCTGAAAGTCTGGGGTTTTGGATCCACTACTTATACCCCTTTCTGCCTTTGAAACTGCCCAACTTCAAAGGAAAGACTCTGCTGTTGACAAGATCCTGCCTTGCTCAGGCCAGGCCCCAGACACGCACCAGAGGGTTGGAGACTGCATTGTGTGAGGACAGGCACAGCCCTTTCAAGTGTAAATGACCACTCCTCCCTCCACTGTAGCCCAGATGGCCCATCAGAATATGCAGGCTACACCCCAGCTCCCTTTGTGCCACTGTCTAGAGGGAATTCACAACAGCCCAACTGTCAGTCTGACCCAGTCGTGGAACACTCAAGCAGCCAGAGGCACAGAATGGTTTAAGCAAGAAAATGCCCACTTTCTAAAAGGGATATTTTCAAACAAACAATTTAAAAACCAACTTTAACAAAATATATATTTTTTTTAATTGTGAGTTCAGAGCCCTCTTCTACCTGCTCTCAAAGGGAAACTGCACCTTAAGGATAATTAAAGGCAGCCCCCATGTTAACCTATGAGAGAGATAGAACAATCACTGCTACTGGCCCACTAGTAGCATTTGATATACAGGCCCTGGGCAACTCTAGTGCACTTTACTAGGGACTTACCAGTAAATCAAATATTCCAATCATGGACAAACCAATCATCAATAGAATTTACATAGGGAGCACTTGCACTTTAGCACTGATCAGCAGTGGTAAAGTGTGCAGAGACAATAAACCAGCGAAACAGATCAGAAATAATAGGAGGAAGAAGGCAAAAAGTTTGGGGATAACCCTGGAAAAAGGGCCATTTCCAACAATTCACTTGGATGTTGTGATACATTGTTCCCAGTCGTGTATATATTTTGTACAGCACTGATGCACTTTTTTACCTCATCACTTGCACTACATTGCTACACAATATTTGGAGCACCTATTTTTTGTACGTTACTTGAACCCAACTGAGTATATGTTTTATGAGAAATATTTGATGTCAATAAATTTGTTCAAAAATTGGAACTTGATACATATGGGCTAATGTATAGTATCCACTGTGGAAGTCTAAGGTAAACTTCCCCCTTCACAATCATATGTGTTTTATACAGCATTTACTTTACCCAGGTCCTAGGGTTACTGGGTAGCCCCTTATACCTTTGTAATTCAGGTCCCAAAAAGCTGCAGGTGTCTCCAGTTGGACTTCTTCCAAGAGGTCTGCCCCCAAAGCCATCTGCACCCCCGGGGCCTGCTACCAGGCCTGTGCCAACTCTGGCACTGCCTTCTATCCCAATACTGAGGTCCATGCTGGTTCATTCTGTACCCAAGCTAATAGTGACTCCACCTGCATGGGTTGATGGTCCATTCTGATGCTACTCTCTGAACCCCAACCCAAAGCACCCCGATCTACACCCACGTTCTGCTATAAAATTAGAAAGGTGCAACAGGTAGGTATACAGTCAGATTCCAGTCCAGTATCTCAGCTCAACACCAGCTCCAGCAGAGAATTCACGCCATTTTATTTTCAGAGGCTGACCCAGTGCGGGGGCCTCCAATGCCTCCCAATACACTGCTGGTGATGAAAAAAGAGGCAGGTTATTCTCCTGTCATTATACTGAGGATTCAATGTATGTTAACCTCTCTTAAAATAAAGCTAGACTTGCTCTCTGGTCCTCCAACGTAAGAAAGCATCTTGTTTTCAGTGGCTGCCCCTCAGGTAAGTTCAATACTAGACTTGCCACTGCCTAATATAGAAAGGAAAACAAATGTATTGACTGAGATTCTTCAGCCAGTGCCAACGTTTTCTGATTCGTTATTGCAATTTAATGAATGTAATGAAGCCCTTCTGGCTACATGGTCTAGGCCTTACTTATTCCATCCAGTCAGTTGACTTGTGGCTAAGTCATGTAAGCAGGATCTCAGTGACCTAAACTTCTTAACCAAGCACCCTATACTGAAAAGCCTAATTGTTAGAGTTTGACAAGAAGGGGTTCATCCAAATTCCTTTCCGACCAACCCACTGGATAGTGAATCAAAAAGAATAGATGCACTCAGAAAGAATTTATTTTCTTCAGCCAGGGTGCCCCTTCAACTAGGAGAGATATTCTTGACCTCCCGCCTGCGGCCACCCCCTATGACGCAGTTCTTGCGAATGTCCCCACTCTATCTGGAGTACAGGGGGAATCATGGGTAGCTCTGAGGAACAAGGCCTTGAACTGGATTGCAACTCGCCTGAAACCTGGCCTGACAAATAAACTTTTCAAAGACATCAAGATGGTTAGAAGGGTAAAATGGGTGGGTAGAAACCATAAAATATTTAAGGGCGATTGCGTAGTTCTCTCATTTAAAACCCCTACGCTGGTCAAAGATATTTTAAGTAGTTTAAGTCCACATCAGATGACCGACCATGGCGTTGCCCTGCTTCCTTTGGGTTTCTTTTATACGACCACTAAAAACCACGATGGACCTGGCTCTTGTCTTGAGGATTATAGAATCAGGCCTGAGCCGCAATATATGATTCCTACTGCGAATAGATTTCGGGGGCTCAGCATGGAAGATACTGATTGACTATTATCTGATAAGGAATCCTGCAGGCTCAAGTACCCTACAGAAACATTGGACCTTGCCCGTCTGGGTACAGACAATTCGGCAGCAGACACTGGAGGAGAACGATCGGATACGGAATTCTCCTCTAGACAACCTGTCAATAATGAACTGTTTCCAAGAGCCCTTCCAAAAAAAACTTCT
This sequence comes from Pleurodeles waltl, assembly GCF_031143425.1. Lineage (NCBI taxonomy): Eukaryota > Metazoa > Chordata > Amphibia > Caudata > Salamandridae > Pleurodeles > Pleurodeles waltl. Next base: position 134,651,876 of record NC_090437.1, read on the forward strand.
ACCTGTCCCTCGACTCCTCTCATATGCACAGCAACCATTACTATTCCAGGGGAAACTCAGATAATTGATAAGTCTTCTGCGGGTCAGGCCAAAACAATGCATAAAGACCATCTTTCTTTTTTATTTTGGAATGTGCCCGGTCTCCGATCTAAGGTGGAGAATGAGGCCTGGTTAGAACACATCCAGCGCTTTCCCTGGGTGTGCCTCCAAGTGACTTGGGCTGTCATTCCGACCCTGGCGGTAAAAACCGCCAGGGCCGTGGTCCGCGGGAGCACCGCCAACAGGCTGGCGGTGCTCCTTTGGGCATTCTGACCGCGGCGGTACAGCCGCGGCCAGAAACGGAAAGTCGGCGGTGTACCGCCGGCTTTCCGCTGCCCAGGGGAATCCTCCATGGCGGCGCAGCTTGCTGCGCCGCCATGGGGATTCCGACCCCCATACCGCCATCCTGTTCCTGGCGGTTTCGGCCGCCAGAAACAGGATGGCGGTATGGGGTGTTGTGGGGCCCCTGGGGGCCCCTGCAGTGCCCATGCCAATGGCATGGGCACTGCAGGGGCCCCCGTAAGAGGGCCCCACTTAGAATTTCAGTGTCTGCTTAGCAGACACTGAAATTCGCGACGGGTGCTACTGCACCCGTCGCACCCCTTCCACTCCGCCGGCTCCATTCGGAGCCGGCTTCCTCGTGGAAGGGTGTTTCCCGCTGGGCTGGCGGATGGCCTTTTGGCGGTCGCCCGCCAGCCCAGTGGGAAACCCAGAATGACCGCCGCGGTCTTTTGACCGCAGTACGGTCTTCTGGCGGTTCCCGCTTGGCGGGCGGCTCCCGCCGCCCACCAAGCTTGGAATGACCCCCTTGGTCTGTGAACCCGATTCACATAAATGGCTATAGGACACTACATACTCCTGCTGTTCCTTCCCCACGGGGCAGGGCTACGGGCGGTTTGTGTACCTTTATATCCAATAAGTGTGATACAATCAAGGACATTGCTTTAATATCTAATACGTTTTATCAAGTGATTTCATGTCATCTAAAAAATATCGCACAACTGGTGGTCATTAATTTTTATAACAATGTACCTCTTCAAGATCTCCGATTAGTACTTAACCTCCTCCAGGAAGATATAGACCGAGTATGTGACTCTTCAAATAAACAGACTTACATTGTGTGGGGAGGCGATTTTAACACATACCTGTGCCCCAGCTCAATTAAGGGCTACTGCCCTCACGCCCCTGATGGTGATGACAATTTACTACACTTTACACACAACAACTCAGGCAATTCGTTGAATGAAGTCCTATTTAGCCTTGACCTCATCCTATGCAACTGCCTGACTCGGGGCAGGCCACAATTGAAACCCACTTCTAACGGTAGGCAAGCCAACACGACAATTGACTTTATTTTACTATCTAATAACCTCCTCCCTTAAGTACTTGATTATGATATTCAAGACACCACATTCAGCGATCATAATCCTCAAATCGTAGGTTTCACATTTTCTCAACACGCCCTTACACACAGGGACATGGAAGAGATAGTAGAAAATATTGAACTGGGAGCAAGAAATGGTTACACCATTCGGTGGTCAGACATTGAACCTATGGGTTTCACGAAACGACTAGTGACCAACTATGCTAACAAATTGAATATTTGCCTCACAGACAACACGAGTCCACGAGACTGTATCGAGGCCTTCATAGTAATTACGGCTGGCATAAAACAGTTTCTTAAGGCAACCTCTAGCAAATCAAAATTGAAAGAGGATAAAGGTTGGTTCAATGCTGAATGTACACAAGCTCTCAAAAACCTAAAACGCCACTTACATTCACAAAACCCGGATAAACGTCAACTAAGTTTAAAGAGGAAGGAGTATAAAAATGCCATTAAGAAAAGAAAACAGAACTTAAAAAATGAGGCATGGCAATCCCTCTATGATGCAAGCCTCCGGAATGACAATGTAAAATTCTGGAAAATTGTGAACTCCCCGCTCCTATTTGATGAAGAAACACCAAAAATGGAAATTGCCATCACGGAAGAAGAGTGGGTTGCCTTCTTTTCTGCCATATACTCCTCAGAAAATTTGGCACTAGAAACAAATCTCCCTAAATTAGACTGCCATGACCTCATCTCACCATTTACTCTAAACGAGGTCACTGACGCAATCAATGCAAGTAAAAGTGGAAAAGCCCAAGGCCCAGATGGAGTCCCAGTCGACATCTATAAATCTAATATCTCTCTTTGGGGTCCACTACTGACGCAGGTGCTACGCGCCTGCTGCTCAACTACTTTCATCTCGACCTGGGCTGAGTCTATAATTATTCCAATCTATAAAAAGGGAGATCGCAACAATCCTGCATGCTTCCGTCCTATTTCACTGCTTGACACACTTGCAAAGATCGCGGGACGCATCATTTTAAATAGATTACAAGATTGGTTAGAGGAAAATCACATCCTCTCTGATCTACAATACGGGTTTAGGGCTGGTATAGGGACAACAGAACAGGCTCTTAACCTAGAGATCATACTTGGTAAATATACAAGGGCCAAGCCCGGAGCTCTATACCTTGCATTTGTCGATTTAACCTCCGCATTCGATTGTGTGGTGCACTCAAAATTGTGGCCTATTTTGCTGGACATGGGGGTTGATACTACCATAGTCCACTTCATCAGGGAATTGTGCGCTGGTGCAAGCGCCAAGGTCCGCTATGGGCGTCAAGGGGAATGCACTTCATCTTTCCCCATTTAACGAGGGGTGCGTCAAGGTTGCGTGTTAGCTCCCTTATTGTTCGCCTTGTATATTAACAGCCTAGAGGGGACTCTTTCCGATGCCTATGGTGATCTTCCACAAGTAGGCTTTCGGAAGATCCTGGCCCTTTTGCATGCAGATGACGCCGTCCTGATGGCTCGTACCCCAATGGCTTTGCAAAGACTAGTAACAACCTTTGATAATTGTATGGACATCTTGGGCCTCAAAATTAATCATACTAAAACTTTCTCCATGATATATCCTAGAAGCCGCACAAAGAATTGTCATATAGATTTAAAAGGCGCAAAACTAATCGACACAGGGACATTTTCGAACTTAGGCATTGTGTTCGATGACAAAGGTACATGGGCACAAGCCATAAAAGCGAGAAAATTGTTATTCACGAAAACTGTTATGGCGATAAAAAACTTTTCTAAAAGGGTGGGGAGAGCAATTCCTAAAGACATGATGACTCTCTACAATGCGAAATGTGTCTCAGTAGCACTGTATGGGGCTGGACTCTGGGGATATCGAGACTGCACTACCTTACAGCTGACCGAAAATGCTCTCCTGAAAACAGTCCTAAGTGTCCTGCAATCAACATCAACAGTAGTATGCCATTCAGAAATGGGAGTAACATATCTTACAGATCTCATTCGTGTCCAACCAGTTCTACTCTGGCATAAAGTATGGACCTCAGATCCAGCGAGGTTGAACAGGGCTATCATAGTAGATGCCCTAGCCCTTACTTACTCGTCCAAAATTCCATGGCTAAATTAAATCAAGCACTTTCTTATTAAATTAGGCCAACCTGAGCTGTTTTTTTACCCCAGATGAATTGAAAAGAATTTCCAGGAAAGACCTGAAAAAGACCTGCCTCACCCACCTGGCCGAATTGAGATGGGATGTGGAGGCAAATAAATATAGTGTCAGGAGAAACCATATGATACAGCAAACAAATGGCATGGAACCATACTTATCCAAAGTCACGAACCCAAGACATCGGTTCGTCCTTACACGCCTGAGACTAGAGTCTTTTCACCGTCTCGTTAGTTTTCCCCTGATTAACGATTGGTCTTTACAACTGGAAAAATGTCCCTGCGATAATGTCTCCGATCAAAATACAATGCATACACTTCTCTTCTGTAAATATTACTCAACCTCTAGGAAAACGTTTGTGATACCACTTTTAAAATTAATGCACTTTAAACAATGTCGTCCAGCTTTCCTGTATCTTTTATCTCTTCCGTCTATCATGGTTTGCAACGGATTAGCCTTGTTCCTATGTTCAGTGATTAAGGCCAGACAATGTCTTGAGGCAAATGGGTGAGATCTCCAAGCACTATATTTGAGGTTTTTTTTACTTGTTTTTAATCAAATGGCTCATTGATTTTCACTTCTCTTTTAATTTCTTACTTGACTGTATTTATATTCATATTTATATGTATTTTATTCTCTGTATCGTCCCTTCTCTACCGAAAATTGTTTCTTATGTATAATGACTTTTATGATTGCTAAAAACAATCGAATAAAGTTTCTTTGATGATGATGATCTTGCCAGCCATCCAGAAGGACCCCAGAATGTCATTAGCCCAAACAATACAGGATGGTCAAGATGTCACCAAGTATACACCCTGAACTGGTTTGGACACTACAGACTGCATCAGCAGAGCTGCTGGCACCTCTGTCATGTGCAGGAGGCATACCTGGGTGCAGTCAACTGGGTTTTCTAGAGAAGTGCAAGTTTTTTTAATGGATATGCCCTACAATGGCCCCAGGTTATTTAGAGAAAAGGCTGATTCAGTTATAGAGAAAATCAAGGATTGTCCCCACAGCACAAACCTTAGGGTCATGGACACAAATAAGCAATTTGGCCACTAATACAGAAAATGCAATAGCTATTCCAGGGGCTAACTTACAGAAAATGCTAGCCTGTACTGCCACAATGAACCAATTCCTTTAGAAGATGCAGACGTGGCAACGACAGAAACTGTTCAATCCAGTAGGGACAGCAGCCATCCAATTTTTCCTCCCCTGTTGCAGAAGATACCAAGCCACTTTATTTTGCTCTCTATGCCTTATGCCTGGTTGATGGAGAGAGGGTACCTTCCCAGTTGCAAATCCTTCACATTGGACAAATGGGTCATACAGATTGTTCAAAGGAGCTTTGATCTGTCCTTCATGTTCTCCTCATCCCACCTTCCTCCCACACCAGAGGAACTTTCAGACAAGCACTCTGCAATTCTGATGACGGAAGTCAACCTCTAGTTTTCCAGGGGTGTCATCATCCCTATGTGCCAGACCCGGAGCAAGAAGGAGGATACTACTTCTTTTATCACATTGTTCCAAAGAAGGAGAGAGGCTGACAGCCTTTCTGAGGAAGGACAAGTTGAAAATGGTCAATAGGGCTCATATCCTTCAGCTTTAGAACCAGGAGACTGAATGGCATCCTTGGACTTGCAGCACACATATTTCCATATACCTGCCCTGCAATCCCAAAGTCATTACCTGTCTTTCAAAGTGAGCCAGACACAGTTTTAAATTACTTTGCTTCCATTCAGCTTTACATCAGCCCCTCTGCTGTTCACAAAGGTGGTGGTGCTGGTCGCAGCATTTCTTCATAGATTGGGAGTACATGTATTCTTGTATCTCGATGACTGGCTACTAAAGTTGGGCTTGCCATAGTAAGTCATAGAACACCTCCAATGACTGCAATAGTCCTGACATCATTAAGTTTCAGTACCATGAATCAAAGTTCCACCTGAGCCATACACAAAGACTTTCATTCAGTCAGCAATTGTGGACATTTTGGCATTCAGGGCCTTTTCTACACCGCAGCAAATCTGGGACATTCAGGATATGATCCTGGTGTTTCTGGATAAGTCCTGGGTGTAGATGAGGATGGCTTTGAGTCTTGTCACGGACGATGGCTCAGGATCTTCTATGGTGGCAGAAAAAATTCCAACCTGACCAGCAGCAGACCTCTCTCTCTCCTCCATCCAGAGTTCATAGTGGTGACAAACTCATCACAGATGGGTTGGTGGAATACACTTAGAGAGGTGGACATCATAGTCTACTGGTCTCTGGCAGAGAGAGAGCTCCATAATAATTTGGGACAATTTGTCTGGCACAGAAAGTATTCCAGGTGTTCCTCAAAGGGAGGGTGGTGAAGGTCCTCATGAATAACACAACAACCATGTGGTACTGTAACAAGCAGGATGGAGTTGGGTGTCAGGACGTGCTACTCCTCTGGATGTGACTGGACCAGCAGAACATTCTCCTGGTCCCAAACCACCTGGTGGGGTCTCTGAAAGACAGAACAGATCAACTGATCTGGTGTTGTTTGGTGTTGTCTGGTGTACTACAAGTGGTGCTTTCATCCTATCATGGCGCAGGCTGTCCTTGAGAAGTGGGGTATGCTCAGACTAGATCAATTTGGCACCATCAATAATGTGCAGTGTCTACAATTCTACACCCTGGAGATTTCTCCAAGGCATTCGTTAGGAGGCGCATTCTGGTTGAAATGGAGGCAAGCACTTCTTTATGCATTTCCACTGTTGCCTATCCTGCCTCGATTTCTGAGGAATATCAAAACAAACCGAGTCCCAGTCATTCTTATTACCTTAGACTGGGCCAGGAGAATTTTGTACCCAGAGCATCAGAGCATTTGTCCTGTGATCAGGCTACTGCTTTAGGAGGACCTCCTGTCTTTGTAACAGAACAGGGTCCTGCATATGACTCTCCACTACTTACATCTACATATGTGGAGATTGACAGGTGGCAGCTAAATGCACTTGAGTTGCTTACTGAGGTGGTGGATGTCATCCTCACTGCCAGGATGTCTTTCACAAAGTTGATCTATGCTGAGTGCTGGGTAAAATTTGTTACCTGGTGTGGTGCTCAAAAAACTGATCTCTTGCGAGCTAGACCTTCAGATGTTCTTTTGTTTAGTCTTTCCTTTTATTGGCGTCATAATATTTACCTAGCCAACCATCTTTGTTTAAGGCACCAGTTGTGATGCTTTTTATAAAAGGTATGCCCCAATGGGATCTGAACTTGGTCTTGACATTTCTCATGTTGACGCACTTCCAGCCTAAACCCAGCTGTTTGGTAAGGGCCTTAATACTGGATCATCGTTCTCATTGTTATTATGACAGCATGGTGCATGAGTAAACTGCAGGTGCTTTTGGTCCACCTGTCCTACACTACCGTCTTTCTGTACAAATTGATACTGAGTACTAGAGCGGCCTTTCCCCCAAAGGACGTCCTTTGCCTCAATGTTGGCCACTTGATTACTTTGCTAGTGTTTTTGGTACTGCCTCATGCCTCAAATGAGGGTCCATTGTCTTGATCACAAGAGGGCCCTTAGGTTTTACATCGACTGCACAAAAGATCATGACATGGATGATCAGATGTTTGTGGGTTTCTCTGGCGCAAAGACGGGGAAGGCAATTCAAAGGGGACCCTATTGAAGTGGATAGTCATGTCCACTGTTATGCACCTGCCAAGAACACCTGCTACGTAATGGCCAAGAAGAACAACCCTGAGGGCACCTGCTATGCACTAGTCAAGAAGCAGAACCTTGAAGGCATGTGTGCTCATTCCACCAAGGCCAAAGATGCTACAACAACTTTGGCATTAGGGTTACCTGTTCTAGACATCTGCCAGGCTGGAAAGTGTGCTTTGTTACATATGTTCACAAAACACTAATGCCTTGATAGCCAGGTACATTTTCCCTGATTGGTCCTGCCAAGACTTCCTAATCTGAGTCCAGTCCTTAGATCTTGCTCTTTTGGTAGGTACTGTGATGGTATCTATTCAGAAGGTAAGTAATCTGAAATTAGAAGTATCCGTAAGAAGAACAAGTTACTTACTTTCAGTACCATTTATCCTGACTGAAAAACTTTGAAGCATGAACAAGGATAGCATATCCTTGTTACTGCTCTTTCTTGCTCAAGATGTATGTGCTGAAATGTGCAATCACTGTATAATTTACATTAATATATATACTGTGCCAGCTACATTCATTGCATATGCTGAAAACTGCTGAAGACTAGCCCCGTCGCCCACTTTTGGATTTTTGATACACAACGAGGCTGAGGGCTTTCGTGAATAATTTATAACAGAGTAAATGTTGCCCATCTTTTATCTCCCCGGCGACCAAGAAACTTTCCAAGAATGAAGTTGTGGGAGCAGGATTGGCAGAGAAAGGAACGCGGGAGAGCTTTTGTGTATGGTCAGAAGAAGCTGCTATTAACACACACGCCACACGAAAATACACTGCAGCGGCTATTGCGGGAGTATTATCAGTTTGAACATTTACATTCCTTAGTATTCATTGAAAAATCGGCTCCTTGATATCACCACTGCAAAATACAGTTTTGCCCTGTTACCCAAGGACTAGACAGCTTATTTTTTCACATTTCAAAATATTTCATGTCAGCCATTCATCACTCTTATCCAATCAGTGTGGCACAGTTCAAATGTTAACAAACCACCGTTCTGTTAGGTGCTACCTTTACGTTTATCAATTCTGTTACATACTGTTCTACTGGGCCCTTTCACCCCGTTTCAACTAAACTGCCGTCTACAACATGTTCCCTAACTTCATCACTGTACCAGTTGTGCATGATTGTGGACACCACGGCTCGGGGCACACCACAGAGTGGCAATCATTGTTGTTTATTTCTGTGCCCTGCCGTCTGCAGCACAATTACAGTCATAGATCCTGATAAGGCCCCAGGTCTACTGTTCTTCAGAGGACACAGGACGACAGTGAAGAACTCCAAGATTCTGATATGTAAAATATGCAGCTCGTGCTTTGCTGTAGAAAATCCATACCAAACAGTCGTTAGTATTGCGGTACTTTCTGTGCAGCTCAACCTTAGATATTCTGGCCTAGCTTGGGTAGTAAAATACAACCATAAGTGTTGGCAGTAGTGAGTTCATTTCACACTATCTCCAGTGCCACTACACCTTTTGAGCTAATGATACTTAGTTACCTGTATTTCCAGCATCAGTGATACACACCACACATGTCTTAAAGAACAGTAACATATACTACAGCAGTTGTTGGACTTGAGGCAATGCTCTTGGTGCTGACGGATGACACCATCCTTGATTCAGAACATGTCCTTCTTCACATTAGTCAGTTGGGGTTAGTACAGGGACGGACCTTTCCTGCTTCCAGAAGTGGAAAAAAGTGCATGCGTGATAAAGGAAGTGAGGAACAGGTAGTAATTGCTTTGATAAGAACATTTTGCAGTACTGAATTACTCATTTAACTTCAATCTGAAGCCTATATTTGCTCTCCAGACTAGCTTTCTGAGACTTTAAAAAAAACCTATTTTCGTTGGAGAATTTTGAGTACTTTTAGACTGTGCATTTTCAGCTGCTGGCACTGATGGTCATCTGCTTGAATATATTCTGCCCCTTTAAGGAACACAGAAACTCGAACATCACATTTTCGTCTGCCTCATGATTTACTTTGTACCTCAAATGAACCATTTCGTTTCCAAAGTTGATATAGAAAGAGAAGGATATTTTGCTAGTCACTGTCGTCTTTCATGTGATCTAGCAAGGAGTGCATAGGTTGAGATTGTTATTTTATCGCTGTTGACCTTGTTGGCTCAGGTTCGGCGGCTGCGTGACCACCTAGCTACATAGGCCCTCATTAAAACCCTAATGGTAAATCAAGCTTACCGCCGTGTCGATGGGTGCCAACATACCGTAACCGCGGTGGTAATCCGCCACGGGTATTATGACCCACACTGAGAATAACGCCACAATAAGACACCCACACAAGTCCGCCAGACCAAAGGTCAGTAATAAACTGGCGATAGCAAAACCCACACCGTCACGCCAACAGGAATAAGCCCACAATATCATGACCCACGAATCAACGCGGTGGTCTTTCAACCGCGGTAAACCATTGGCGGTACACGCTGCCGCGCTCAAAATACCCACATGCAAAACACCACCACATTGGGCAATTCAAAATACACACACCTGACACACATACACACACCACACCCACAAACTCACACCACTATGAAACACACAATACCCACAACCCCTTACAACAAAAAAAGAGAGCAAGCACAAAGAGAGACAAGCAAAGAGCACGCCCTCAATCAGAGGCACAGAACACCATCACTCATACACCATCCACCCACATCACACTATACACCCCAACACACCACCCCACACATCACCTCACACATATCACTCACACCACATCCATGGCACCCCAAAGACACCCCAGGTTTTCTGAAGAGCAGCTAATGGTCATGGTGGAGGAAATCATCCGGGTAGAGCCAAATCTATTCGGATCACAGGTGCAGCAGACATCCATTGCAAGGAAGATGGAGCTATAGGGGAGAATCGTGGACAGGGTCAACGCCATGGGACAGCATCCAAGAACCAGGGATGACATCAGGAAGGGGTGGAACGACCTACGGGGGAAGGTGCGTTCCGTGGTTTCCAGGCACCAGATTGCTGTACAGAGGACTTGTGGTGGACCCCCACCTCCTCCCCCACAACTAACAACATGGGAGGAGCAAGTCTTGGCGACCATGCATCCTGAGGGCCTCGCAAGAGTAGCAGGAGGACTGGACTCTGGTAAGGCAAAACTTTACCATTATATCCCCCACCCTACCTGCATGCCATCATGTACCCCCACCCGTACCCTCACTCCCATCACCTCACATATACCCCACCATCACAACCCACACATCCCAATACCAAGCCCTGCATGCAACAACATTGCATGGACACCCATCACAGCCCTGCATGGACACCCATCACCACAGAATGCCCAGTAGAGAGACTCTCCCAGCCCCCATAATCAGCAATCACACAAGGCCAACGCGACAGGGAAAGCACAATTATACAGGGAAACACACCCATTGCACAAGATGGCCACACAGATACAATAACAATGTATTTACATCCCAACAGGACCCCTACCCAACGTCACCAGAGAGGAGGTGCCACCAACATCCAGTCCCCCCCAGAGGAGAACCACAGTGATGACAGCACCTATGCACGCCTGGATCACGATGACCAACCTGGCCCATCGGGGACCTCTGGACAGTTGAATCCCCTGCCACAGTCCCAACCCACCACAGAGCCTCCTCACTCGGGAAACACCAGCACAGCACCCACCCAGAGGGCCCATGCCACTGTCCCCAGGACACTTCAATCAGCAGTGTGTCCACCACTACAGGGACCCCAGGCAACCCCACAAACCCAGGACAATCAGGGACCTGGGGTCAGTGGCAGTTGGCACACAGTTCAGGGGACAGAGGCACAGGACAACAGGGAAGCTGGGAGGACTGCTGTGCGACAGGGGGAGGACAGGCCCAGGGAACCGACCCTCCACAAGGCACTCCCCAACATCATGGGAGCATACCACCATTCCCAGGAGTCCATGGGCACGGTACTGGCCAAGTTACAGGAGACCCAGTGGCTGCAGGAGGGACAGTACCTGGGGATCAGGGAGGACCTCAAAAAAATCTACACCATCCTGGTCCCCATAGCAGGGGTGCTGGCTGACAAGGGCAAGACCATGAGGGCGGCAGTGGCACAACAAAGGGCCCCTGACACTAGCCAAACCGAGGAACAGCCTCCCACCTCCGCCAGCACTAGTGGACAGGAGGCCCCGCCACAGGACAAACAGGCCACCAGCACCCCACCCCCTGCAGAAGGAGAACCTCCTTGCAAATGGTCCCTGTGATCCAGGCAGAAGACAGAGAACATTGCCAAGAGTCTGCCAGGAAATAAGAATCTCCTGATTGTCAACCTTCTGTCCCACTATGTCACCCTGTCCACCTTGAACTGCCATCACTTCCCTTCCTATGCCCCATTGGACAATGCACCTGTGATACCAAGAGACTGGACTCTACCATGGACCTTCCTCCACCATCACCCCAGCCCCTTGCCCGTACCACCATACTATTTAGCACAAAAAATAAACACCAGTTAAATATAAACCATTCTGGAGTCAGTGTAATGATTGGAAAGATGTATTCTTACAACATTCTCAAAGCATTGCAACATCTATGTTCATTGAATTATACCAATGTATGACAGTTGGTGGGCAGCAGTACACATAACAGGAGCCAGAATGGGGTACACAGATCTGAATAAAGGGAATCCAAAGGGAACAGTCAGTGGCCATAGACAGAGGGTAAGAGCCTGCCATGTACAATGTCCAAAAGTATACTGAAATGTGAAGAGGAGTTACAGTCTCTTACCTGTGTGTCACTGGAAGTACTACTGGATAATGTTTGTTCTGTTGTCCACATCTTCTTCATCTGCATCCTCTTCCTCGATGTCCACAGGCTCCACCGCTGCCACAAGGCCATCACCAGGCTCATCCTCCAGCAGAAAAGGCACCTGCCAGGGTGTGCAACATACAGCATGCCACGATGATCTGGCACACCTTCTTGGGTGAGTAGTACAGGGATCCACCAGTCAGATGGAGGCACCAGAACCTGGCATCCAGGAGGGCGAAGGTCCTCTCAATAATCCTCCTTGTTCGCCCAGGTGCCTTTTTGTAACGTTCCTCTGCCCTTGTCCTGGGATTCTTCACTGGGGTCAGTAGCCATGAGAGGTTGGAGTAACCAGAGTCACCTGCAAATATCGAGGGACAACTGTTACACACACACTAACCATTAGGGACAACCCAATGCCCAAACACCTACTTATACCGTGTGGGGACCCTGGGCTCACCTGTTAGCCACACCCGGTACCTCTGGAGTTGGCCCATCACATAAGGGATGCTGCTATTCCTCAGGATATAGGCGTCATGCACTGAACCAGGATATTTGGCATTCACATGGGAGATGTACTGGTCTGCCAAACACACCATTTGCACATTCATCGAATGATAGCTTTTTCTATTACTGTACACCTGTTCATTTCTGCAGGGGGGGACAAATGCCTCATGTGTACCATCAATGGCACCAATGATGTTGGGGATACGTCCCAGGTCATAGAAGTCAGCTTTCACTGTGGCATCCTCCATCTGGGAGGAAACGATGTAGCTGCACATGTGTTTCAGCAGGGCAGACAACACTCTGGTCAGCACATTGGAGAACATTGGCTGAGACATCCCTGATGCCATGGCCACTGTTATTTAAAAGGAGCCACTTGCCAGGAAATGGAGCACTGACAGGACCTGCTCTAGAGGGGGTATTCCTGTGGGCTGGCGGATAGCTGACATCAGGTCTGGCTCTGATTGGGCACACAGTTCTTGGATTGTGACACAATCAAGTCTGTGTGTGATGATAATGTGTCTGCCCTTCATTATTGACAGGGCCACCAGGGGTCTGTACACCGGAGGATGCCGCCATCTCATCATCTGCCTCAGCTGTTGTAGCCTATGGAGGAGAACGGTGAGCAGAAGGTCATTTACCATATAGATAGCACAACTGTGCTTGAATTAACGTCACAGAAGGAGTGTTTGAATTTGAGCATCAGGATATGTGCCAATATGTGCTGTGACGCCGTTAGGTGCCATGCCATGTGCCCCCCTGAAATGGCGGGTGCCTGACCTGTGAGGAGGGACAAGGGGAAATGAGGTAACTGCGCTGGTGTTGTGCTTCATCGCGGTAGGCGGTCAATGACCGCCGCGCAACTCTTTATTGGTTATCATTGGGCCCTATGGGTCCCAGGAGCCAATGGCGATGTACGCGGATGTCACCGCCATTTTCTACCTATTCATTCACTTGCTACCTGACCATCAACAGGGGAGGACCTACACTGCAAGTGCTGCTGTGACCTGATTCTGGAAGCGACAATGGCTAGAGTGTCTGGGGAAAGGACCCATGCCTTCACTGCGGGTGAGTTGGAGAAACTGGTGGATGGGGTCCTCCCCAGTACACGTTACTCTACGGTCCTCCAGACAAACTGGTGAGTACACTGTGAGCATGATGTGTGGGCAATGCCTGTTTGGAGCGGTGTGGATGTAAGCCACATGTTGGGGGGTGCTAAGGTGTCCTGGCCTGAATGCTGAATGAGAGGTGGTCACTGTATGTGCATCAGGGCATGGGTGGGAACTGGAGGGCAATGAGTATGACGGTCCGGACGGGTGAGTAGTTACAATTTCTGCTGTCTTTTCCCTCTAGATCAGCGCCCACCAGAAAAAGGGGATTTGGCGTGCCATCGCCAAGGAGGTGCGGACCCTAGGGGTCTATCACAGGCAGAGCACCCACTGCTGCAAGAGATGGGAGGACCTGCGCCGCTGGAGCAAGAAGACGGCAGAGGCCCAGCTGGGGCTGGCCTCCCAACATGGAAGGGGTGCCCGTCGCACCATGACCCCCCTGATGTTCTGCATCCTGGCAGTGGCCTATCCAGAGTTGGATGGGTGCTTGAGGGCATCACAGCAGCCACAAGGGGGTGAGTACAGTTTCAGAAAGCTGACTGCGCGCTTTAGGAACTAGCTGGGTGGGGGATGTGGGCTGTGGGTACCCCTAGGCCAGGGTGATCATGGCAGGGTAGGTCCCTTGTTTGCAAGCTCTGAAGCACCCCTAACCCAATGGTACAAGTGGCCAACTACTACTGGGCAGGGTCCTGTGGGTGTCAGGTGTGCAGATGCTGGCGTTACGCATTGTACCCCATGGGCTGGTGACTACCTTAGTGAGTGGTTGGGCATGGCCTAGTGCATAGGGCAGCTCAGTGTGTGTTGTGTACACCAACGGTAGTGGTGTAACTGGCATTAACCATGTGTATCCTCTGTCTATCCCCCCTTCTTGTTTTGTCACCCTGTCCTTATGTACATTAGCATCATCTGGCGGAGGAGCAGAGGCACCGGCGACGGAGGGAGCTGCATCCCACATGGCCCATGAGGGTGAATCCACTGAGGGTGAAGGCACCAGTGGGGCAGAGGGCGAGGGGAGCTCCACGACGGGGACAGGAGGTGATACCAGTGACAGCGACTCCTCCTCCGATGGAAGCTCCCTGGCGGTGGCGGACACCTCTGTGCCCACCCCAACAACAAGTACAGCCACCACCCCCCCTACCAGCACCACCCTCCCAGCAGCCCCTCATAGTGTTTCCCGTGCCCACTCACCCAGGAGGGTGGGCATTTCCTTCGCCTCAGGCACCTCAGGCCCTGCCCCAGTCAGCCCTGCTGCCCTCAGTGAGGAGGCTATTGACCTCCTGAGATCCCTCACTGTTGGGCAGTCAGCCATTCTGAATCCCATCCAGGGTGTCGAGAGGCATTTGCAACAAACAAATGCATACCTGGAGGGCATTCATTCTGGCGTGGTGGCCCAACAGAGAGCATCTCAGGCTCTGGCCTCAGCACTGATGGCAGCCATTATCCCTGTGTCCAGCCTTCCCCGTCCAACTTCCACTACCCAGCCCCAATCCCCTCTACCTCACCCTATCCCAAGCACACCTTCAGACCAGCATGCACACACATCAACACACAAAAGTGGTTCAGGAAAACATAAGCACCACACATCATCCCACAGGCACTCACACAAGCACCATACCCATGCACACATACCAACATCCACTTCCTCCACTGTGTCCCCCTCCTCCTCTTCGTCCACCTCCCTCCCAGTAGCGTCTTCACTCACACCTGCATGCACTACATCATCACCCACTGCCTCCATCACCAGCACACCCATCACAACACACCCCTCACGAGCAATCACCACCCCCACAACCATGCACACGCCCCTTGTGTCCTCTCCTAGTGTGTCTGTGAGCCCTCCTCCCAAAGTACACAAATGCAGGCACACACCCATTCAACAGCCATCCACCTCACAACAGCCTCCAGACCATGCAACTTCACCCAAACTCAGCAGACGTACACCTCGTACAACCACTACCTCTTCCTCCACTCCCACACCCCTTCCATCTTCCTGTCTCAGTGTGTCAAAAATGTTTTCCTGGCTAACATTGACCTCTTCCTTACGCCTTCCCCTAGGGCCAGGATGTCTAAATCCCAGGCCAGCACCTCAGCCACCAACTCGGCGTCCCCTGTGGTCCCTGCAAGTCCGAGAGGATCGAAGGGGGCACCTTTCAGGGCTGGCAGTGTGCCACCTACAGATGCTAAAGACCACCCGATTCCGCCACCTACCAAGGTTAAGAATGGGCCGTCATGCAGCACGGACAAGACGCACCACCCACCCAGCAAGGCCTCAGCCAAAACAAAAGAGGACAGTGCCAAGGTCCCAGCAGCGTCTACCAAGGTGGGGAAGGGACACAAAGGCAAGGGCAAGTCACTTCAGGGCTCGGAGTCTCCAGGTGAGGGACTGGTGACCACCATTTGTCCTGACAGTCCAGCAATCTGTACCACGGTGAGCACCGCCGCAACGACTGCCACCTGCACCGCCACCTGCACTGCCACCTGCACCGCCACCTGCCCCACCATCTGCACCGCCCCCTGCACTGCCGCTTCCACAACAACAGTCACCAGCATCATCCCCAGTGGGCAGCCGTCCAAGGCTGCTGGAGACGGCCTGGTGTCTCCCTCCACTACTGTAAGCACCTGCACCACGGGCAGCACGGGCAGCATCTCCACCGCAGACACCGCCGCAAGCACCACCACCTGTACCACCATATGCACCGCCACATGCCCAGCTGGTCCCGCTACATCGGACATCAGCAGCATCCCCAGTGGGCAGCCGTCTGAGGCTGCAGGAGACGTCCTGGACCCTGCACCCACCACTTGAGGCACCAGCACTGGCACTACCAGCAGTTTGCAGCCTAAGTGGCCGCAGGATGGAGTGTGGCTCTGCCTCCATGGAGTATCATGCTACCTGTTCCCTGCACATCTTGTGCCTCAGACACCCAGGTGAGGGAATGTGAACTGCCACACCCCCGGAGCAGCATCACTGGGCACAAGGCCCCCTCCAGAACCAGTGGAGAGATGCATCCACTCACCCAATCCTTGGCAGCATGAAGCAGACTAGGCACAAGGCCCCCTCCAGAACCAGTGGAGAGATGCATCCACTCACCCAATCCTTGGCAGCATGAAGCAGACTGGGCACAATGCCCCCTCCAGAACCAGTGGAGAGATGCATCTACTCACCGAATCCTTGGCAGGATGAAGCAGACTGGGCACAAGGCCCACTCCAGAACCAGTGGAGAAATGCATCCATTCACCCAATCCTTGGCAGGATGAAGCAGACTGGGCACAATGCCCCCTCCAGAACCAGTGGAGAAATGCATCCACTTACCCAATCCTTGGCAGGATGAAGCAGACTGGGCACAAGGCCCCCTCCAGAACCAGTGGAACATGTCACCCACTTGAGAGGCTGTGGCTTTACACTCCCCAGGAGCAAACAGTGGGCAAACCACCCACTTGAGAGACTGTAGATTTGTACTCCACAGGAACAAGCAGTGGGCAAACCACCCACTTGAGAGACTTGAGAGGCTGTGGCTTTGCACTCCCCAGGACCAAGCAGTGGGCAAACCACCCACTTGAGAGACTGTGGCTTTGCACTCCCCAGGACCAAGCAGTGGGCAGACCACCCAATTGAGAGACTGTGGATTTTCACTCTACAGGACATCGCTGTGGGCATGTTGCCCCCTCGAGGAGCAGTGGCATAGTACCATCTTCCGGCTGAGGTGCCCCCCCTCCACTTCTCCCTGAGGTCCCTGTGTTTTTTCGACCTGATGCCCCTACAATGTTCTCTCCGTTTTGAGGCAGGAGTCAAGTGTGGGCTTCGCCCATGATTGTTTGGCCACTGGTCCAGGGACATTTGCAATGGACAGTGTACGGCCCTCTGTCATATTGTACGTATTTGTAGAAACTGTTGTTTGCAATTGTTCACTTTATATGCATTTTCAAAATATCAGAGATTTGACTCAATTCCTTTTGTCCTTGCGTTCTTCCAGGGGGTTACGGGGTGTATCTGTAATGTTGTTGGATGTGTTAATGTGTATGGTGTTGTGGGTGAGGGGTGGAGGTGATGCGTGTTGCGTGTGTGTGTGTCACTCTCTTTTTCCTTCCCCCATCCCCTGTGTGCAAGGTGCAGTACTCACCGTCATCGTCGCCGTCGCCTTCTTTCAAATTCCTGGTGTATTAGTAGATACACCAGCATGGGGAGGACCTGCAGTTCGGGCTCCATGGCGTCCTGCATCTTCGTTGAGTGTCGAAAGGTGAGTGGTTCCCCTTCAGTGTACTGTTTCCGCTGTGCTTTTGATGTCATTGGTACCACCCCGGAAAAGCTGGCGGATTGGCCTCCCATGATACAGTGGGCGGTGCATTGTTTTCCGCCTGTCTGTTGGCGTGACCGCCGTGGTGTTTGTTGCTACCGGCCCTGGCGGTCGGCGTGTTAAAATGGCTGTCTATGATGTCGGTTTCCGCCGTGGTCGTGATCCAATTTTTTTGTCCTCCAGCCTGTTTGCGGTATTACCGCCACTTTATCTCCGACCGCCAGGGTTGTAATGAGGGCCATAGTGTGACTTCAGCACGTTTTGTTAACTCGTCCCCTAATGAGCTCATGAACCACGCACTCCCTCAGTCTTTGAACTTCTAGCCTATTTATTTAAAAAAAGAAAAGACATGAGGCCATTTAATTAATGAGCCATTCAATATGGAAAAAGTTTATGCAAGCTGAGTGGTAGTGGTGTCAAATGGATCAGGCTGTAAAATTCCGCCGGTTGTCATTGCTGGAGGGTCTTCAACTACAATGGACCAAATACTAAGGGGCAGATTTAACAGCCCCTAACGCCACCTTAGCACAGCCATAGTGTCATTTTTCTACGCTAAGGCGGCGCTAAAGTGGCATTTTCCCCTTGCTATATTTACAAAGTGGTACAATGCATGCATTGTGCCACTTTGTAAGCCCTTGCGCCACATTAGGCCTGTGCCAGGCAGAATGCATGCAAGGGCAGTGTTCCCGATCGAAGGGATTTCCTTGCGCCATTTTTTCAGCACTTTTAACACCTGCTCAGAACAGGCGTTAAAAGGGGGAACACCATTTTTTATAATGGGCCACTATGCACTATGCAGGAGTAGCGCCAAAATGTTGGCTCTATTCCTGCATAGTACATCAAGAGTGTAAAAAATTATGAAGCTATTGCCTCCTACCCTGTGCCATGGTGCTCCGTATTTTGAATACAGCGCTCACATGGTGGCAGTAAAGGGGCGATAAGGGGTGCAAGGAAAGTGGCGCTGCACTAGGTGCAGCATCACTTTTTAAAATCTGCCCCTAAGACTTGTTGGAGTGTGTCTTTTAAAGGCAATGTTAACATGAAAAGCTTGAAATATATTGTGTGATGAAGCTGCATAGAAAAATGTGTTAGCATAGAAAATAATGCACGCATTTGAAATGTGCCCACGGGGAATGGCTACCATTGTATACAAAGACTAATGAAAGCTGTTAATTCTGAAGTAATTATGTACTAATGTTTTGAATTTGTATTAGCATATCATAATTAGAGTTATATATTAAGAGTTTGCTTATTAAGTTAGAAGGCCTTAGCTTAGCGAGGGTCTGGGCCTAGCTGCCTGGTCTCATATTAAACTGCATTTTTCTAACCTGCAATGTGCTGTTTTCCTGAAGGACACAAAGCTGTACTTTTCCAGAAGGCATGTTTTTTATAGCCGTAGTAAATTCTTTCTCATGAGAACCGACTTGCTCAAGGAGACATTCTTGCTGAATGCAACAGTGTAATTCATAACAGGTGCAAGGTTAACTGGAGTAGGAGAAAACAATGGAGACACTGACTGAAGCGCAAAGTGTAACTTTTCTTACCTGACATTCCAACCCTTGAAGACCTCAATAACGTGGACCAATCCGTGACATGAGAACTGTGGTTTGTGGAAAATTCTGGCAAGATGCGTGAAGAATTATTGGACAGAGATAACGATGCACCAATTATTATCCAATGAGGGGTTAAGGGCTAATTAGACAGTTTTGATTTAATGGAGTGACCCAAGAAGAAACAAACTCTCAGAGACTACGCTCACTCACAAAGACTTTTCACTCTTTTGCTTTGTCCTGATACTTTAAAACATCCTCTACCCATTCTTACCTGATACTTACCTCTCCTCCATATGAGGGAAGGTCCTATTCCGTAGCTATGCTATATAGAGACTTTGCCCCATCCTATCTCTACTGATGGTGAATCGACTGATGTCCTGAGGACGAAGACTGACGCTGTTTGCTGATCTGTTGGATTGATAACTATCTGATGCAAAATTTTAATTGTCTGTTTGCCTTTTCTTTCTAGGTACCAACTGCTATTTTGATAGAGGCCATAGTTAAGATGTTTTCCAAATTCGTGTTTGCTAAAATGTTTTGCATGAAGCCCAACATGCTAATGCTAATTTGAGGTTAGTTAAGGTGTTCACAGATATCTGAAGCAAATAGACAAATGACTGAGTTCTTGCTTTGTTGAATCATGTATTACCTAGACTTTGCTAAGTTGCTGCATATTAATGACGTGTCTACATACTGAATTAATATTCTCTATGCATTGATTAACTGCATTCTAATCGCTAATTAGATGAGTTCCTAATGAGATTGATTGCTAATGAGATTAACATAAATGACATTAGATTGTAACTAATAGGGAAATAAATATCTTAACCCTTAACTAAGTTGGTGTGGCTATTCATGACTGAAAGGTCATGGTATGGTCAACTTATTGATTCTTGGTAAATGTTATTGATTAGTGTGATTAGTGATTGAGTTATTGATCTATTGATTGGTAATGCCAAAAAGACATCTCGTACTGGGAAGTCCAAGAACGTGATCCAAAGGTTCATCGACCTAAACGCGTCTCCTGTAAGTTTACTTATTAAGGCTCTGACGCACTAACAGACTCAAGGAAAGAATGGAACTTCTAGCCATGATACTATGGGACTAGGGACCAGATGTACCAAAGGGTTTTTCCCATTCTGTGTCAATGGGAAAATGTGTTCGTACATATGACCCTAGATTACATGGCTTGAGGAGAGAGTCACTATCCACCTATCCCCCTAGACCCTGGGACTATCACCCAAGTCCCATGGTCGTGCACTAGCAGAATGAGTGCACATTATCAGGCTTTCATTGACTATTACCTTAACCTTAGGGATAGTGGGATGTAATTCTGACAAAAACGTAAGCAAACAAACCTATCCTGGAGAAACTTTCTACCCTAACCTGCTTCGTCTGCCTTATCTGAATGACTGTCATTCTTAGGATTTCGAATCCATTCTGGTGAAGGCCCTTCATTCCTGAATAATTCCCTGCAGTCTTTTTACCAGAGTCATGCACATTCTTTTATGTCATGTGTCATGCCCCTCCTTGCATCTACTCATTCTTTGCCTCGTTTTGTGTGAAGAGATTAAAAGGATTACTTGGGATAGCTAGAGGATTTACCAGACATTATACATTTGAAATGTCTAAGACAATGTGAAGGGTGCTGAGACATACAGTCTGCTTATGTAGGACTCCATGTTTATTGGTGTCTTTCATGAGTGCGGATGATGAAGTTGATGGCTCAACCGATCAAATTCAAACTCTGAGATCTTGTTGAAAATGCATTTGCCACAGTTCTGAACATAACCTTTTCCATTTTTCTCGTATTTTATGACCCCAGTAAGAACATCTTACCCCCTGAAGGAGGTAGATCTGTCGGCACACAAACCAGTCTTCTGTTAACCTTACCTAGGGCACGCCAAAGCTTCGGACCAGGAGTGTTGTAGTCTCTAAATGGACTTCGGTGCTCCCTGACTCCATTCATCTATAATTTCATCTGAGCACAAGAACCAGAAACAGTACCGTAGCATTCTCAGTTAGAATGACAGACACAGGTCAATATTTGAGGAGTTTTATATAAATAAAAATATAAAGTATTGCTAAGCAAAATACATGAAGTATCTCACAAGCATGGTTTGCACTAAAAAATACATTTCATAAGAACTCGGTAAAGTTCAAAGCAAAATCCAGAATAGATTAGCTTTACAAAATGGGAAGTGGGGTATACTAGTTACAGAGGAAAATTATATCCTTTATAGGACTTTGGACAAAGGATTTCATACATTACTAAGCATTTACATGGGTCTCATGACATGCACCAATAAGGAACAAGCAAGAAGAAACATTTTCCTACAGAATACATTTACGAATTCTCTCATGACACTACTACATTGAATATAGTCGCTTTCACCGTTTATTCAAGCACATTAGTCAACATATTGTATAAACGATAGCCTGGGACAGTTGGTCTGTTGTTGGTTGGGTACAACATGATGAGAAATTCCTGGGAGCACTGATTGCCCTTTAGTGGGAAGATTGCAACTCTTTATTTAGCTGAGAAATAATGACAACAATGATCACGGGGTGGAGTATAGTGTCACTTCGAAATGGAAGAAGGTGCATCTTTGTTTAGGTCAGCAGAAGTTTAATTTCAAGCGGTTTAAAGCATAAAGATGAAACAATGTTCACAATGCCATCCTCATTTTTTAGGGTCGAGTGCGCTCTGTCCCTGTTGTAACCACACCCATGTCACTTTTATTGGTTTGTGGGCTTGCCTTTTAAAATTTGCTTGATTTCATTAGTAAAAGGCATGCATACGTCATGACTTTTCAGGTGTTTAGCCCTCATCAAGAGCACTGACAATCACTGAAAACATACGAGGCTCTATGTTTTCGTTATGATTTCTGGACTACTTTTTCTCTTTATTTCATAGGCAGCGTGATCTCGCTGGGCAGTAATCGAGCGTTTTCATGACTACCAGTTTAATTCTATTGTTTATCTTAGCGCTCCTTCGCGAATTCAAGGTTTTACACAGCGCAATCGCGCTCATTTTTTCTTTTTTATTACCTATGCAAAGGCGATCCGGACTGGTCTTTCTGTTCTGATTAGTCACCTTCACGCTCAAGGCTTGGAACTTTAAATCAACTCCCTTATGTGAAATTGTATTACTTTTCATTTTCAGTTTATGTAGCAAGAAAAGTGCGGTAGGAGTTTACAACGCTAAAGACTGTAAGTTGAGCAAACGCGAGACCCATTGCATTGCAAATGCTTCTTTACTAATTCGCTTTTGTGCCTTCTCTGCTCCGTTTTAGTCATGCTTTGCGTAGACGACTTTCCTAGCAATCTTTAACTACAATGCATTTATGAAAGAAGTACTACACATTCCTCAATTAATGTTAGGGCCATAAAACTGAACCTATAGTAGTCCCCGAAGTGACATGGAACATTCCAGATCTCAACTTGATTTCAAAATCTCAAAGTATTTCAGGAACAGTTTCAGATGCCACCAGTCTGCGTGCCCTGTAAAATGTATTCCTATGGTACAGCTCTCACCATCTAGAGACATTAATTGATGAGATTCTTCCGAAATGTCACGTGACCACCAGTAACGATCTAGATGGGCAGTTAATTCCAGGTACTGCCTCCCCCTCACAAGATTGTCTATGGTACCCGAAATAAGGGCCATCGGGTGCTCAGTATTAGCTTAGTGTCCGACTTCAACTTAATGGAGCTACTTTACATGTAAGACAAAGTGCAAGTGAAGACAGGGTAGACAACACTCAGTCCTGGACTTCCAGGTTCTAGATCATCATTTTACAGGGGTTTATAATGAGTCATAGGGGCCAGTGCAAAACACCACAAATGTGCATTATAGGAATGAGTGTGGTATGCAAGATATTGTGCCACAGCATGGCTGTCCAGCATAATTAGGTTTTTCCAAGTTATTCTAAAGATGGAAAGTCATAATTTTATTAAAGACAAGGAAACAACTATTATGCTAATTTTCTTGCTCGTTTGTTCAAGAGCAGACACATGAATCAACATTCAGACCCTCATTATAAGGCTGGCGGTCATCAGCCCGCCAGCCTCGTTGTGGTGGTCTTACTGCTGCCGACCCGGTGGTAAAGATCGCCACATCACAAGTTGTAGGGTTTGGCCGAAGCCAAACCTCCACAACGCCACCTGGCCCTGTGGTGCGGTTGCACCGATGCGGCCAGCAGTGAGCACCTCCAGCCCAGCGGCAGGCCTCAGCCTGCCAGCTGGTTTACGAGGCTGCAGACTGCCAAGCTTTCCGTGGCAGTCACCCCGCCACAAAACCCTGGTGGTAGCACACCCGGCAACAAGAATCCCCATTCCTGTCACCAGCACACACATGCACACATGTCCGCACACTTTCATGCACCCCCCGCACCTGTCCACATACTTACAACCCCCCACCCCTCCACACACTTCCAAACACCCCTCAACCATACACATCCATCCAAACACCAATACCCGCACTCACACTGACATACACACACCCCCACTCACACATACGCACCCCCTCTGCAAACATTCACACCTCCCTCCCCGCAACCCATTCATACACTCACCTGCTCTCCCCATTCACTCACACAAACACATGCACACATGTACCCACAAACACCCCTCACCTCCCCATCCATAATCATTTACAACCCCACCCCTTCCATGCACACATACTTTCACACACTCCTCCCTCCGCATACACACACTTGCACACATGCACCCCCACTCACTTGCAGACTTGCACACATGCACCCACATTTGCAGACATACACACACACACCACACGCATGCACTCAACACTTCCCCCCTTTCAGATGATCACTTATCTTCTCTATCAAGGAGGTCGTCTGGGAGGGGATGGGTCCTGGCGGTTTTGCACCACCACGCCAGCAGGACTCTGCTAAGCCATATTACGGCTTGTAATACGGTGGGCGGAGTCTTGCTGCCATGGTGGTGCTGGCGATGCAACCACCTCTTCAGAGTCAGACTTCCACCCATAAATGGGCAGAAGTCCTCCAATGACTCCTAATATGGCGGTCAGCAGACTGCCAGCAATGGTGGTCTGTTGGCTGAAGCGGCTTCGGCAGTCTCACAAAAAGACCGCCGAAGCTGTAAAATGGGCATCAGTAGTTTATCTAAAAAGTCAAAACTTCGTATTTTGAAGTATATCAACTCAGACAACCATATGAGGCTTGCTAGGCATCAATCAATTAGGTATAAATTCTCCTTATAGTCTAATCAGTCCTTTTTCTTGATGTGAAACAATAAATTCCACTTGTTCCCAAATCAGAGAACTAGTGATGAAGAAGCAGATCATAAGAAGTAAAATTGCAACCATCCGTTCTTTTTCTAGAGACACATTCTCAGGTGGCTTGAGATGAAGACTAAAAGTGAAAGAAAAAATATAGAAAGGAAGAGTAATGATACTTTCAAAAATATATGCAAATGAAAACACGAGTAACAAAGAAGGCCCTACAATATATTTAAAGTATAGCCCTAAAGGTGGAATAATCATCACATTTGTGTCTTTAATAATGTTAGGGCTTTCTATCACTAAAATAACTTGAAAAGTCCTTGTTTTATTGAAAGCCAGAGGTTTAGGATAAAACGTTCAAAAGGTAAAAACTGAATACTAATCAGTTGCACTGAGAATATCCTCTAAGCTTGATCATGAAGCAAAGGCTTTTGACACCAGTAGTTTTTTAAAAGAATGAGCAATTGAGAAAGGGATTTCAGAGATCTGGCACACAGTTCATATTCCTTCAGACAGCAGATAACACAGAATTTTGGACGTTCTAGAAAATAAGAAGATAGTTTGAGTTCTTCTGGCCATAAAGACACAATTTATGAAGGTCAGAATGGTTTATCGCAAATTTCCAGAGCTCTGCCATAAAAATTTCTTTTGAATGATATTAAATGTAACATCATGATCAGCTTACAGGTAAGTATTTCTAAGAAAGAGAGGGTTTATCATTCCACAATCCAAAGATTTATAACACTAACCTAACATCCCCAAATTATTTGTCTTTAGGAGAGGAAGGTGTACTCAACCTAACGGCACTGAAAAGACTGTAGCTAAAAGGATGCAACTCTTTGAGTTTTCCATTAACCAAGTGGTTTTGCGGGGAAGTGACCGATCTACAACACTTACCTTTGATGGCTAAAGAAGTTAAGAAACTTAGAATGCATCTACAGAAAAGGAATTGATGTGTGACCCCATACACCATTGAGACAAGTAATACTAAGCTGAGGTGTACATTTTACCTGGAGCAGAGGTGTTATTGATGACTGAGGCAGAGGCTGGTGAAGGCCTGAGACGAGGTTGAAATTAACTGGGGTAGTCAAATATGCATCTTTCAAATTCAAATGAACCAGCCAATTTGGTGGTTAAAGACATTTCTGCAGATGGGTATTGGTTTCCATCTTGCAATGGAGATAAACCACGAATGTGCTGAAATTGGACAGGCTTATTACTGTGTACACAGAGAGTTTGTGGTGTGGTGGGGGGACCAGTGGCAATGAAGTTGCCCTAAGTCCAGAAATCCCGAATTTTGAGATTTAGTGGTGTGTCAGGAGTAACTGTGATGAAGAAAGGAAAGTTTCCTTTACAGACTAGGTGGTCTCACACACATAATAGTAGGGCAATGTCACCTGGACAGACTCAACCTCCCAGTCAAAAGAACTAGGGGGGAGTGCTGAAATTAGGGTTATCTGGACAAACAAGGGATCCAGTTGTGCCAGGAAAGATATAAAAATACCTAGTCAGTCACTTGTGTAATAGTACACCTTTAATCGTGGTGACTGTTGGTATGGATAAAAAAGTGATGTGACCCCTACTGAGGATAATGACTCGAAGGGTCACCTAATTGTTGATGCATAGCCAACATGTTTCTGCCCAAAGCCAAAGAAGGTCTGGGGGCATTCGTCAGGGCCTAGGATCCCTAAATAAATAAATTAAGTGTTGTAGTAAGAGGGGAGTACCTCCTACAGAGGTGCTCTAGTAAGGAAACGAAAGGAAGCCTACCTGTGGGTAGATTGACCATGGCAGTCTAGAGTAAGAACGATAAATATTATATAGCCTTTCATCATAGTGCGACACAGCAAACCACAACACTCGAGTGAGTGACTCAGCATGCTTAGATGAGTCACAAGTGCATGCACTAACATGGAGCAGACCTGATGCCCTGAATAATGGTAGCAGGTCTCATATAAAGGAACTGGGGAAGGCACTTTCTTACCCTATTCCTGGTAGGCTAATAGCCTCTGGTCTGAGGGAGGGGGGGAGTCCCCTTTTAGTCACACACTAGAAACAGGGAGACAAGAAAGGCAAGAAATGCTAAAGGTAACTGGTAGGGTTAAACGCACAAACGCCATGGGTGAGCACTGTTCATAAGCGCAATATGTAGGTAATCCCTGAAGGCGTTAGTAGCAAAGGCAGGTTTTGAAGGAAGAGTCATAATCAGTAAACACATGCTCAAGAAATTGTAACCAAGGATTCGCGGCTACCCTGGGATCGTAGGAGGCTTATTACTGGGCATAATCTTTTGTTCTTTTTTTACCAGAAAGTTATTGCTTAATAAACCTCTTGGATATTGAAAAGGTTTTTTACAGGTCGCTTTGCTGGGATACCTTGAATTTATAATTCTATTAGATTCTAATCTTGTTGAGAAAGATGAAGTGCATTAGGAAAAGAAACCGGAACTGGATATTCATACAACTTTATTGGATATTCTTCTACTACTAACTTGACACTTGACGATTAAGGAATCAGTAGAAATAAAAGACCAGTTTCTAGAAAATTAGTGATGGGGCACACTCAGAAAGGACAAATAGGTTTAAGACGTATTAGTATTGTCGCTGATTCTGGAGTGGCATCTGTTCAGTTAAGGATGGAAAACTCTTTGACTTTGAGAGTGGAAGACAGGTCTGGTTTGTTGGAATCCAAGCAAGCCCTTGGAATTGTTCTTGAAGTTGTAGAAGCACTAGTTCTTTCAATCATAAGAGCAGTGGTTCGTATTGTGGCACCTATCTCTGCCCATCCTGGCAAAAACCTGTGAGCTGAAAACATTTCTCATTGAGGCTTGGCCTTTGTCAATAGAGGCAAATGCTGACACTTATTTAGATATTTTCTTGATAAAGTTATCTCCAAAAGGAAGACCTTGAGCTTCAGGTCTAGACTGAGAGAATTCTAGCTCAGTTAAACTATTATCTATTTTTTACAAAATACATTTTCTACATTCTTGGGAAATAGTTCATGTTTACAAATTAAACATATAGCTCTTTGAACCCAATTTGACAATTCTGAAAATCAATAGGGATGTATCATTCATTGGGACTCTCAACCAAGCTAAAAACCTTTCATTTTTGGACCCATAATGTTGAGTGGCTTATCGAACCATGATGCCCCTGCTTTTTTTATATCTTTTGGGGGGGTCTTTTCCAATTCTACCAAAGAATTGCAGTAATTCTGTATTTTATACAGGAGTAACTAAAGCCTGAGTATGCACCGTAGAATGTGGGTGTTCCACTCCAAGTCTGTAATATTTAGGATTACCTAACTCAGTTTGAATATGTAGTCTTACATACTCTGCAATATGTTTTGCAGGGGATCAGTCACAAACATAGGATGCAAAATGATGTTGGACTAGGGAGGGAAACATTGCGGGCTAATCACGCGCACAGAGACTGGCCTCCTGACGTCCTCACGATCCAGAGTTGATTATACAGCCTTTGCTTGGTTGGAAGCATGAGCTAAAGAGCCTGTTGAAAAGCCATCCTGGAACCCCCATGTGGTGATAGATTGCCCCCACACAGCTTGCGTGCTTTGTTGCTGTGGCCCCATCGATCTTACTGGCTTACAAGTTTATTGCTGCAGCCAACGGATTTCGCTCCGTGCAGCCTCAGCAGGCAGCTGGCTGGTTGGAAACTGCAGAGCTCAGCCTTCCCTGCCTGTGTCAACAGCACATCCAGAAGCAGAAATTGCAGAGAAAACAACAGATGCAGGTGCCAGGGTGTTGTGTTTCACTAATGACCGAGCTGAAACACTTGTGCACTGACAAACATCTCTGGAATGCGCTTCTTAGTCCAAAGAAGACATGTATTATTTCCTTACGCAAGGTTCCTAAAGGGAGCTTAGCATGCTGAAAGCACATGTTTAAAAATGGCCACAGCAATGAAATGAAAGAATGTACAAATGATTCTCCACTGTGATATACACAGCAAATATATGTGTCTGTGTTATAAGGCAATGCAAATAATGAATTAAAAAATATGCATCACCATGAGGCAAGGGCAAAACTGCATCAGATTGCCAGATCCCAGAATCGATTGAGGAGAGAGAGATCAATAATCCTCAAGGGAAGAATGACACACTTCAGCGTCCTGGACATGCCTGAGATCTGCAAAAACTCTCTGTCCCCGGTCCATCTGGTCTTGGCCTCTTATACTTTGAACAAACAAGAGATGAACATTTTAGAACCTCCCTCTCCCTGCAGAAGTTTATTTATTCAGAAAATGCTAATTGCTTTAGGCCAGCTTTGAAAATAACATGTCAGGACTTAGCCACAATCCCAAGGTGCCAATTCAAAACAAGACCGTCCCTGCCATCTGAGTACATTCTTAGCAGCCTAAGCCCTTGGTGGGAAAAAACATGAAAAATAAAACATGTGCACATTGTACAAAGTGGAAAACTACTTGCAGATTTTAACATAGCAATGGCTAATGTTTAAATAAAGTCAATAGGCAAAATGAATCTGGTGGTCACTAATGTGACGGTGTGCTGCTAGGCTAAGTGCAACGTGGAGTCAGTGGTCAAAACTCACATATCATTACACAGGGGAGCCGTGGGTTCCGGCGTCACATACTTGGGTCAGGCACTGCTGCTACTCTGTTGCATGCCTGTAAGAAAGAAACCTTCCCCGCGAGAGAGGAATCTATAGTGGAGGTTCTGATAATGCCCATGGCGGCTGCCCCCTCTGTAGAAACTGACTCACCTGATCTATCGACCACCGGCAACTCATGAGAGAGCTTCTGTGTGGCAATAGATGGAAGCGACGTGGATTCAAAGCAACAGTGTGGCAACTCAAACATAAACTCTTCACCCCTTGTGCCCTGCATTGCTCCTACTTGGCCCGTTGCCACTGATGCTGTTGAGACCGTATCGGACGCTGATAAAACACCAATCATGACCCCACTGTGCCTTCCTGATTCCATAACCCTGAACATGTTGATTGTGAGAACATCACAACTCCCTGTGGGCATGATAAATCAAATGTCTGAGGGGAGTTATGCTGAGGTTGATTCACTAGTTTTTTGGCCGGCTGTACAAGTTGGCCTATTGAGACAATCTGTTCAAGTTGGGCAAGGTGGGCAGGATGGTCAAGTGGATTTAAAGCCTATGGTATTCAATAACGCCCTCCCCACTGACTATGAGCCCCGTTCGGACTTCCATGATTACCTCTAATGTCATTGACACTGAGGCAGTTGGTATGTGCCTTGGTCTGAACCCCAACCCTGGTCTTAGCTGGCTCCACTCCCTGCAGGCAGTACATGGTATTGAAGGGGTTGCTATCTGATTGTGGCTTACTTATGCAGCGGACCTAGCAGGGGAAGAGCAACAACTGTAAAGGCGGTCTGCTGCAGAACTGGGCTCTGGCTGAAGGGAGTAGTGGGGGTAAAATTAAATGTCAAAGGGACAAATAATAATAACACTAATAAGGAGGGGCGACTATCTGAAAAGGCAACGATCTTGCAGGCACCTAAATCATCTTCTGTAGGGTCTTTCAGAGGGAGGTCCCCATCTTACAATGCTAACCTAAATGTCAATCCCTCCACGTGCAGCGGCCAGCTCCTAGGTAACTCTCCCTCTTGGGGGCCCAGATAGTATGGTACTTGTTCACGGATTCCAAGAGCCTACCTTGCAAATGGTAATATGGCTGTTGCTGGCCCAGCAGGCAGAGGCCAAGAGGCACTGTAGGCAGGTTTGGACTGACAATGCAGCTATACAGCAGTCACTGTCTAAGGTCACAAGCAAGGTGGTGGCTCTTTCAACCGAGATGGCGGAACTGCAACAGCGGGTGGCTGAATCCGAGGAGCTGGGATTGGCTCCTGCTAAAGCTGTTGCGCTGCATGATCACCACCTGATATTGGTACAAGCTACAATTGAGGACCTGGACTATATTCAGTGCAGGAATAACCTGTGGGTTTTTGGAATACATGAAGGGAAGAAGGGGGATGACCCTCGTCAGTACATTATTGAGTTGCCTCAACGGGCGTTCCCTGAACTGATGGACTAGGACATGGATTCACAGATCCAGAGAGCACACTGGTTGCCTATTTGTCTGGATAAAACTAAAACTCTTAACTCTCGCTCAAACCATCCACACCCTATTTTGGTCTTTGTTAGTAACTATTTGTTGAGTCAGGCAATTTTTGATAGAGCTAGACAAGTGGCTCTTGTTGCAGTAGATTCTTTATCGATCTTTGTCTGTTTAGATATAAATAAGGTCCAAATGGATAGACGATGGAGGATGCATCCAATGATCGACCCCTTAAAAGCTGTTGGCACCCAAGTCTTCCTTCAAGAACCTGCTGAACTAAAAATTACTTACAATAAGAGGACCCAGTTCTTTTTTCTGGAAGAGGATGCCAGGGCTGCCCTTAGCATTATCAAGGGCACTACATAAGATATGAGGCACAGCTCATAGAGGCAGCTGCTTAGTTATTTTTATTGAGGGGCTTCTCTCCTCCCCTTTTTTCCTTTTTTTTTGGGCTGCTGGGGTTAACCCTCTTAGTTACGTACTTATGGATGTCAACAGGGGACTCTCTGGGCAGGAGGCTCGTGCTCAGATCTCTCATCTCTTTTGGCTTATGACAGATGGACTGATGGTCGATGGGTATATCGAGGAGTATGGGGGCAGACTACTAGGGCTGTATCAGTTACTACAGCCAAGGCTGGGGGGCGGATTCCCTATTTGAGGGATGTGGGTGAGTATGGGATGCTGGCGGGAGCCAGTCTGGGTGGGGTAAATTGCAGGTCTCTAAGAGTATACCACTTTCACGACCGAGGGTGAGGGGTTTTCGGGGTAAAATTGGTTGACCTAATCCGGTCATTCAATCATCGTCAGATCTTACTTCAGATTTTACAGCTGAGGGAGTTTATTGAGACAGAGAGATGCAAGCAGTTTCCTGTCTTTTTTTGGTGGATACTTTTAGTCTAAAATGTTTGTGTTGGAATGTATCTTGGTTTTATTTCTTTAAAAAAAGGCAATAAGTACGGGAGGAGATTAAAATGTATACCTTGCATCTAATAGCTCTAACAGAAACACACCTTGCCTATTAAGATTGCCATTGGTTTAAGCAGCTGGGATATGGGTTAATTGACAGCACCTTCCATACTGCCCACATAAGAGGGGGGCGGCTTTGGCGGCTAAGAACCACACATTTTGTGAGCCCAGCTTTTTCCCTGCACCCTAATACAGCCCAGTGTTCAAGGATTCCTATGAGACCTAGGTAAGGAGCCCCAGACTTTTCTGGGAAATCTTATTATTTGTTTAAAAGTGTTTTCTACTGCTACCCGTGCCTATTTACTGTACACTCTCTGTGTTTCAGGCAGCTTGGCCTTTTTAAAGTGCTGTTTTTTTAGCCACGACTGTTTGAAATTTCCCCCCTAGTTTGTGGCAAAAGACTGCATAAAGCCCCCCCTTCTTTTTTAAGTAAAAAGGCTAGATAGACCTTAATGGATAACCAGAGTGTGTTTAGGAGACTGCTTCATATGTTTCTGTGGTTTAAATTTGTTTAGAAACTGTCTGCATTACCTGTTTTTGCCTTGAAAAAGCCACATTTCTGAGTGCACGAAAGCAATATTTCAGTGTTTTTACAATCTCTCCTTTACCTGGCAAATAGACTCTGCTAGCTTGGAAGTGTGGATTCAGCCTCTCTGTATCCAAGGAGATTCTGAATTGATCAGCAGCTCCCTTCTCCCTTCCCTCGGGGCCTGGGGCTCCAGTTAACTTGGCCCTTATATAGGTTTCTATTGGTTGTTGCATATGGTGTTGTGATATTTTGTTGGGGTTGGTCTTTCTATTGGTTTAGGGATTAGGGTTGGTTTTGTGATTGGCACTAGGGTTGAGATTCCTATTGGTTCCTGGTTTTTAGGGTTGGGTTTGTGATTGGATGTCAGGATTAGGCGTTTGATTGGTGAATAGGGCTGGGTTTCCATTGGTTGTGGGGTTTAGGGTTACAAATTTGATTGGTTAGGGTTAGGACTAGGTTTCTATTGGCCAATAGGGCTATTTAAGCCTGGGGCTCAGGGCGTCTCAGCCTGGACGTCGAGGCTAAGGGTGGAGAGAATAAGGGCATTTGCCTGTTTGGGCGAGGTCGGGCCGAGGGCCAGAAATGCTGCTCAATTCACCATTGACCAGAAAGGACCTTACTCCCTACACATCCATCAACATGCAAACACATTATCAGCAAAGACATCGAACTCATGCATCTCAAACTGACCTCATACAGATTGCTATGTCTCAATCAACACAAACCCCCATATACCACACCTATTACCATATCCACCACAACTACAACAGTAAAACACCTTCATTCTCACAGCAAATACTACTCTGTCCATTCCCACTAACACACCATCGCCCACACAACACAAAACCACATTATACATTACTTTCAGCCATCCAGATACACACTCCCCTGTTCATACAAACCAACAGCACTATCCTCTATTTGCTCCTGCCAGACCTCCTTTTATCATGACAATACCTAAACCCAGCCTTCCAACACACCATCTACAAACACCCTTCTCCTCTCTTTACCAATTACACACAACCATACAATCCTCACACTCCACCATACATATTACTTCTTCCAGTCATCACAACTAACACAAACACCACTGACACACATCTACCCCTTTACACACCTCATACACTCATCTCCAAAACACATCAACACCCCCTGTAATACTCTTATACCACCCACCAGCACTAATTCACATACAAATCCTTCACAGAAAACCACAACATCAATATCCCCTCTCACTATTCCACAAAAACAATATGGACCACACAGATCAGCACATCAAAATAACACAAACTTTCACCATACATTCCGTCACACCCACCCTCATGAGTTCACAAAGAATATAAATCATGACCTAGTTTTACCCCTACATTCTCATTCTTCACAAACATCTAACACAAGCACCCCAACACAGCAGCATTCATTCACCTGCCTCCCATCCATTGCACAATTTAGAACCTTACATTATGATCCACATGCTTCACCACCACCCCTAACCCACTCTCCCTCCACACTAAACAGACACAAATAAAATAAACAACATGACACTCCTAACAACTTCGCATACCTTTGTCTATTACATAATAAGGCTACCCTACAATAAAAAATACACTCTTCATGTCTCTCTCAGCCACCAATTCCACCACTGACACACAGATGACCCAACAAAATACCTACTAAGCCTGTTGGAAGAGGAACACTATATTGAAAAACAGAACTATTGTGACCCTCACACAGTTACCACAACTAACAACATACTTGCTACAAGCTCAAAATATACTGCTCACTCTTCTCCTAAACAAAACAACACCGCCACTAACGCACTTTTTTAAACTGCCCGCTCATAAATGTTCGATCGCTCTCAAAAAACTAGCATCACATCTATGACCTGCTCACAAACACACAACCTGACTTACTATTCATAACAGAATCATGGTTGGGAGATGACATGGCCCCAGTGTTGCATGAAGCCGTTCCTCCGGGCTATCAAACCATCACAAAAAAACGTATAGGCAAGAGAGGAGGTGGACTAGCTATTATATTAAAAAAAGCAATAAATCTCAGTAAAACATACAACATTTCCATGCAACGTTGTGAAGCCCTCCTCACCAGATTTCACCCTACTCCAACTTCCTCCTTTACAGATCTCCACCCAACAACTGAACATTCCCAGACACTTTTCTAGATACAGTCTCAAACCGTATTACATTATACTCAATCCTATGCATTGTTCGGGACCTAAATATTTGGTTTGACAAACACAATATGCCCCATCCAAAAGCTATCACCACTGGCCTAGTCGTATTGAACCTACATCAGATTGTACACAATCCCACACACATCGCTGGACACATCCTCAATGTCATTTTTGCAAAGCCTGAACTAGTTACCATTCATGGCATCATGCCAATCACATGGTCAGACCACCATTTGATAACTTTCCAACATAAAATACCACAAATCAACACACCCCACAACTACTTACATACATGCACCTATTGACCATGGAGCAAGCTCAATTGTGATGACTTGAAAACACAACTAACAGCCAACACAGATCTAGATACAATTAATTCTGTTTCAAAACTTTATGATTGGCTACAGGAAGCTTTTTATATCCTAATACCACTCAGAAAAACTAAGCAGGGCAAAAGAAAACCAACACCTTGGAGAAACACAGAACTTAAAAAGATTAATCAACAAATCAGAAGGTTGCAGGGGACCTGGCTCAAAACAAACAACATTCAAGACAAACTGCAGCTACACAAACAACAGAATATACAAATCATCAATCAAATAAGCTAAACAAAGGTAATACTCAGACAGAATTCAAACTGGAAAATCTGCAACCAAAGAATTTTATCAAATTCTCAATGAATTTCGAACACCAAAATGCATGGAAGGAAGTGACCCCACTACTCAAGATTTCACAAACAAACTGGCAACTCATTACACAACCAAGGCAGAAACATTGGACTCCTATTTAAAACAGAAGAAAACCATCAGCGCCAACCCCTTTCCTAAACTCCCCTCCAAGAATACACCAATCCAGCCTCTACAGTCCTTCAAACAAATATAACAAGGTGAATTTATGGATTTGGTCAAAACAAGCAAACCTTCTGGTCGCCCTTCTGACCTTTGCTGCCACACCTGTAAGAAGAATCATCAACAACTCTTTAACTACAGGAACTTTTCCTGAAGACCTGTACAAGGCATTCATACGTCCGTTATTAAAGAAAATAAACCTAGACCCACAGGACCCCAACAACTACAGACCAATCACAAAAGGACCTTTTCTAGGCAAGCTGATAGAAAGAGCAGCATTCGTCCAGATGTCACAATTCATTGAAGACAATTCCATACTTTCAGACTACCAAAATGGATTCCGCCCAGGAAAAGGCACTGAATCAGCACTCATAGCAGTCTGGGATGATCTTAAAAGCACAGTCGACCGCAATGGAGTTGCTGTACTACTTCTCTTGGAGCTCTCGGCTGCCATTGATACAGTTGACCATGACACCCTAATTCAAAGACTCCAGGAATGCGCATAGAAGGGACTGCTCTCGACTGGATTACATCCTACCTTCAAAACAGAACTAACATTATCTATTTTCCCCCCTTCTCATCCAAACCGTACCTCACAAAAGCAGGGGTCACCTTTGCTTTTCAACATCTACATTATATCATTACCAGAACCGATCAATGATTTTCAACTCACATGCTACTACTATGCAGATGACACACAAATACTACTTAAATTGGAATGCCCCAAAGACATTGAAAACTCAAAAATCTTCAGTTGCCTCAGAACCATTGGCAGTGAATGACTTGGAGTCATCTCAAACTAAATGCTTCCAAAGCGGAAATACTCACTTGTGGTCACTGGAAAAATTATGACCCACTGTGCGCCTTGCCTGATGATCTCGGACTACCTCGTCAATTATCCAAGGAAGTTAAAAACCTTGGAATTATAATGGACTCCAAGTTAACAATGAGTGCCCAAGTGGACAAATTAGCACAAACAAGCGTCATCACCTTGAAGACTCTGCAACGCATCTTCCCCCAACTAGGATTTCTACACAAGGTGAAGGCCACTATCTCTCTTGTACTATCCAAACTGGAACAGGTCAATGGCCTCTACCATGGATCATCTCTACCTATTATTAAAAAACTACAACGTATTCAGAACTCCACTGCCAGGCTACTATTACATGTAAAGCCACAAGCCCACATCTCCCCTGCCTTGAGAGCACCACACTGGTTACCCGTTGCCAGAAGATACACCTTCAAGCTGCTTTGTATCACCCACAAAGCTATACATGGAGCAGGACCACTTTTTATCAGAAACAAAATAACCAAATACATTCAACAAAGAAAACTCTGCACAAGATTGGCACCCCGCCTTAGAACACCACCATACAAGAAAAAGTCTACAGGTGGGACATCCCTCTCCATTCAAGCAGGCAAACTATGGAATTCATTACCCCCAAATATAAGATCCAAGGATAACTATCTTGTCTTCAGCAGACTACTCAAGAGTTGGCTCTTTCCTTCATAACCACCATATTCAAACAGCAATGGACTGAATATAGCTGTGTTGATAAACAATTTTAATCTGATTATGTGTACGTATATTCTAGATAGGTATAGGTCTTTAGGAAATATGTATCGCTACGATGTCATAACAATAAATTACACACATACTCTTTAAACCTGTTTAACATATGTATGGTTAAATATATATATATATATATATATATATATATATATATATATATATATATATATATATATATATATATATATGCATATGTGTGTGTGTGTATGCATATGTGTATGTGTGTGTATGCATATGTGTATGTATATGTGTGTGTGTATATACATATATATGTGTAAGTTATTCTATGCTTAACATGTTCATAGGTCATTGTATGGCTCCTAGTTAAGTTGTTATATTAGATACTTATGAATCCCTGCTCTCGTTTTTATATCACACTGATCAAATGTTTTATTATCATAAGCATTTCCCTATTCAAAAATTGAGGAAAGATAAATAAATATTAGAAAAGTACACTTATTAATTAACTTCAAATATTACAAATCTTGAAAGTCTATGTTTATAAACTACTACTTTTCTTCTCATATCATTATACCCATTAGTATATTCCTTGAACATATATTCACTTACTATGTGTTTACATATCTATTTATTTAGTACTCTAGTCCTACTGTACTAGAGAAACAAGTTAATAAAAATAAATAAAATAAAACCTATAAATACAATTGAAATGATAAATAAGTAAATTAAAGTAAAAAAAAAAATAATGAATAAATAAATTAAAGAAAAAGAAAAATAATTAAAAAATGTATATATATAAGTTTAAATTAAAATAATAATAATAATAATAATATAAATGTACTCTCTTGTAAGCTTTCCTTTGTCTACCCATCACCATATGTCATGTCTCTATTAATCTATCCTCCACCCCACTCTGACTCATCCTGAACCCATTCTGCTACTTTCATCTCCAAAATGATCCTGCCTAAGCTCTTCCCTCCTCTTCCACATCTAGCTCACCCAAACCTCAGTTTACTACCATGATCTCCCAAACAACTGTACTAAATTCTCCCTCATTTATCTCACCTTTGACTCATTCAAAACCCTTCCCTCTGCTACGATCTCCCTAAACCTTTCCTCAGACACTTCACTCCTCCATCTCTCCTTTACTCATCCCAAGCCTCATCCTATTACTATAAACTCACAATTAACACTTCTGGATTCTTCCCTCCTCTACCCCTCCATTACTCTAGTCAATCCAACTAATAAACTCACATAGAACAAAAGATGCGTGGCAACTCTCTCACTCAAAAGAAATATCAACCCACAGTTTCATTAAGGATACAATAGTCCATATACAATATGTTTTTTATATATATATTTATCAAAAGTTTGATCGAAATGATACCAAGTGAATTTACAATTAGAATACAACCAAAATGAAAAATTATTTTACAAAAGAATTATAAACACAAGATAATTGAAATTTTTTCATGATATTCTCCTATATACAATGATACAAATAATGCGGCTTGATAGTACAAATCCAGCCCATTTCAAGCTTATTTGTAGCCAACAATCATTTACAGCCAACACGTGTTTCGTCTAGGGAAGTCTCCTTTTGAATTCCCGTACGACTTCTTCAGGGCTACAATTTTACAAACACAAAATAAATTAAAAACATGAGAACCAAAATGCTCCAAATTTGTAATGCATCAAAATTGTGAAAAGGGAACCCACTAAGAAATCACCAAATAATCTGTCAAATGCTGAGGTGCCCACATGCAAAAAATAGTGACCAAAACAAAATGCACCATATAAGTAAAGACCTTCCCAAGTGCTCTTATATCTTCCACTAACCAAGCTTTTAGTGTGTTGATTTATACTAAGGAAAAGACCATAGTGCTAACACGGAGAACACCCATAATGGTCCAAAAATCAACTCCAAATAGAAAACACATATATACTAGTAAATACCTCGTATTTACACCATACTCCAAATTTATGAATTTAGTCGAAACTTATTATTTTTCAGGGCCATACATAATTCGTCTGATACAAAGGATAAAAAAGAGAAAGGAAAAGAGGCCAAATGACCTATTAAAGTAAGGTGCAGTCTATATAAACCATATATATTCATTGCTCGAACATGCTCCCCAATCCTAATTTTAAGTTGGCGTATTGTGCTTCCCACGTAAATCTTTTGGCATTTACAGCGTATAATATACACCACAAAGGTGGTATTGCAATTAATCAAAGTGTTAATAGTAAATTTTCTGCCCCCCTCTGTGAATTCACCAATATTATGGCATGCCCAACGGCACACCCCACAGCACCCACATTTGAAAAAAACAATAAGTTGTGTAGAAAGCCATGTTTTTTTAGGCGGGCTGATAGATAAACTGGGACATAAAATGCTCTTTAAATTCCTACCTCGTCGATAAGTTGTTGAGAATCTGACAGGTAGTAATTCTCTTAAAGCCTTATCATGTAGTAGAGTGTTCCAATGTTTCCTCATACATTTCTCAAGAATCAGTGATGCATCATTGTAACTAGTTATGAATCTTGTCTTACTCGATACGTCCAGCGCCGCTTGACGTTCTTTAGTTTTCAAAGTATCCCCCCTGGTAAGACGTAAGGCTCTATATTGGGCTCTCTTCACTAGCTTTTTAGAGTAACCCCTTGTGACAAATCTCATACCCATATCATCCACCTGTTGTCGGAAATCCTCATCCCGGCTACAGTTACGTCTTGCTCTCACAAACTCAGCGAAGGGAATGGAAGCAATTTGGTGTCTGGAATGTGAGCTACTCGCGATGATTCTTGGTGTTTCTACTTACTTTTACGCGGATACGGCGTTTCTATCATTTATGGGTGAGTTGGGAATATTTGATTCCAATGATTCTCTGGTCGAGCTGTGTACGCACGCTAGCTCGTCACAATACGTCACTCAGCTAAGTTTTCTATATTTAAGGAGTTTACTTTTTTCTTTCGTTTTACAGTTTCAATTGAAGACGGATTATAGTAATTTAGGAGATAAGGTATTTTATTGGAGCTTTATGGCATAAAAACTGTTTTGATCTTTGTGGTTTAAAACTTATGGTTTATATAGACTGCACCTTACTTTAATAGGTCATTTGGCCTCTTTTCCTTTCTCTTTTTTATACTTTGTATCAGACGAATTATGTATGGCCCTGAACAATAATAAGTTTCGACTAAACGCATAAATTTGGAGTATGGTGTAAATACGAGGTATTTACTAGTATATATGTGTTTTCTATTTGGAGTTGATTTTTGGACCATTATGGGTGTTCTCCGTGTTAGCACTATGGTCTTTTCCTTAGTATAAATCAAAACACTAAAAGCTTGGTTAGTGGAAGATATAAGAGCACTTGGGAAGGTCTTTACTTATATGGTGCATTTTGTTTTGGTCACTATTTTTTGCATTTGGGCACCTCAGCATTTGACAGATTATTTGGTGATTTCTT
Organism: Pleurodeles waltl; assembly: GCF_031143425.1. Taxonomy (NCBI): domain Eukaryota; kingdom Metazoa; phylum Chordata; class Amphibia; order Caudata; family Salamandridae; genus Pleurodeles; species Pleurodeles waltl. Next base: position 134,692,215 of record NC_090437.1, read on the forward strand.
AGTGGGTTCCTTTTTCACAATTTTGATGCATTACAAATTTGGAGCATTTTGGTTCTCATGTTTTTAATTTATTTTGTGTTTGTAAAATTGTAGCCCTGAAGAAGTCGTACGGGAATTCAAAAGGAGACTTCCCTAGACGAAACACGTGTTGGCTGTAAATTATTGTTGGCTACAAATAAGCTTGAAATGGGCTGGATTTGTACTATCAAGCCACATTATTTGTATCATTGTATATAGGAGAATATCATGAAACAATTTCAATTATCTTGTGTTTATAATTCTTTTGTAAAATAATTTTTCATTTTGGTTGTATTCTAATTGTAAATACACTTGGTATCATTTCGATCAAACTTTTGATAAATATATATATCAAAAACATATTGTATATGGACTATTGTATCCTTAATCGAACTGTGGGTTGATATTTCTTTTGAGTGAGAGAGTTGCCACGCATCTTTTGTTCTCAGTTTTGTTGGGTTCTATGACCTCAGGGTTTGGGTGTTTCCCTGATGCCTGCACCTCTCATTCTATAGCTTTTTATTTGCTTAATAGGGGTTCCTGAGCGCCTAATTTAAAACCCTAGCTTAACACCCCTGTATTTAAGACTAATAAACTCACATACCCTCTGCTCAAATTAACTCATAATATTACTAAAACTATACTCATATTTCCCTATAATAATCCACCACTAATTCCTCTTGGGTTCTGGACTAGCGTGCTACTCGCCGAAAAGCGCTTCGACTCCTCGTCAGGGATAGTAAGTGCTAGATAAATACTATTACAGTTACAATTACAATTACATATGAGGTTCGGAGGACCACGTCTGATGCCAGCGGCAGATGGGTAGTGTTTCAGCTTATGGTGTTTGGTCAGAAACCAGTCATCTGTGCCATTTATGGTCCCAAACTCAATGATCCCAAGATGTTGGAATCACTAAGCTTTGAGTTATTGGACTGGCCTGGGAATGTGTATCTGATTGAAGATTTTACCTGCGTTATCAATTCTGCTAGCGACTCAACAAATCACTCTGCTTCTCCCCGAATGACTAGGATTAGAGCCTCAGTTCAGGAGCTTGCTCAGTTGCATGGGTTCGTTGATGTTTGGAGGACCTTGCATCCTACCCTTCTGGGATACACCTTTTTCTCCAACCCACACTGGCATTACTCCCGAATTGATATGATATTTGTTCACAGGGCCTGCATCAGGGCTGCTGAAATTGTGATATGTCCTAAGGTCTCGTTGGACTATAACCTGTTACTTTTGCAGATTAAATTATCTAAAGTTGTCAGACAGCATCAGTTTTCATTTTGCGACATTTGCTCACTAATTCTGACTACCATACATTTATAACTAACGCTTTATCTGGATTTCTGATAGTAAATATGGGCACAGCCTTCCCCCCTTTTGGTGTGGAACGCAATGAAAGTGTATGTCAGTGGTATCACTTTGCAATTTATTTATGCACAGAATAGAAAATCACATCAAACTGACAGACCACTAGGTCAGACGCTTTCACATCTTTCAGCCTTACATGCAATGGCTGTTAAGAATAAGAGTTCTGAGGAGCCTGCTATGAATGCCCAGCTTATTAATGTTAGATCACAGCTTGGTCAAAGGTTTAGGGAAAGGGTGACTTCTACCTATGCTAGGAACAGGGTCCTTCAATACGAATACGGAGATTAGTTTGAGTGGGTTCTAGATCATCAGATTTTGGATAATATGGGTGCTGGCTCAATAGAGTGTATGAGAGTTTGTGATGGGCTAACTTATACTTCTCCCCAGGATTTAGACGACCAATTTACAAGAAACTATCAGGCACTATATTGCCAATCCTCTACCACACCTGTCTCTGAATCTCTGGCTTATCTCGCACGCAGTCAGCTGCTGAAACTTGAAGACACGCTTATACCTCATCTACGGGATGACTTTTCTGTTGGGGAACTTGAAGCTGCCCTCGTGGCTCTTCCCTCAGGTAAAGTGGCTCAGAGGACGCTATGGGGGTGATTCTGACCCCGGCGGTTCACTACCGCCGGGGCCAGGGTCGGCGGGAGCACCGCCAACAGGCTGGCGGTGCCCCACAGGGCATTTTGACCGCAGCGGTTTGGCCGCGGTCAGAAAGGGAAAACCGGCGGTCTCCCGCCGGTTTTCCGCTGCCCTGGGAATCCCCCATGGCGGCGCAGCTTGCTGCGCCGCCATGGGGGATTCTGACAGCCCATACCGCCATCCTGTTCCTGGCGGTTCTCCCGCCAGGAACAGGATGGCGGTATGGATTGTCGTGGGGCCCCTGGGGGCCCCTGCAGTGCCCATGCCAATGGCATGGGCACTGCAGGGGCCCCCGTAAGAGGGCCCCACATTGTATTTCAGTGTCTGCATTGCAGACACTGAAATATGCGACGGGCGCCACTGCACCCGTCGCACCTTCCCACTCCGCCGGCTCAATTCTGAGCCGGCGTCCTCGTGGGAAGGCTCTTCTGCACTGGGCTGGCGGGCGGCCTTTTGGCGGCCGCCCGCCAGCCCAGTGCAAAAGCCAGAATCACCGCAGCGGTCTTATGACCGCGGAGCGGTGTTCTGGAGGGGGGAACTCTGGCGGGCGGCCTCCGCCGCCCGTCAGGGTCAGAATGACCCCCTATATCCCCTTAGTAAACATTCAAAGATATTACAATACCCCCACTTTTTCATGTACTGCTATATATTGATGAGGTTGGTAGTGTTCCAGACACATTGAATAGAACAAAGATTGTGCTTTCTGTTAAGAAGGGCAAGCCCCCTGAGGAAATGGGTTCTTACAGACCAATTTCACCTATTAATGTGGATACCAAAATCTATGCAAAGATGTTAGCTACCCAGCTGGCCCCAGTTATGCCATGCTTAGACTCTGAACAGCAACATAGCTTTATCCCAGGTATAGACACCACAGCCCATACTAATACAGCAATAGCTGCTTTTGACATTGCAGAGTAGATGGGATTTAGGCTTGCTATGATACTGCTGGATGCTGAAAAGGCCTTTGATCAGGTGACCTGGGACTATTTATGTTTAACGATGGGGCATTTGGGATTGGAGACCGATTTTGTAAATGTGTACGGTCCCTATATATTCATCCATCTTCAAGATTAGCATATAATAGGGTACTTACTTCATCCTTCCAGATTCAGTGGGCCACTCGTCAGGGGTGTCCCCTCCCTCCTCTATTGTGTGCTCTGTATCTGGAACCATATTTGTTTTAATTGCTAAAAAATGTTGGGTACAGCCTTTTGTTGTCGGTGACCAATTTTTAAAAATCAATGCATACGTGGACTATGTTGCTATTTATTCTTCTAATCCGTTGTCAGCCGTAGAGGAGATAACTGAGGAAACTGGGAAATTTGGTCTGATCTCTGGGTATAAACTAATTATTGCTAAAACTCAGCTTTTACTTACTCATGAGCCAGAAACAATAACAATGGGGCCAGCAAGAGCTTCTTATTTAGGCATTCAATTAACTGTTCAGTTTAATCAGATCTGTAGGTTAAATTATGAGCCGCTGCTTTAGTCTGTTGTCTCAAACCTGTGGTCCTGGCATAAACTCATGATCGGTATCATTGGTAGGAGTAACATAATGAAAATGAATGTCCTTCCTAAATTTCTATATTTGTTTTGGGCAATTCCCTTGAGAGTCCTGAACTCTTTTTTTAACAAATTAGAGGGAGATAGCAGCAGTTTTATGTGGGGCCACAAGTGGGCGAGACATGCTCTTCGGTTTTTTAAAACTGCCTTACAGGCAAGGGGGGTTGTTGCTCCCCTACTTTAAGCTCTACTTGTGGGCAGCTTTTGCTAGGTGGCTGCGTTGGCTGTTGACTCCAGTTGACCCCGGTGATCTTGTGAATGGCTATTACCTGGCTCTAGGTCCGATTATTGTCTTTTTCTTTATAGAGCCATAGACCCTAATCACTACAAAAGAGTACGATTTAAGTTTGTTAGAGACAAAATAGCTATTTGGCAAGAGATGTCTGCTAAGTACTTGATTAAACTAATTCATAGGCATACCCCAATTTGGAACAGTCCAGTATTCCCTGGAGTGTTTCAGGAACATGCGTGTAGGGTGTGGGCAGGCTTAAGTCTCAAGACTGTTGGACAACTGTTCGACGTGAGTGACTTTTGCTCCTTTGTGGATTTGCAGGTTGCTTTCAATCTGTCCCCTCATAATTGTTTTAGATATTTAAGCTGAGGGATTACTTTTTGTCTTGATCCAGGGATAGTATTGGTCTCATTGGATCTGATATTCTTCTAAATGTTGTGAAATGTAGCAAGAAGTTGCAAATCAGTACAGTTTATAAGGTTCACGTCAAGCATAGGAAAGATGAAAGCATGCGGTTGGCTGTTAAATGGAGTGAAATACTCAGAGTAGATGTGACTTCTGCAGATTTTTATAGTGCCTTAGCGACAATTGACAGGATTGTTCACTGTAAATTTAAAAATGCATCAGTTTGAAACTATATGCATGCTTTACCATACGCCTGACAAATTTGTTCAAAGAAGGTAGAGCTCTAATGCAGCTAGGCGTAGGTGTCCTAAATGTGGATTTTATGCTGCAGATATCCTTCACATGCTCTATGCCTGCCCTGCTCTTCAGGAGTTTTGGTCAGGGGTGACTCGATTGACCACTGCGGGTTTGGGTTATACCATACCTCTCACCCCTACCACCACAATGCTGGGATACAAAAGGGTGCAGGGTGCTGGAATTAGGAGACTGTTGGCCATTCTCATAATTTCTGCTAGACTACGTATAGCACGGATGTGTGTTTCAGTTGTCTCTCCGCAAGCTATGGCCTGGTGGGCAACAATCTGGCAAGTCTATGGCTGTAAATTGGCATTTGCTTGAAGTAGGGGAATTTTCTCCCTTACGGAGTTTGAAAAAACTTTGGGGACCTTTAACTGGGAATTCTGAAACCTCCCCTCCCCCATTGCTCTATTGCTTTCATATTATCCCAAATCAAATGATTCTGGTATATTGTTGTGTTTTTTCTCTTTTTTTTCTTTTGGTATCTATACTTTTCTTGCTCTGTCTCTTCTTAGGTTTGACTTGAACCATGGGGTTTCTTCCCCCTAATCTGCTTGCTGTATTTGATTCGTTTAATTTCAACCAAGTAGAAATTATAAAAAATGGGGGGGGAAAGATGCAGAATGAAAGAAGGCTCAAATGAAAGATCACCCATGTGATCCAAAATTTCAGATTGTTCATTCTAATTAGAATTCTCATTCTTAAATTGAGATGATACACATTTTTTACTAGGCCTAAATCAATTTAAAGTAGAAGAATCATCTGCCACATCAGAATCTTTGTCAGGAGATTAAAACTGTACTTCATTATTAGAAGGCTCGAGGATCATAGACACATTCAATCTTCTTCTAGCCTTTTGTCCTACTTCAATGCAAGAGGGTCCATGGTCTGGAATAACAGCAGGATCTGGAGTGGTAAAAAAATCACCAGTTAAAATGCTCTGACCATCAGGTATGACAATAATGGGTGTAAGGAAATGCCTCTTTTTGAATGTTCACCCCAACATTTTTAGAATGATGCTGCTGGTGCACTGAAAGTGCACTGAGGCCTACTATCCAGACCTGAGTGCCAGTCTTCTAACCCCTTACAAAGTGTATGTTGAAGTGGCTATCCCCAATTGGCAAGTACTGGCTTACTTATAAGTCCCTAGAATATGGTACCAAAGGCATGTAAGGCAGAGTGCCCATCCAGGGCAGGAGCACTGTTTGTGCCATCCTGTGTATGACAATGTACAAAATGGCTCCCAAATTACCACTGCAGACTGGAAGAGCAGTGATTACACTGCTAGTTCGACTTTGCCATTCGAACCAATGGCAAAACCCTATCTTCTCTTATTAACCGATAGTAGTCTCTCCTAAGGAAGGTCTATGGATCCCAAAGGAAGGGAGCTGTATATTATTAAGTAGGTAATGTATTTGTGTATATATATGTCTTAGCAGCAAGACCTCTAAATTGTCATTTTGCTGTGGAAAAGCTAGTAGCCCCATTGGTTAACACAGAGTAACCAGCTGACCCCTCAGCCCAGCTAACCTCTGAATGGGACCATCTAGCTGGCACTGTAAAGTATCAAATTAATTGTGGCATTAAATCTGACTTGATACCCAAGTCAAATTCAACACCACTGTTAATGAAATACAACTTTTACAAAGTTGCCACTCTGTGACTATGTTTGTTCAGTGACCTCACATTGTCATTGGCCACCAGACAGCATTCTGCTCACTTGGAGAGTAGTGTGAATGACTCCCAGGCTTGGGAACAGTCAGGACGATGTTTTACCCCCCCCCCCTTTGCAGGCAGCCACTTAGGGTGTTAGCCCAAAAGGTGAGCTTCAAAGGCAAAGACTCCTTTAGTAGCCAAATGGCCATTACACTGCTGAGGGGCTGTCCTTTGTTCAGGTAGACATGCTGGTGACAGGGGCAGAGAGGGGAGACTAGTGCCCAAACCTGTTTTCCTGTGGGCGTGAAACCTACAGGTAGCCACAAATCTAGAGTGGGCTGCCAAGCTCCTAACAGCGGAGGAAGGGGTCAGACATCTTGGGAAGAATAGTGCACTGTGGGATTGTCAGATGCCAAATATAGACATAAAGTCATCACCAAGAGGGAGGGTATCTGGTTGCCCATTGGCTAGTGATCGTATCATCCCCGAAGGGCACTTTCTGTGAATAAATGTGGCACCCCTGACACCCTGAACCTCAGATCACATCTGAAATGGAACGAGGACCAAAGAAGGACTGTCCTACCGACCCCTGGACTGTGCAAAGAGAGGCTGCACCATCTGCTGGACTGCACCTGCTGCACCTTGGGCTAGTGAAGAGAGGACTGTACTTGTGGCTCCTGGCTCAGGAAAAAAGTCATTCCCCAGCCCCAGACCACAGAAGTGACTCCAAGGGCCATTTGGCTGACCCCTTTGAACCAGCTCCAGGGACAAAAGGAATATAGTAGCCCAACTCATTAAGTCAGTAGCCACTTTGGAAGAATCCCCACTGACTGTGCTGGGTGCCTCATGAGACTGATCCTTGAGTGTCGTCTGAGCCCAGATTTATTGCCCAAGTGGGACATCAGCCCCCATCAAAGTATACAGCTGGGACCGTTGTGTATGGAGATCAGTAGTCCAGTCGCAGCTGGCCTTCTACTGGCCCAAAAAGGACTTTGAGGGACTCCAGTCTCTGCGGCCAAAGTCACCCCACCTGACCCATGGAACGAGGAATAACCATAAAGGAACCCCCCATTGACCACAGAGCACCTGTAGCATCCTTGAGCATCTTTATCTCCTTTATCCTCAGCATCAGGACTACTCCATTGAAGTCTGCAGCAGTTACGTTGTAAAGTTTGGAATTGGACTGAAAAACGTTCTAGTGGCCAGGTAACTGTCCATATCTACCCATTGCCCCTCCTAAATCTTGTCAGATTTGGTTGCCCAAGCCAGGCTGGAGTAGCCAAACTAACACGTACAAACTTTAAAAAAGTTTTCATCTGTTACAGTTGCCTAATGCTCGTTTGCAGTTGGATTCAAATTTAAGATGTCTTTCAAAATCTGTATCTTTGGAACCCTCTGGTAAATGTTGCTCATCTTGGACTCTAAAAATGTATAAAATTATGATTTATTTTTATGAATTGGTATTGTGTTTCGTGTTGTGTGTTTTTTTTTATTTCGCTGTTTGGTACTGTAAATGCATGCACTGTTTCCTTTGTTCAAACCTTGCTGCTCGAAGCCATAGCTACCCAGGTTTGGGCTTAAGGCTGTTAAAAAAAGCCTGACTGGACCAAAGACCTATTTTGGAAGTGTATTTCATGGTAAGGCCGCACAGCCATACCATATAATACAATCAGATACTCACAACAGGCATGTCAGGGTTATGCTTCTTTTAATGTATGTTTATGTACCACTGGCTTTGATAAAGAACTAGAGTCTAGGTCCTCAGAAGGAGGTATCAAGGAACTGCTTCCCCCAGCAGACCGGGTTTGAGGTATAACTACCTCTCTCACGGATTTCTCAGTGTCAGAAATATAGAGCTGGTAATAGCCCTTTAACAGATTTGGACACCTAATTCACATTCATTATTCAATATATCTTATTATCCGACATTATAACCAACTGAATCAAAGCAGTAAATGTTGAGATGCAATAAACAAAAAAGTCATGCAACTACAACTGTTTCCAAGCAAATCTCTCAAACCTGTGAAATAGAAACAATAACCCAAAACTTGGACATGCTTATTAAGATCCAAGCATTATGCCTGCCCTCAAATTGCCGAATGAAGCAGCTAAGGAGAAGACAATGCAAACATGCGCTCAGAACAGACAGCAACGAATGCCCCAGTGCCACAGCAAAGAAACAAACAGTAAGTAAACCCTAACAGGCGAATAAGTCTAACATGTTAGCTTAAGTGTGCGGAAATAAGCTTGTTACAACTTGTCCATAGAAATGAAATGGTACTTTTCAGGTTAATGTTGAGTAGCAGAAAGAGGACCTATTGCTTCACAAGGGAAATTTATACCTAAAGGACTGATGACTGCAACCCGTGTTATAGACTCATATGGTAGTCCTTGGTGCTGCGCTTCATGGGATATTTAGTTTTGTTTATTTCAAATCGAATACTGATTCTTTTGGCTGCTTTTGAATAAATGAACAACAAAACCAGCATAAAGGGAGCCTCTGGAATTGTAATAAACGTTGTTCCATGAAAACACATTTTAATAAATTCACTCTGTAGCAGTGTGGTGCAAGAGTGACTCAAGTCCAAAATTATATTTATGAAGCCAAGCAAGGCTAACTGGCATGGCCCTGAGTGGCTTAATTACACTTAAATAATGCAAAGCAGCACAAATCACTGCATTTCGTTACTCTATCCCATGGAGGAATTCCATGGGTGTCGCGTGGGTGTTCCCGCCAAACAGCCATGGATTTTGATGCATTCCCCGATTTACCAGAAGTGGTAGACCTGGGGATGCTCTAAAACTGCTACACCTCCCCAGTGAAGGCGCAACAAGAAGAAATATTTTTATTTCTCCTCAGTTTTTCCTCTTTCTATGTGAGCTGCATTCAGAAGCTTACATTGAAACAGGAAGATGCCTCAGTGGGTTGTATTTTGCAGGAAGGTGTCCCTTCCTGCACAAAAACAATCCTGCCTTCAACACAGACACCCTTGTACCATGGTGCAAGGGTGCCTGCATTAGCGCTAGGCTACCACAACGGTGTCAGTGCAGGAACTAGGGTAGGAATGTGCTGTATTTTTTAAATATGGCACATTCCTGCCTTTTCCCTGTGACCAGGCAGCAAAAAGACACTTCAGGACGTCTCAAAGTCATAAACATGGCCCCTATTTTCTATAATGTGTAATTCTAAACGGCAAAGGTAATTTCCATGTATTTGCTGAACCCTTCATGTTTACTGAAGTAACGGACGTTGCCTGACCTTGTCTCCGGTAATGTTTCTGTGTCGGCCAACGCGACTGTCATTCTGCAGCAGGTTGCCCCTATACCTCCCCTACTCCTTTATAGAGGTTTCCTTGGTGCTGAACGAATCCCTGGTGCTATGAAGTAATATTCTGCTTGGAATTCTATCAAACAGGCCTTTCAAAGAAAGCGCTTTCACATTTTTTGAAAGGCTGTTTGCTCAGGCTTCTCCATGCACTTTGGCAGATACAGCCTCCGACTCAAGGCGCCCCCAGCGTGCAGTGAGGCTACAATCTGCTGAAGCCGCAAGCACTGAGCCTCATTTACCAACTGAAAAAAGAAACACTTCTTGCGTGTTTTTGTTTTCCTGTTTACAACATGAGGTTTTTTTTTCGGGGGGGGGTGGGGGTGGGGGGGGGTTCGTTGGAGGTGCAGGGGGAGGTCAATCTATACTGTCCAAATGGAAATCAAAATCATGTATGTCCCTCTCTAGGGAAATTTCGGAAGTGGAGGAAACTGCAACCACAGAAAAGTCGCATGTCGCTATGGGACTGCTTGTCTTTTCACCGTGCCTGGATCTAGCGCCGGGAAACCCCTAGGGACAGCTGTGCACTTTATAGGACATAATAATAATAACAATAATAATAACAATATTAAACATTGGTTCAAGCAGTCTATTTTGTAGCAACATTTTCAAATATATTTACTAAAACGTCATAGGGCACATATGTAGATCTTAAGGGAGATGAGTGACATATTCCAATACGTCATGATATGCTAGTGTAAAGAACAGCATGTATGTGCCTTTAATTAAATGTTGCCCCAGATCCGAAAAACCAAGTGGACAGAAGATAAACCTTTGTGCCTTTTAGAATGCTTTGCCTCTCCGACACAGTGTGTACCATAACGAGCAAATGCTCTTACTAAAATCATATGCCAAAGACATAACACTACATGAGAATTCTGTCAGGACATAATGCTCATCACTGTTCCCGAACTAGTTAAGAAAGTCTTTCACAGCGCTCACGCTGGTCAACAACTGATGACGATTATTCTGGGCGCAGTGGTGCTCATGTGTGTGGGAATATTGCTAGAATACCAACCTTGCTGCATCAATTGCGCATGCTTAAAAGGTCGAAGCTGGTCGCTGTGACTGCAGACAACTCACCGTGCCTGTGGGCTGCTTGTGGCACCAGAGCAATCGATCGGGGTGTTTTGACTATTACAATCTGCATTATATAGGTTGCTGCCTCTAACAATAAGTTTAAAGTTAGGTCACAGATACTTCCGAATGCCAATGCAGTATGAAAAGTGTATAATACAGTTTCTGCCTTGCGTGGATATGTAAGACAAAACGATGATGACAAAACAATAATGCCAGACATCATACGATGTGGGCATGTGAAACACCAATTTCATGCTAAAATCCATATTGCAATATGCAAAGCATCACCGTCAGACCAGATGACTTATTGACCCATATATGAAGCACCATTTTGTGTAGGAATCTATGTTGCTATAGTATACAAGGCAACACTTCCATGCCAGAAACTCAACTACTGGGTTTGGACGTGGCCCTCTTTGCAGGGTTAGCCTCAAACTTTTTGCCTTCGGCGCTCCTGTTTTCTGAGCCCATTTTGTTGACTTATCGGACTCAGTGCATTTTACCACTGCTAACTAGTACTAAAATGCTTGTGGTCCCTCCTTTAAATATGGTAAATTTGTCTTACACCCAACTGGGTTGTTTAATGTTTTTATAAATCCCTAATAAAGTGCAACTACATGTACCCAGGGCCTGCATGCTACTGGTAGGCCTGCACTACTTATTGTACCAGCCACCTAAGTAGCCCTTTAAAACACGCATCAGGCCTGCCATTGCAGTCTGTGTGCAGTTTTAGACTGCCAGTTTGACCTGGCAAAATAAACCTTTTTTCAGGCCTAAACCTCTCTTTGTAATACATAAGTCACCACTATGGTATGCTCTAAAAACAGCTCATCGGGCTGGATTCAAATTTTACATGTCCTGGTAGTGAAAAACTCCCAAATAAACTTTCTTACTGTAAGGCTTACCTCTCCCATAGGATAACATTTTGTTACCTTAATACATTTAGGCCCTCATTATAACATTGGCGGTAAATTCCACTTATCACTATGCCGACTGCCGCCAACATACCACTGCCGCAGCAGATATCCACCAACCATATTATGATACACACATACCAATCCGTCACTATACAGCCACACACATAAGTCCACCAGCCCAAAGGTCAGTGATAAACTGGCGGTATCCAAACCCACACCGTTACGCCAACAGAACTACGCCCACAACATTATGACCCACGAATCACTGCAGCAGACATTCAATGGTGGTAAACCATTGGCAGTGCATACCGCCACGCTAAAAATACACACAACCTAACAAAACAACACTACATTGGTCAATTCAAACAACACACACCTGACACCTGTACACACACCACACCCACACCACTATAAAACACACACCCACATTACCCACAACCCTTTACAACTACTAACCATTGCCAACAGAGAGAGAGACAGCAAGAGCACCCACACAACCAGAGCCACATACCACCATCACCTATATACCACCCACGCACCTCACAACACCCCCCCAACATATCACCCTACACACCTGCACCCACACCACTCACACCACACTCATGGCATCACAACGACACCCCAGGTTCTCTGAGGAGGAGCTAAGGGTCATGGTGGAGGAAATCATCTGGGTAGAGCCACAGTTATTTGGATCACAGGTGCAGCAGATATCCATTGCTAGGAAGATGGAGCTATGGCGGAGGATCGTGGACAGGGTCAATGCTGTGGGACAGCACCCCAGAACAAGGGATGATATCAGGAACTGGTGGAACGACCTATGGGGGAAGGTACATTCCATTGCAGCAAGACACCAACTAGCTGTACAGAGGACTGGCGGTGGACCCCCACCTCCTCTCCCACAACTAACAGCATAGGAGGAGCAAGTCTTGGCAATCATGCATCCTGAGGGCCTGGCAGGAGTAGCAGGAGGACTGGACTCTGGTAAGTCATCTCTTTATTATTATTCTATTGCCATCGCATACCCTACCCTCACCCTCATTCCATCACTCCACCACCCCCCACACACCCCATCATCACAACCCACTCATCCCAATGCCAAGCCCTGCATGCAACACCAATGCATGGACACCCCTCACAGACCTGCATGGACACTCATCACCACATCATGCACACTAGAGAGAATCACCTAGCCCACCACATAACAACTCACACAAGGAAAAGCTGCCAGGGCAAATCCAACCAAAGAGGGCAACACACCTATGCACAATATGTCACACGCAGAAACAATAACACATCATTTATATCCCCACAGGTAACCAAGCCAATGTCACCAGCAACATCCAGTCCCCCCACAGAAGAGGCCCACAGTGATGACAGCAGCTCTGGTCGCCTGGATCTGGATGACAAACCTGGCCCACCTAGGACCTCCGGACAGTCGGTTACCCAGGCACGCTCTCACACCACCACAGACCCTCCCCCCTCAGGAAACACAACCACAGCACCCACCCAGCGGGCCCATACCTCTGTCCCCAGGACACGTCAATCAGCAGTGTACCCAGCACTACAGGGACCCCAGTGCACTCCACAAACACAGGACAATCAGGGGCCTGGGGTCAGTGGCAGTGGGCACACTGTTCAGGGGACAGAGGCACAGGACAACAGGGAAGCTGGGAGGACTGCTGTGCGACAGGGGGAGGACAGGCCCCTGAACTGACCCTCCAGGAGGCACTTACCACGATCCTGGGAGCATACCAACATTCCCAGGATGCACTGGGCCAGATTCTGGAAAAGTTGCAGGAGAACATGCAGCTGCAGGAGGGACAGTACCTGGGGATCAGGGGGGACTTGAAGAACATCAACACCACCCTGGTCTCCATTGCAGGGGTGCTGGCAGACATGGCCAACAGTATGAGGGAGGCAGTGGCACACCACCGGGCTCCTGACACTAGCCAAACCACCAAACAGCCCTCCACCTCCGCTGCCGCTAGTGGACAGGAGGCCCCACCACAGGACCAATAGGCCATCAGCACCCCTCCCCCTGTAGAAGTAGAACCACCCCACAAACGTTCCCTGCGATCCAGGCAGAAGCCAGTGACTATTGCCAGGACCCCTGCCAGGAAATGAGACTCTCCTGATTGTCACCCTTGTGTCCCACTCTGTCACCCTGTCCACCTTGAACTGACATTTCCCCCTTCCTATGCCCCCTTGGACAATGCACCTGTGATACAATAGACTGGACTCTAACCTGGACTTTCCTCCTTCATCACCCCAGCCCATTCCACTACCCCCTTTTCTTCAGAGCACTGCAATAAACACACTTTGATAAAACACAATTATGGTGTATGTCACATGTTTTCAAGATGTATTCATTTAACCAGGTTCAAACATTGCAATTCAACTGTACAGTAATGTTTACATTAGAAAGACCTGTAGTTGACTGCACTGAAAACACCAGGAGCAATAGTGGGGCACCAACATCTGCAAAAAGAGATGCCAAAGGGTACAGTGAGTGGGCATAGAAGTAGGAATACACAGCCTGCCAGTGACAATGTCACACATCAAACTGTCAATGAAATGTGTACTAACACTGTCTTACCTGTGTCTCATTGGATATATTGACAAATAATTGCACTTCTGTTGCCCTCATCCTCATCCTCTGCCTCCTCATGTTCACTGTCCACATGATCCACTGCTGCCACACGGCCATCTCCAGCCTCCTCCTCCTGCAGAAAAGGCACCTGGCGATGCAAGGAAAGGTTGTGCAACATACAGCATACTAGGTTGATCTGGCAGACCTTCTTGGGTGAGTAGCACAGGGATCCACCTGTTAGATGGAGGCAATGAAACCTGGCCTTCAGTAGGCCGAAGGTCCTCTCTATAATCCTTTTGTTCGCCCATGTGCCTCATTGGAACGTTCCTCTGCCCTTGTCCTGGCATTCCTCAGAGGGGTCAGTAGCCATGAGAGGTTGGGTTAACCAGAGTCACCTGCAAATATCAAGGTACAACTGTTAGCCACACACTCATCCTTAGCCATACACCAACATCCAGTGGGTGGAAACCAGGGATCACCTATTAGCCACATCCTGTGCCTCTGGAGCTGGGCATTCACATTTGGGATGTCGCTATTCCTCAGGATAAAGGCATCATGCAAAGACCCAGGATACTTTGCATAGACGTGGGAGATGTACTGGTCCGCCAGGCAAACCATCTGGATATTCATGGAGTGAAAACTCTTTCGATTTCTGAACACCTGTTCATTTTGCCGGGGGGGGGGAGACAGATGCAATATGTGTTCCATCTATTGCCCAATGATGTTGGGAATATGTCCCATTGCATAGAATTCAGCTTTCACTGTCGCCAAATCCTCCACCTGGGGGAAAACGATGTAGCTGCACATGTTTAATCAGGGCAGACAACACACTGGTCAGCACTATTGAGAACATTGGCTGTGACATTCCTGCTGCTAAGCCCACTGTCACTTGGAAAGAACCACTTGCCAGGAAATGGAGCACTGATAGTATTTGCACAAGAGGGGGATCCCGGTGGGGTGACAAATAGCAGATATTAGGTCAGGCTCCAATTGGGCACACAGCTCTGTGATTGTGGCCCTGTCAAGTCTATAGGTGAGGATAATATGTCTGTCATCCATTGTTGCCAAGTCCACCAGGGGTCTGTACACGGGGCGGGGTCTCCATCTCATATTCATCCGCAGCAGTTACAATCTGTGGGGCAAAAGAGTGAGCAGCTGATCATTATCTCTACATTCCAACCACTACAGTTCAATGTATATTGTAATTGTAACATTATTTTGTTGGAGATGTTCAAATAGTGCATTTGTGTACTGTGATGCAGTTAGGATCCATGGCCTGCACTCCCCCCTGAAATGGCCTCCGCCTGTCTTGTATGGCGGGACAGGTGGAAATGAGGTAATTCCGCTGACGTTGTGCGCCGTTGCGGGAGGCGGTCGAGAACCACTGTGCAGCTCCTCATTGGTTATCATTGGGCCCTATGGGGTCCAGTGGCCAATGATGATGTACGCCGGCGGTGACGGTACGCACCACTGCGGATGTGACTGCCATTTTCTAGCTGTGCATTCACTTGCTACCTGACCTTCAACAGGAGAGGACCTGTACTGCAAGTGCTGCTGTGACCTGGGTCCGGAACCAACCATGGCTCGTGTTACTTAGGAAAGGGTCCCTGCCTTTACCTTGGCGGAGTTGAAGCGACTGGTGGATGGGGTCCTACCCATGTACCGACTGCTGTATGGGCCTCCAGATCAACGGGTGAGTACACCGTGAGTACGATGCATGGGGCGTGAGTGCATGGAGTGCTGTGTGTGAAGGCCTCATGTGGGGGGAGTTGGTGGATGGGCCCTGGGCAGCGTAGAGCATGTATGGTGGGCCATGTCTGTGCTAATGGGAATGGGAAGGGGCATGGTGCGCCATGAGTGTTACAGGCAGGACGGTCGGACTAATACCATTCCCTGTGTCTATTTCCCTGCAGGTCAGCGCCCATCAAAAGAAGGGTATATGGCGTGCCATCGCCAAGGACGTGCAGACCCTGGGGGTATACGGCAGGCAGAGCACCCACTGTCTGAAACGGTGGGAGAACCTGAGATGCTGGGCATGGAAGACGGCAGAGGCCCAGCTGGGGATGGCTTCCCAACAAGGAAGGGGTGCCCGTCGAACCCTTACCCCCCCCGATGGCCTGCATACTGGCGGTGGCCTATCCGGAGCTAGATGGGCGTTGGGGGCATCAGAGCAGCCGTAAGGGGATGAGTACAGTGCCCTAATTTACAACTAATACCTGGTGGGGAGGTATCCGGGTGGGGGATGTGGGCCCTGTGGGTGCACCTAGGCCAACGCTGGCATTGCAGAGTAGGTCCCATGTTGTGCAGGATTCTGATGTGAAAGTCCTCTAACCAAGCTAGTAGGCATCCACTACTGGCCAGGTGTCAGTGGGTCTCAGGTATGCTGCAATTTGCGTTAGATGTCCCTATCCGTGGGCTGGTGACTAGCATTGTGACTGGTAGTGCAACACCAGCAGCAGCAGCCCCAGTGGGCAGCCGCCCGAGGCTGCAGGGGATGGGCTGGAGCCTCCTCCCACCACTGCCAGCACCGCCACTAGCACCACCACCAGCACTGCCACCAGCAGCAGCAGCCCCAGTGGGCAGCCATCTGAGGCTGCAGGGGATGGGCTGGAGCCTCCCCCAACCACTGCCAGCACAGCCACCAGCAGCAGCAGCCCCAGTGGTCAGCCGTCCGAGGCTGCAGGGAATGGGCTGGAGCCTCCCTCCACCACCTCCAGCTCCACCAGCAGCAGCACCACTGCCACCACTGAGCAACCGTCACCGCCGACGGACAGTGTGTAGTACTGCGTCCATGGGCTGTTGTGCGGCCTGGCCCCTGCAAATCCTGTGGGTATGGCACCCAGGGGTGAGACTGTGACCTTGCACTCCCCAAGATCTGCATCACAGGCCACGATGCCCTCTCCAGAACCTGTGGAGAAGCCATCCACTCACCCCATCCTCCCCAAGATGAAGCTCACAGGTTACAATGTCCCCTCCAGAACCAGTGGAGAAGCCATCCCCTCACCCCATCCTCCCCAGGATAAAGCTCACTGGGCACAATGCCCCCTCCAGAACCAGTGGGCAAGTCACCCACTTGAGAGACTGTGGCCTTGCACTCCCAAGGACCATGCACAGGGCATGTTGCCCCCTCCAGAGCATGTGGGCAAGTCACCCACCTGAGAGACTGTGACCTTGCACTCCCCAGGACAGAGTGATGGGCATGTTGGCCCCTCCAGGACCAATGGCGTTGTACCATCTTCCGGCTGAGGTGCCCCCCCCACTTCCCATCCCCCTGAGGTGCCTGGCTATTTTCAACCTGATGCCCTGCAGTGTTCTCTCCCTGTTGTTGCAGGAGTGAGGTGGGGCCTTGGACATTGTGATGTGGCCCTGTGGCCCACGAATATTGAGGTCTGGGCAGTGTCCCTTGATTTGTGAATATGTACATACTTTTTTTATTTGGATGCACGTATTACTAATATATTTATCTTATTACACTCTTTTTACTCTATTTTGGTTGTCCGTGCATTATTCCTGAGGGGTACGGGGTGAATATGTAATGTTAGTGCATCTGCTTGTGTGTATGGTGTTGGAGGTGGGGGTGTTGCGTGCTGCGTGTATGTGTGTCACTCTCTTTTTCCTCCCCCCCTCCCCTGTGTGCTAGGCGTCAGTACTCACCATGGTCGTCTTCGCCGACATTGGTGTTCGTAGTGGAGCAGAACTTAGAAGAGCATGGGCTCCATGGCAGCGTGGTTCTTCCTTGAGTCTCCAGAGGTGAGTCGTTTCCCTTCTGTGCAGTGTTTCCGCCAGGCTTTTGATGTCGTTGGTACCGTCCCGGAAAAGGTGGCGGATTGGTGTGTCATTATACAGTGGGTGGAACATTGTCTTCCACCTGGCTGTAGGCGGTTACCGCCGTGGTGCCTGTTGATTTCACCCTGGCGGTCGGTGTGTTAAAGTAGCTGTCTGTCTGAGCGGTTTCCGCCGTGGTCATAATTTAATATTTATTACTGCTGGACTGTTGGCGGTATTACCGCCACTATATCATCGACCTCCAGGGTTGTAATGAGGGTCTTAATCCTCTTTAATGGTAAAATAGAATTTTAGATTACATTTTGAAAACAGCACTTCAGAAAGTTGGCGTTTTCCTGCCCTAAACTTCCTGAGGCTTCTAGGAGCTTCCAGCTGCCTGTGCTTGTTATTTTCTCCCCATCAGGAATGCGTACTGGACCTAGAAAGTGAACAATAGGACCTGGGTGTAGCTGAGAGAGGTCCATCCTGCCAGGATAGGAGGGGTGGAGCCGTTCCCTGCCCCACTTACACTTCAAAGTGATACCTCCAGCAAACTCACAAAGAAAGTTGCTACCAGTCTGTTCTCACCCTAGACTAGAATTGCTTCCATATACTCTATTTAACTTCATAAACAGTAACAACTATTAATAATTTCATAACTCTGCTGGTGCCAGAAGAAAGGAAATGTGTTATATTAGGTGTTACAGGTATTTACACAGTGCACCCCCTCCCACCATTTGGCAAGCTGGTATTTTTAGGCCTGGCAGAGGGTTCAGTCTGAAAAATTTGCACTTCTTTGTAGGATAAAGTCTAATGACACTGAGCCTCAGCAGCAACATAGCTACAATCGGTTCATAATGAGCAGTGGCACTGGGGCCCATAGCCCTGAGAGGAGGTGAGACACTGAATTCTGATAACTGCTATCCTTTACTACCCCAACTGCAATCAAAGGGGATATTTCCCTTGCTTGCACCGGGGCCCATGATATCCTTGCTGTTCTACTGAGCTCCAGTGTGAATTATTTACTCTATTGTATCTGCAATGCTTTGCTCCAGAAGAGCTTGTCATAGGTTGCCCCATGAGGATTGCAGATCTTGTCTTCTTGGACTTCATAAAACATAGTTGGTCCCCTACTGTTTCTCTCATTCCTTGTGTTCCCTTTCACCCTGGCTGTTGACTTCTACCTGTGGGCTGCTCTTGCAATGTGCCATCACCCTGTGTGACTATGGAGTGATCATGTGTTTCTGTGTGTGGTGAGTATGGAATTGTTATTGAAGTGTTATATGTGCCAGTATCTTTTTATTATATTATGTTTTTTCCATTGATTTTATTTGGTGTCAGTGTTAGATGTGTGCTCCTTCAGCCTTATCTGGCTGTAACTAAGCCAAATGGGATCTCCTTTTGGCAACTGTGATATGGTGCAATGTGATGGAATGAATTATGACTGAAATGGTTTGTTGTGTGCGACAACATGAGTATTGTGTTGTATAAAGTGGTACTCCGAGATGTGATGTAGTTTAAAATGTGTTGTTGATGGTATTTGATGTGGGGCTGTTGAGAAAAACATATATTCCCATCTATGTACCTATAGATATGATTCTTTAGTTCCAATTCTCTCCTCCATTATCTGAATCCCAGCAAGCTATTTATTATTTTCTCTTACCAAGACGCTTGCTCCTCTCATTCACAGGTTGACTCCACTCATCCACATTACTATTCTAGCACTGCTCCAAGACTTCCCTGCTGAACTCTCTGTCTCCTATGCCAGCTGTGCAAACAAACCTCTCCAAGCCACGTTGTTAAGTTTAGCTCGGTCTCACACTTTCAGTTCAGGCAGTCAGCAACCCAGCCCCCTTTTCCTTAAGGTCCACCTGTTGTCTGTTCACTTGTTCATGCTCACACTGCATTATGTATATTTTTACTCTGTGGGCTTGAAATTGTGTATATGCAGCATTTCTTTTGTATATGCGTTCCCATGTTTGGACTATGTCCCCTTATGGGGTTTTGCTGTGACTGCACTTATTAACACATATAACTGTCTGACTTATATGCTTCAGGGCAGAAGATGCCAGCTTGTAATACGTAACACTGGGATGTGTGTCTGCCTTCTGCCTTGGCCTGCCAATAAACCTTGGTACCTCAAGAAACATTTAATCTGTTCCGGAGCCTTGTCTGGTGTTTGTGCTTTCTTTGTGTCACTCTGAGGAGGGTTGAAAAAGTAGTTTGCCTAACAGGGGCATGCTGAGGGTTGTGTTCTATAGAGTGGTGAGAGGTATGTGATGGCATGGAATTGGGTGGTAGAGTGTGGTTATGTTTTAAGATGTAGTGTCTGGTAGTGTTGAGAGTTGTGTTGTGGTATGAAGTGGTACTTTGAGCAATGCTGCAATGTAATGTGTGCTGTAATTCCAAATAAGTACAGTATATGTATAATGGACTGAATATATGTATTCCTGAACAACATCCATGCCCAATCTCTTATGCAGGCTAAACCACTTAACTGTCATAACAGTCTCCTGGATGCAAACCTCTCAACTGTCATAACTGCCTTAACTCAACATTCCAAAGTGTGAGGGTAGAGGGAGATTGGAGGGGATAATACAGACTTTACCAATATCCTATGTAACAGTATATACATATCCATTGTTGTCAAATGTAGATACAATTGAATAAGATATTATATGAATCTGTAATAATTAATTGATCAATATAACACATCTCTTTTCTATAGAGAAAAGAAATAACAGACAGAGACAAAATATTACAATTGATCTCAAGGGGGATCATTCACGGGGGCGATAGTGCACCTCCTGTAGCGGGCGTTTCTAACAAATGCGATAAAATTTGGGACAAGGGAGCCAACTGTGAGATGCACAGGGATGAACTCTTAGACAAAAGGCCTATATGCTTTCCGAGAAATACCCCCCAAAGTCAGATTAGACATAGTGATTACGATATATACATGATAAATGTCCCCAAGCTAAGTAATGGTCAACTAGAGCAAGGAGAATCTCTTAAAAATAAAGTAATCCATTGGATAAGGGGAACAAAGAAGTGCAGGTCCATTATAAGGGACGACATAGTTACCGCACAGAGACACACAAGAGTAGGATCAGCAACAGATCTTATAGGGCTAAAATTGACCAGCCAGAGCCTAGTTAAGGGCCTTCTGGCACTTGATGAAAGAGTGAGACCCGGTGCCTTATCCCAAGTGGCACTTGCCCATAAACTCCCCCAATCACTGACAAATCTGTTTTCCCAAGAGAGAAATAATACCATAACGGCCCAGCATACATGTACCTATAGAAGGGACCAAAAGCACAGTCCAACTTCAGCTATAGATTGATGTGTAGCCCCCACGGTGAAGGTCGGGAGAGATGGCATACCCAGTCTCGATCCTCTTATGCCAAACAACCACACACTATATACCTTGGGAGCGGAGTCAAAAGTGCATTGTAGCAACTTACTAAAGGAGAAGGTCCAGGGAGTAATACCTTGTTCAAATGAGACTAGAGAGAAGCCGCCAGATAAGGGGGATGGTCATGATCTACCGATCAGGATTGTATCTTGGAATGTGGCAGGACTGACTCAGAAGACAGCTAACCCTGACTGGTGTAGCTCTGTAGATCAACACCATATTATTTTATTACAGGAGACATGGGCTTCATCTGCAATAAACAGAGAAGGGTATTGGACCTTCCAGAAGACTGCGCTTCCATCACCATCAGGCAGGGCTTCAGGTGGTTTGATAATCTGGCTAAAACATGATTTGTTTCCAAAGGTAAAGGAGATAGCAACCCCTACGAGGGATCTATTAGCCGCCATGGTTGAAATTAGTATTGCTAGGGGTCCTGTTAGTATAATAATTGTAAATATATATGTCAGACCTGGTACCCAAAGGACCCAGACTGCTCAGATGAGTACGCTATCAGATTTTCTTAATTGCCTTCCTGGAGGGCGGGGCTTAATTGTCGCAGGAGATTTCAATATGCAATTGAGTTGCAGAGACGACAACCAGCAAAGAGAAATCCGGTTTGCAGATGCATGGGATAGATCTGGGCCGGTGCAAGCCACATCTAAGAAAGGAGGAGGAGCATTAGAACTATTCGAAGATCAAATAAAAATGAAGGGACTAAGAATAGTAAATGGAAACACCAAATCAGATACCCTGGTGTCGCCTACATACTGGAGAGGTCAATATTTTAGCCACCTGGACTACGTTCTAGTAGATGACGCTCTCTGGAAATCTCTTATTGACATGGTTGTTCTCCCTCGTATTGATAGTGACCATCAAGCTTTGAGTACCTCCTTTTCTACTATTCTGTTCAGCTGTAAGACATTGACAACATGGGCCCAAAATAATGTCCTAACTAGGACTAATGATTGTAAAAATGTGAAATGGGAATGGGTGAAAGATGATGTAAACTTCCAGCTACTAATCTATAGAATAGTTGTAACAACGCTTTCCCCATTGAAGCATACAAATATGATATTGGTGTATCTGATCAATCTGCATAGCATTCTGATCACCCGGTTAAAACCACATTTCCAGATAGTAAGGAGGCGGACAGAGACTGGGATTAGAGTATCGAGGTGGTTCACTAACACTTGTCGTCAGGCCAAAATACAGCTATTGGGAGCACTTAAGGAAGGGAACTGCCGAGAGATAAGAAAATCTAGGGCTGCATACAAAATTGTACTTAAAAACGCAAAAAAAGAGTGGTTAACCAGATATTGGAATAGGATGGTTGATGCACTTCACGAGAAGGACTTTAATTTATTCTGGAAATTAGTGGCAGACAAAAGTAGTTCCCAAGGTATGGAGAACTACCCTGTAATCCAGCCAGAAACTTGGGTGATGTATTTTTCAAATGTATACAGAAAACCTCATTTTAGCAGTACTGCTATTCCTCCTTTAAAACCTAATGTCCTTTTTGCAAACACCTCAACGGGTGGGAGAGTTATACCACCCAAATTTGACCTGGACCTTTTCTCCCTAAAAGAAACAACACTAGCTCTTCAATCAATACGTAAAGGGAAGGCCCCTGGTCTTGATGGCATCCCAGGTGATTTATATTTGTCCCGACCGACAACCTGGTCTCTATCTAAATGCGCTCAGGAATGAGATATTGAGGGGGGGAGGACTTCTTACCACGTGGCAAGGAGCAATCATAGTCCCTATTTATAAGAAAGGGCCAAGGGAACAACCTACCAACTATAGGCCTATTAGTCTAATTGATGTTAGTCAAAAGATATTCAGCAAGTAGGTACTAAATAGACTACAGATATGGATAGAGGATTCTCAAATTCTCTCCGACTCCCAGGAAGGTTTTAGAAAAGGAATGAGTACAATAGACCAGGTTTTTAGGTTTAACCTTCTCTGTTGGAAATATTTGTCACTCAATAAGAGCCATTTGTATGTAGCCTTTATTGAATTAAAGGCTGCCTTTGACATGGTACCTCGGGATATACTATGGAAAGTTATGGAGAGTTATCAACTTGATGGAGAATTACTAAGATTGATTAGATACCTACATGAAGGGACTTATGCTCACGTTCGCTGGTCAGAAAGTGGCGATCTAACGGAAGCCATACCTGTCAATAGGGGGGTTAGGCAGGGGTGCATTTTGGCACCAACACTGTTTAACCTTTACATCAATGGTGCCGCGGACCAACTGTTACACTGCAACCACGAGCTAGCTGGATCCCCCGTCCCCATTTTAATGTTCGCCGATGATACTTTACTAATCTCAAGAACACCCTTGGGCTTACAAAATGAATTGGATGCTTTTTATAACTTTTGTTTTAAAAGAGGACTTGAAATAAATCTAACAAAATCGAAGTTCATGGCCTTTAACCCGCATAAACTGTTTAGGGGGAAAATGACTATAGCAGGCCAACCAGTGGAGAGAGTCAGCAAATTTGATTATTTGGGGATCAGGCTAAGTGATGACCAACATTAGTCGTCACAGATCGGGAAGAGTCTGACAGCACTTAGGCAGAGGGCAACAGTGATAGGGAGGAAAATTGCCAATACTTTGGAAGGGGAGATATCACCTGCCATCACTGTTTATAAAGCAGCGGCAGTTGCAGCTTCAACTTATGGCGCTGAGCTTTGGGGACACATTAACTCTATGTGTCTGACCACGGTAGAAAACTGTTTTATACGAAAAATGTTGAGGCTGCCGATGAGCACCCCTCTCACCCCCCTTAGATGTGACCTAGCCCTAAACGAGATCCATAACGAAATTGCATTAGGAACGCTCATGTATTGGATTCGTCTTTGGTCATCGGAGAATTTGTCCACCCTCCGCGTAGCATTAGATGAGTTTCTTGTAAGTGACAGTGCACTAAAGATCCCTTGGTTTAGACATATTAGAGATACGTGTAAATTTCTCAAGATGGAGGAGGTGTGGAGTGCTCCTCATAATTTGACCAAGGAAGTAAAAGAGCGTTTAAAAAGGTGCTATTGGGAGAACATCTTGGCTCAAACTTGGTCTAAAAATCATGGCAGTCGGACCTTACAGTTCCTAGACCATAAATGTAGCCCCAAATTTGAGGCCTACATGGATAATGTAAATCCTCCCTATACTAAAACATTATTCATCAAGTTCAGATTAGGGACCCTCCCGCTCAAGACATTTACAGCGCAATGGAGGATGGAGGACCGTAACTTAATATACTGCCATCATTGTCAAAAGACAAAAGAGTCACTCGCGCACTTTATGTTTTTCTATCCTAGATATTTGGTACCTAGGAAGAAGTGGATTGCTCCCCTATGTAGGTCAGTTGGGATAAGGGAATGGAATACAGCATTACGTCTTTTGATACCTGACACAAATGACAAAATAGTTTTTCCAGTTGCGAGGTACTTGCAAAGTGCATGGGCCATAAGAACCAGAGAATTGCCATAATAGTGTGCTTTTAACACATTAGTCTTAGATTTTATTTATTTAACATAGCAATTCTTAACTGGTTGGAGTTAAGACAAAATGGCCTAATATTTTATATTTTTATTCTGGATCCTAAGATTTTAAGAAAAATGATTGCTTGCTCAGTTTCTTACAACTTTGTGATTCTATAACTTATCTAGGGGTCTTAAAGTAAATTGTGGTGTGCTTTGCCTAATTCCTCTTTCTTCTACTCAACAACTGATACAAATGACAAAATGGTTCCTCCAGCTACAAGATATTTGCAGAATATGTGAGCTATAAGAACTAGAGAATTGCTATAATCGTGTTTTTTTTAACATATTGGTCTTAGATTATATTTATCCAATATAACAAGTTTTAATTGATTGGAGTCAAGACATAATGATCTAATATTTTATATCTAATATTTTGGGTTTTTAAGATTTTAATAATAATGCATGTTTTGCACTGTTTTTTTTTACAACTATGCGATCTTATAACTTATTCAGGGCTCTTAAAGCAAACTGTGTTACCTCTTTGTTATTTTCTCTTTCTTATGTTGCACAATTATGTTATGGTGTTCTACTGTTCACTTTTATGGCTTTTAGCCAAAATAAAGTTACTGATTGATTGATTGATTGATTGATCTCAAGTATACAGTGTAAAGTCTATACAATTAATACAGTATGTAATTCTTTTGCCATACAGGTTTTTTGCAATGTTTACTTAAAAATATTATTTTACTGGTTTGTTGCTTTTCTCTTTTGCTCTCGCATTTCCAGTTCTTATATTTCTGTATTTTACAATTGTGTCCATGCTCCAGGTTGGATCACTATCCAACAATACAACATTTCTCATTACCATACGGATTTTTCTGGGAGCTGAAAAATTTGAGAAGCCAGTTTGAACAGATCTAGGCATTTTTCCTCTCACTCCATCTCCTTCTTTTCTGTAGACTGGATCACATTCTACTTTGTTGTTATAGTTACTTACATATTTCTGCTGGTAAATATGTACCTTTTCCATAATACTCTCTCTTTTAACTACAGCCAATTTGGTTACCGGATTTCTTCCTTTTAAAGATAAAAGTGGAGAAACCCCTGTGACCAAATGAGGAATAATGAGGTATGACCATATAATCTCATCTAAAGCTTTTCTCAAATTTTCTCCATTTGTGACATTGAGTTGAATACATTATTTTATTCTTCCGTCAATGTGCTCAACTAACCATTAACTCTAGGGCAATACAGAGCAGTTTGCAGATGCTCTATAAGATAAAATATGAATCTATAATAAATAATTAATTAATGATTACAACAAAGTGGTACTTTGAACAATGCTGAAATGTAATCTGACAGATGATGTGGTGTATTTTAATGTGATGTATTTTGATGATGTCCGCTGGGCGCGTCATTGTGTGGTGGGGAATTTTATAGTGTAGTACGTGTGATTTTATAGTTTGATGAGATATGGTGTATGTCGCACCCTTATCCAAACTAATTCGGACTTTTGGCTTTATGCCTACTTCTTATGCGGATGATGCACAATTGACTATCCCTGTTTCCAAGAATTGGGAGGAAGTGGCAGAGCGCTTTAAGAACTGTATGCAAGAAGCCAACAGGTGGATGGGCTTAAATTGTCTTAAATTAAATAGCGATAAAACTGAAATCCTATGTGTAGGAAAGTACCATCTTGCCTGGCATGTTACCCCCATATTTCACTGTATATATGTTGTTTTAGTCTATGTGTCACTGGGACCCTGCCAGGCAGGGCCCCAGTGCTCATAAGTATGTGCCCTGTATGTGTTCCCTGTGTGATGCCTAACTGTCTCACTGAGGCTCTGCTAACCAGAACCTCAGTGGTTATGCTCTCTCTGCTTTCCACATTTGTCACTAACAGGCTAGTGACAAAATGTTCCAATTCACATTGGCATACAGGTACACCCATATAATTCCCTTGTATGTGGTACTGAGGTACCGAGGGTATTGGGGTTCCAGGAGATCCCTATGGGCTGCAGCATCTCTTTTGCCACCCATAGGGAGCTCTGAAAATTCTTACACAGGCCTGCCATTGCAGCCTGCGTGAAATAACATCCACGTTATTTCACAACCATTTACCACTGCACATAAGTAACTTAGAAGTCACCTATATGTCTAACCTTCACCTGGTGAAGATTGGGTGCAAAGTTACTTAGTGTGTGGGCACCCTAGCACTAGCCAAGGTGCCCCCACATCGTTCAGGGCAAATTCCCCGGACTTTGTGAGTGCGGGGACACCATTACAAGCGTGCACTATACATACGTCACTACCTATGTATAGCGTCACAATAGTAACTCCGAACATGGCCATGTAACATGTCT
The DNA here is from genome assembly GCF_031143425.1 of Pleurodeles waltl. Lineage (NCBI taxonomy): Eukaryota > Metazoa > Chordata > Amphibia > Caudata > Salamandridae > Pleurodeles > Pleurodeles waltl. The sequence goes on from NC_090437.1 coordinate 134,719,355, forward strand.
AAGATCATGGAATTGTCACCCCAATACCATGACCACTCCCCTGACCTGCACCTCCCAGGGGAGGTGCCCAGAGCTCCTCCAGTGTGTCCCAGACCTCTGCCATCTTGGAAACAGAGGTGTTGGGGGCACACTGGACTGCTCTGAGTGGCCAGTGCAGCAGGTGACATCCGAGGCACCTTCTGATAGGCTCTTACCTCTCTTGGTAGCCAATCCTCCTTCCTTGGTAGCCAAACCTCCTTTTCTGGCTATTTAGGGTCTCTGCTTTGGGGATGTTTTTAGATAATGAATGCAAGAGCTCACCAGTGTTCCTCTGCATCTCCCTCTTCACCTTCTACCAAAGGATTGACCACTGACTGCTCCACGATGCCTGTAAAACCGCAACAAAGTAGCAAGACGACTACCAGCAACATTGTAGCACCCAATCCTGCCGGCTTTCTTGACTGTTTCCAGGTAGTGCATGCTCTGGGGGTAGCCTGCCTTCACCCTGCACCAGAAGCTCTGAAGAAATTTCCCGTGGGTCGACGGAATCTTCCCCCTGCTAACGCAGGCACCAGAAGACTGCAACACTGGTCCTCTGGGTCCCCTCTCATCCTGACGAGCGTGGTCCCTGGAACACAGCAACTCTGTTCAAGTGACTCCCACAGTCCAGTGACTCTTCAGTCTAAGTTTGGAGGAGGTAAGTCCTTGCCTCCCCACGCTAGACTGCAAAGCTGTGTACCTTGTGATTTGCAGCTGCTCCAGCTCCTGTGCACTCTTCCAGGATTTCCTTTGTGCACAGCCAAGCCTGGGTCCCCAGCACTCCGTCCTGCAGTGCACAACCTTCTGAGTTGTCCTCCGGTGTCGTGGCACTCCCTTTTGTGACTTTGTGTGGACTCCAGTTCACTTTACTTCCAAGTGCCTGTTTGGGTACTTCTGCTGGTGCTGCCTGCTTCTGTGAGGGCTCTCTGAGTTGCTGAGCACCCCCTCTGTCTCCTCCTCCAAGTGGCGACATCCTGGTCCCACCTGGGCCCCTGCAGCACCCAAAAACCTCTACCACAACCCTTGCAGCTAGCAAGGCTTGTTTGCGGTCTTTCTGCATGGGAACACCTCTGCAAGCTTCATCGCGACGTGGGACATCCGTCTTCCAAAGGAGAAGTTCCTAGTTCTCTTCCTTCTTGCAGAAATCCAAGCTTCTTCCAACCAGTGGCAGCTTCCTTGCACCTTCAGCTGGCATTTCCTGGGCTCCTGCCCCCTCGCGACACTGTTGTGACTATTGGACTTGGTCCCTTGTCTTACAGGTACTCAGGTCCGTAAATCCGTTGTCAGTGCACTGCTGGTGTGTGTTCTTCCTGCAGAATCCCCCTATCACGACTCCTGTGCTCTTTGAGGGTACTAGGTGCACTTTACTCCTACTTTTCAGGGTCTTGGGGTGGGGTATTTTTCTAACCCTAACTGTTTTCTTACAGTCCCAGCGACCTTCTACAAGCTCACATAGGTTTGGGGTCCATTCGTGGTTTGCATTCCACTTTTGGAGTACATGGTTTGTGTTGCCCCTATACCTATGTGCTCATATTGCAATCTATTGTAATTCTACACTGTTTGCATTACTTTTCTTGCTATTACTTACCTAATTTTGGTTTGTGTACATATAACTTGTGTATATATATTACTTTCTTACTGAGGGTACTCACTGAGATACTTTTGGCAAATTGTCATAAAAATAAAGTACCTTTATTTTTAGTAACTCTGTGTATTGGGTTTTCTTATGATATTGTGCATATGATATAAGTGGTATAGCAGGAGCTTTACATGTCTCCTAGTTCAGCCTAAGCTGCTTTGCCATAGCTACCTTCCATCAGTCTAAGCTGCTAGAAACACCTCTTCTACACTAATAAGGGATAACTGGACCTGGCACAAGGTGTAAGTACCTCTGATACCCACTACAAGCCAGGCCAGCCTCCTACACTATGTTTTGGATCAGCCAAGGGATTGTGCAACCCTTGCTGGTGGCCGTCAGAGTATGGAGCCTTACCGGCTCCTATTGTTGCCACTAGAAATCTCTGTGTTATTTTTGACAATACTCTCTCCTTTAAGCTGCATGTTAATCAAGTGGTTAAAACTAGCTTTTGTATTATGAAAATGCTGAAAAAGATTCTTCCTTATTTACAAAGGGAATGGAGAGTCACAGTCATTTTAGAATTGGCCATGTCAAAACTGGACTACTGTAATGCCTTAATGCTTAATTTGCATAATAATGATAATAATAATAATAATAATTACATAATGTGTATTAAGAAGCTTCAGTTAATTCAGAACACAGCTGCTCGCTTTATACTCAATTTTCCATGCTCAGCTTCTGCTAGTGATAGCCTGAAACAATTGCATTGGCTACCGGTGGCAAATCAAATTAGGTTTAAAACCTTATGTCTCACCTATAAGGCCACACAGAGAAGCGGATCTGACTATCTATCTTCCAGGCTATGCTGCTATAGGCCCAACTGGCAACTTAGATCCACGGGATCCTTTCTGATTCAGGTCCCCCACACTCATAAAGCTAGATGGGGTGATAAGGCATTTACAGTGGAAGCGGCTAAATGCTGGCATTCACTCCCTTTGTGCATAAGGAAGGAACAACATTTAATGGCTTTTAGGGGGCTTTTTAAAACTTGGCTGTTCCCTCGCTAACTTAGCTTGTCACTCACTTCTCTCTTTCGAGGGCTTCGATGCTTCGGCCAGAACGCACTTTATGAATACCAAATACAAAATACAAATACAAATGAGATATGGTGTTTTAAGTTAAATAATTTTGCTGGATTATGTGGAGTGCTGCAAGATTGTGTGATCTGTGGTGGAGTGGTGTAGTGTTGACTCATGGGATGTGAGTTTGTGCATCTCTTTATGGATTGGTATATTCTGAAGTTGTGAATGAAAATCTGATCATAGCCAGTGCCATAAGCACAATAGCTGATCACCACATAAAAGCTGGCTGGTCGTTTCACTCCATTATATTGTTCTTTATCACATCACATCACTCAAGTATGCAAGCAGTCTCCACCCAAACCAAAGAAGGAATGGAGCATAACCACAATGCCTCTAGAACTAGATAACATAAGCTTCTCTAACACCACTGAACCATCTAAAAAATAACACCAAAATGCTATTCAAGCACTACAGCACCTCAGTGCTTAAAATTATGTACACCTTACCTCCCATTTTCAAGAAAAGAATCAAGAGATTCACACCCTCTCTAAAAAAAGAGAGAAAATGCCTATGTGGCCAGTAGCACAAATAGAAAACATTCCAAGCTCACCCTGAATAAAATCATAGCTCTCAGAGAACATATACATCCAACAATCTAAATATTAAAACCACATTCCCTAAAACCCACATAAAATCAGCAGTGAACCAGTTGAAAAAAACTTTTTAGCATGTTAAAGACCATATTACTGTTAAGCTGTAGGGATGTGCAAATGTATTTGACAACAAGATAAAAACTATCCGGAATGCTTTTGACTTTACTATTCCTAGTTATGATGGCATCACCTCTCTACACAATCGAAAATAGCCTTGGATATTTGAACCTCTTTTTACCTGATCATTTCTGGATCCTAAGAAGAAGCATTTACCTCCGCCAACACATGCCACTACTCGATCACAAAACATCTAACCTTAGAGAAGCTGCCAATGTGACGGCAAAGATAATTGCCGCTCCATCATGTATCCACTTTTCAGCATCAAGATCTTCAGAAAATGCCTCACCTCAACGAGTAACTCGATATATTGTCAAAAAAGGAGTGTTGAAAATTTCCAGTTAGGTTTCAGATCAGGGCACATCAAAGAAATACCCATGTTCAGCATTACAGCTTGTGCATATCAAATGCGTTTTCTGATCCTACTCGATTTATCAGTTCTAAACCGCTTGATATTGTTGGCCATGTGTTGCGCCACATCACCGTTGGCACTGGTGAAATAGTGCTTCAAAAAATTCAGATTGTTTTTTAAGAAACAATAGCAAATTGTGAAGAATAATAATATATTCTCCCACCTTCAAAAATATATTTTCAGTGTGGCTCTGTACTTGCACCTATCCTTTTTAACCATAACGGTATTTCCAATATGCTCTTGGCCCGTCACATCACCGATCCGCTGATGGTACACATATAATTTAAAACATTTGCTTATGTATTAAATGTATAAAAGACATCTAAAATACAAAAATAAAAGTTCTCTTGACAGATCAATCAGCAGAATCAGAATATGATTGACAGGTTAAGCAGCTGAATCAGAATGTCGCATGTTCTTCATCTTCGGCAGTGCAGCTGGTCTTTGCTCCGAAAGGTGACATCACTTGGTCTGACACTCTACAAGTTCAACGTAAGTACACATATCTTGTAGGTGGTAAGAGGTGCATTAAAACAACTAAAACCTATCAACAGTTTTATCTCTACCTCAGATCTAGCAGGTTTTACAAGCATTAGCTTCATGACAACTCGAATGAGGGATAGCCATACTCAACAGGTCTCACATTTATCTGGACAGCCCTTCTAAAAAAAACTATCCTCATGGCTGCTGCATGATTAATTTCTCAAGAACATTAACGGTATGTAATGGGGATAGATCATACTATATTTTTACAGTGAAGACATTAATTACTTAATTAATCACTGGGATGTCAACACAATTTGTCTAAAATGTTTTATTTTGCATTATCTCATAGTGGGTAGTAATTTTTTGCTCCTCATACACAGTACCTGGAATGTATGCTTTATGTTAAAAGTCGAAAAAAACACAATCATAAAGGAAACAAATCTATCAAAAAGTCACAACAAAAAAATTACAAATCTAACACAATGAATTTTGACTTCAGTCTTCCTTCCTTATTTAGCATTACGTGGCTGCACTCCTTATGTGCTCTGCAATCCACCTAGGAGGTAGTCCTTAAACGGTGTCACATTGTTGGGCGATCCTACTCCAAGTCATTTTATTATGCGTCCAAAAACGAATTTCGAGATTGCAAATTGGATGACTCCTTCAAACAAAATTGTTGACGCGTTTCGGTCCCCATTTACTTCTGAGCCTTTTCAGGACTTAAGGAAGCATGAAGGACCTTGGCTATAGGTATGTCACTCCAGGCACCGTTGTGTTACAGCTGCTACCAGGGATGCCTAACGCATGCTGGTTACGCTTTCGACGTGCTTAAGGCATCCTCGGTAGCAGCTGTAACGATTTGTCGCCTGGAGAAGCAGGTAGCTGCCGAGACGTGGATCAGCGTCAGAAGCAGCCACAAGTCTTTGCTGCTTCCTTGCATGCAGTTATCTAATCTACATAGCGGCTGAAACAGACACTAATCGTTTCATGGGGCCGGGTGTTACTTATGCAAACCACCGCAACGGTGCCTGGAGTGACATACCTAGAGCCAAGGTCCTTCATTTTTCCTTAAGTCCTGAAGAGGCCCACAAGTAAAGTGGGGCTTAAGCACATCCACAAAAACGCACTCCTGTAGTCTTTGCTTCACAGGGGTTGAGCGGCGAACCGATGGCGCGATCAATATATTTTAGTACTAACCAGGAAAATGAACACTGATCACTTAGCTCTCGCTGAAATTTACACACAGTTTATTACACCAAACTGCGTGTAAATTTCAAAGAGAGCTGAGGGAGCAGTAATAATTTTCCTGGTTATTCTATCTATCTATCTATCTATCTATCTATCTATCTATCTATCTATCTATCTATCTATCTATGTTAATTATGTATATTATTTTTTGTATTTATAAAAATACATATATTTTTATATTTTACACCAGCTAATAATGTGTGCATATTCATTAATCACAATATGAGTACGTATATATAAAACGAATATCTTTTTATATACTATCAATGTGCTCATGTATTATAAAACATAAATTACATATGTGTATATAGTTATAGATATCTAAATATATATCTTTGCAGCAATGAATGTGGCCACATGTGCCCTCTGGTGCAAAAAGGATATTTTTAATGAGTTAAGTAACATGTTCAGCAAAGAGGTTTTTAATTTCAGATTCATTTAAGATTGTGCCACTCATAAATAAATGCCCTTTTTGCATCAGAGTGCTTGCAGTTGCATCCACCGTCTTTGTTCCAAACAGAGTGGGCATGTGTCGTAATATGCCAGGGTTTATCTATATACTTTGCTGAGTGCTTCAGTGCCCAGAGTTGTCAAAATTTCACTCAGCGCAGGGCAGCAAGACAACTTGTGATGGTGTGTCAAAGGGAGAGGGCAGAAATGTGACATTTACTTACCAAGATATGTTGCATTCCTGCTCTCTTCCTGCGCTGGCGCACTGCTTGCTGCCTAGCTCCAATGCAGGCGCTCAAGTGCCATGGTGCAAGGTCAACAACACAAACCTTTGATAAGAGTAGAGGTCCATGGTGCCAGCCTGACATGGGAGGGGTGCACGAACGTAGGAGCGGGCATCAAGTGAATGATACTGCCAGGATTCTTTTTCAGTGTGAGCTAGCCAGGCGCAAAGGATGTCAACTCATGCTACTCACTCTTATGATAGTAGTATATCCGGGGTGTTAGCATTCTTCCATGTGGCTTTGTGTAGCTCATTACAGTCCCAATCTCCCTGATGTGCAGTGCACAAAGGAAGACCAACTTGACCCATCAAGAGGGGGCGGAGAAAAAAAGATTATTCATTGGAATGTGTGAAAAGTTCAAAATTTAATTTTAGGTTAGGACACTAGAAATAGGCTATCTGATTTAAAAGGTACAATGCTCTGCCTGTCAAAATGTTTTTTGTAGAGGGCACCACCAATAATTGTTTTTATCTTATCTCTTTCATAATCTCCCAAGAGCAAGAGCATACCTGAGCAAGCAGCTGCAACCAGCACCACAGTGGGTGAGACGACGACCACCAGTTTTTGGTTGACTCAATATCTACCTGGTTTTGAAAATGTTGTCAACCAGAATACAAACCTCCCAAAGTGATACTTTCGATAGAAGATACTGGTATAGGTAACCTAACTGTAGTGAGATATTACTGTTGTACCACGTGCTAAATAGATACCTAGGTGGCTAATCTTCTATCTAAATTGATTGGGTGCATTATGTTTATCTCCAGGCACACAAACCACAAGTGCTGCCACAACATGCACCAGCCACCTAGGGACACCAGAGGAGGCCCAGCCAGTTAAGGGAATGGGGGCAGTTCAAGTGGTGGCCGAGACAAGTGGCAAGTCACCTTGCATTCTTCTTCACAATACTGTATTTGTCAGGTGAGGCAGATATCCCGCCCATCAGCTCCAGTCTCTGCCCACAGCATTTCACCACCTAAATTTTCAGTCAGTTTAATTCAACACTGCAGTGTAAGTAGTGAAATGTGTAGCTGCTGTGGCATGACAAAGTCTGCAATGCATGCAAACCGAAGACAAGGTGTGTTTCCCAGTGCGCACTCAGGCACCTACTAGTACCTCAATTCATAATTTCTTCTTTCTGTCCCAGCCTATACAAAAATGTAAATTCTATTTCAGCACATGCCACATTTTTCTGACGAAGTGACTTATGTTTCATGGCTTTCATTATGGATTTATGGTTTCAATTTATTCCTTCTATCAACCAATGTGACTAAGCAAAAGCATAGTACATGATCTGCGACAGCCAACCATTCCATAGTTGAACCTCTACCTAGCCCAATCCCTATAATTTGCTTCCCTCTTGAATTACATTCCCTATGCCCCAGTGAAGGTAGTTGTTGAAAATAATTTGTGGTGGAAATGAGGGTGTAATGTAGGACTAAGTACCTGATTTAGAGTTTGGTGGATGGGATCTTCTGTGACAAACATGATGAATAAAACATGTATCTAATTTGCTGTACTACAGAGCATCATTTATATTCTATGCACTGTCTACTGAAATACGGCAAATTAGATATATGTAATGGAGTGTCCCATCTACCAGATTCTATCAGCCCTTAAATTTGACGTGAAGTAGAATTGAAGAGGGAGTCGGAAAAGATCAGGGCCATTGGAATTATAAGTTAGTAACATGACATGGTACAGCTGCCCTAAAATATGCTGCAGAGTAGCAGATGATCCAGAATGGCTCTGTTAATTTTAGCTATTTCACTTACTAATGGATATAAAGTGCCTGTTCAGTTTCACTGTAAAATCCATTAAATTAAAATCATTTTTGATTATGTTGGTTTTCTGGCTTAATCTCTTGAAGTCAGTACTATTGCATTATGTGATGCATGTGGAGGAAAAACTTGTTGAAATAAAATTCCAATGATGCTAGGGGAGCTGCAACGTTCTGCTACTATGCCACTACAGATAGTATAAACAAGTGCTTGCGCTTAGCATTAACATTTGTGTTTCTGTTTTTACTTTCTTGATATAGCTACTCCTGCAGCTTGAACTAGCCAGCAATCATTCCAACAGGAGATAGCCACCTGGTTGTGGGGCCGCTAGTTGTTGGCTGTGGCAGCTGAATATCGCTGGCTGGTGGCCTTTGAGGAGGAATAGTAGGAGGCATGGGCCTCCAATTCATTGTTTGTCACCTAGGGCTACCTCCAACACTGCCAGTCCAACGCTGGCACCCCCTGCTGCCGGAGTCTACTGCCACTTGTAACATCACCAGCCCCTCCTCGCCATCAGCCAACCACCTCCTCCACCACTCCCCACATTAGCTGGTGCTGCTCAGATGCGGGCAGCTGAACCTGACCAGGGAGGTAGCAGACATAAAAAAGAAACAGGTGCCCTCAAAGCCCTTATTTACAGAATTTTTTGGGTGGCCTGTTTGGGGGCCTGCTGTGTATGGAGAGGGTGGGGAGAGAAGTTGTGGAAAGGATGAAAGGGACCATTGATGGTTTTGCTTTTATGGTGGACAGGATGGGGTTTGAATGTAAAAAAAACAAATGGCTTTAGATTTTTCTTTGTGATGATCTGTCTTTGCATTGCTAGTTAGCATAGCATAGCATTATGGTTTTGTGACAAGAGCAAGATGAGAGGCTGACCTCTGAAACAGTCAAAGTATTATACTGTACTTTGACTTTCACCCCAGACTTTCCCTATCTGAAGGCCCTTGCCATGTATTGATTCTTCAGTGGTTTCCTTACATCTTCTGCACCATCATAGTGGCACTGGGAACAGAAAACTGGTAAATCTGTTTAATTATTGATTGATGAGGTTTTGCAGCACCCAGCCACCAATCAATGATGCTGTATATTAGTTAGTTTAGTTACTGCCCTTACCCTACACTCTGTAGCTATTGACCACTAATGGGGTCTGCCAACAACATACACAAACATTTTAATCATATCTATCTCTCCTACCCAAGAACAACTTAAGTACTAAGTTATTAACTAGTTCTTCTTACCTGAATAGATTAAGCAATGTCTGCTATGTTTCTCAATTTTCCCAACCCTTATTGCAGGTTTCTCAAAGGCCCATCTTAATGCTGGTGGTAGTAGTGGGCTAGTGGTACCAGGCGACATCACAAAGCGAGGTCTCACTTCCACCTATTTAGAATGCGATGAACTCCAATCACTATGCAGAAGGAATAGCCATCACAGGGAACTAGACTGATAGAAAACACAGAGCTAGTGAATAATCAAAGACTGAGACCAGTCCACCATGACACAAAAGTCATATTACAAACAACAACTAGCAGAAGATAACTTATAAGCAATCATGGAAGCTAGTAAATATTTAGGCCCTCATTACAACCCTGGTGGTAAATGTCGCCTACAGCTGTGCTGATGGTCGCCAACATACTGTGCCCCCGGCAATATTCCGCCATGGGTATCATGACCCACACTGAGAAATCCAGCACTATACAGACACCCACACAAGTCCACCACACCAAATGTCAGTGAAAAACTGGCGATATCCAAACCCACACGTTACACCAACAGGAATATGCCCACAGTCTCATGACCCACGAATCACTGAGGCGGTCTTTCAACCGCAGTAAACCATTGGCGGTACACACCGCCACCCTCAAATTACACACAGCTTTACAAAACACCACCACATTGGACAATTCATATGACAGACACCTGACACACATACACACACCACACACACCCACATTACCCACAACCCTTTCAATGAAAAACAAAATTGCTAACTGAGAGAGACACAAGGCAGGAGCACCCACTCAATCGGAGCCACAGAACACCATCACCCATACACCATCCACGCACCTCACACCACACTCCCCAACACATCACCCCACACACCCTCACACATATATTCACACCACAACCATGGCACCCCAAAGACACCCCAGGTTTTCAGAGGAGGAGCTAAGGGTCATGGTGGAGGAAATCATCCGGGTAGAGCCATAGCTATTCGGATCACAGGTGCAGCAGACGTCCATTGCGAGGAAGATGGAGCTATGAAGGAGAATCGTGGACAGGGTCAACGCCGTGGGACAGCACTCAAGAACAAGGGATTACATCAGGAAGAGGTGGAACGACCTACGAGGGAAGGTGCGTTCCGTGGTTGCTCGACACCAGGTAGCTGTACTGAGGACTGGCGGAAGACCCCCACCTCCTCCCTCACAACTAACAACATGGGAGGATCAAGTCTTGGTGATCATGCATCCTGAGGGCCTTGCAGGAGTAGCAGGAGGACTGGACTCTGGTAAGTCAATTCTTAACTACTTTCTCCCCCACCCTGCCTGCATGCCATCACAAGCTCATACACCTACCTCTACCACTGCCCCCACCCCACCCCCATTACCTCACCACCTCACATATACCCCACTATTACAACCCACCCATCCCAAAACAAAGCCCTGCATGTCACACCAATGCATGGACACCCATCCCAGACCTGCATTGACAGCCATCACCACAGCATGCCCATCACAGAGACTCACCCAGCTCACAAAACCACCACGAACACAAGGCCAAGCTTACAGGGAAATCACAACCATACAGGGAAACACACCCATGCACAAGATGGCACACGCAGATACATTAACACTGCATTTGCATCCCCACAGGACCCCTACTCAAAAGTTACTGGAGAGGAGGTGCCAGCTACATCCAGTCTCCCCCTGAAGAGGCCCACAGTGACACCAGCAGCTCTGCATGCCTGGATCAGGATGACCAACCTGGCCCATCAGGGACCTCTGGACAGTTGAATCCCCTGCCACAGTCCCAAACCACCACAGAGCCTCCCTCCTCAGGAAACACCAGCACAGCACCCACCCAGAGGGCCCATGCCACTGTCCCCAGGACAAGTCAATCAGCAGTGTGCCTACCACTACAGGGGCCCCAGGCAACCCCACAAACACAGGACAATCAGGGACCTGGGGTCAGTGGCAGTGGGCACACGGTTCAGGGGACAGAGGCACAGGACAACAGGAAAGCTGGGAGGACTGCTGTGTGACAGGGGGAGGACAGGCCCAGGGAACCCACTCTCCACGAGGCACTGTCCAACATCCTGGGAGCATACCACCATTCCCAGGAGACCATGGACCAGATACTGGCCAAGCTGCAGGAGACCCAGTGGCTGCAGGAGGGACAGTACCTGGGGATCAGGGATGACCTAACAAACACCTACACCATCCTGGTCACCATTGCAGGGGTGTTGGCTGACATGACCAAGGCCATGATGGAGGCAGTGGCATAACAACGGACCCCTGACACTAGCCAAACCGATGAACAGACTTCCACCTCCACCGGCGCTAGTGGACAGGAGGCACCGCCACAGGAACAACAGGCCACCAGCACCCCACCTCCTGCAGAAAGAGAACCACCCCGCAAACGGTCCCTGCGATCCAGGCAAAAGCCAGAGAACATTGCCAAGACACCTGCCAGGAAATAAGACTCTCCTGATTGTCACCCTTCTGTCCCACTCTGTCACCCTGTCCACCTTGAACTGCCAGTGCTCCACTTCCCATGCCCCCTTGGACAATGCCCCTGTGATACCAATAGACTGAACTCTAACTGGACCTTCCTCCCCCATCACCCCAGCCCATTGCACATCCCCCTCTACTTATGAGCACTTAAATAAACACCCTTGGAACAAATACACATCTGAAGTCTGGCAAATGATTCACAAATGTATTAGTAAAATATAATCAAAGCATTGCAACTCAAATGTATAGTGAAATATACTTGTTAATGACCTTTGGATGGGCAACAGTACACATAGCAGGAGCCAGAGTGGAGCACAGGGATCTGAAAATAGAGATGGCAAAGGGTACAGTCAGTGGGCAGAGACATAGGGTAAGAGGCTGCCTTGTACAATGTCCAACAGGTAAGTGAAATGTAAATGGAACGTACAATGTCTTACCTGTGTGTCACTGTAAGTATTGTTGAATTATGTTTCTCCTGTTGTCAACATCTTCTTCCTCTGCCTCCTCTTCCTCACTGTCCACAGGCTCCACCGCTGCCACAAGGCCATCTCCAGGCTCATCCTCCTGCAGTAAAGGCACCGGGCATCTCAAGGCCAGGTTGTGCAACATGCGACATGCAACAATGATCTGGCACACCTTCTGGGGTCAGTAGTACAGGGATCCACCTGTCAGATGGAGGCACCGGAACCTGGCCTTCAGGAGTCCGAAGGTCCTTTCAATAATCCTCCTTGTACGCCCATGTGCCACTCATTGTAACATTCCTCTGCCCTTGTCCTGGCATTCCTCACTGGGGTCAGTAGCCATGAGAGGTTGGGGTAACCAGAGTCATCTGCAATTATCAAGGGATACCTGTTAGACACACACTCACCCTTAGGGACAGCCCCATACCCATACACCAATATATACTGGGTAGGGACCTTGGGCTCACCTATTAGCCACACCCGGTACCTCTGGAGTTGGCCCATCACATATGGGATGCTGCTATTCCTCAAGATAAAGGCGGCATGCGCAGATCCAGGGTATTTGGCATTCACATGGGAGATGTACTGGTCCGCCAAACACACCATCGGCACATTCAGAGAGTGATAGCTTTTTCTATTCCTGAAAACGTGCTCATTTTTCCTGGAGGGGACAAATGCCACATGTGTACCATCAATGGCACCTATGATGTTGGGGATATGTCTCAGGGCATAAACGTCAGCTTTTACTGTGGCCAAATCCTCAACCTGGAGGAAAACAATGTAGCTGCGCATGTGTTTCAACAGGGCTGACAACACTCTGGTCAACACGTTAGAGAAAATTGGCAGAGACATCCCTGATGCCATGGCCACTGTTGTTTGGAAGGAACCACTTGCCAGGAAATGGAGCACTGACAGGACTTGCACTAGAGGGGGATACCTGTGGGCTGCCGGATAGCTGACATCAGATCTGGCTCCAGTTGGGCACACATTTCCTGTATTGTGGCACGATCAAGTCTGTAGGTAATGATAATGTGTCTGTCCTCCATTGTTGCAAGGTCCACCAGGGGTCTGTACACCGGAGGATGCCGCCATCTCATATTCTGCTTCGGCGGTTGAAGCCTATGGAAGATAACGGTGAGCAGAGGGTCTTATTTCCACATTTATTGCAGTAATACTGATGTATTTACTTTACAGAAACAAAATGTGAATCCTAAATCAGTTTGCTGTGCCAATTTCTGCTGTGACACAGTTAAGTGCCAGGCCCTGTGGCCCCCTGAAATGGCGGATGCCTGACCTGTGAGGAGTGACCAGTGGAAAGGAGGTAATTGCGCTGGCGTTGTGCGTCGTTGCGGTAGGCGGTCGATGATCGAAGCAGAACTCCGCATTGGTTATCATTGGGCCCTATGGGTTTCGGGAGCCAATGACGATGTACGCCGGCGGTGACGGTATGCACCGCCGCGGACGTCACCGTCATTTTCCATCTATCCACTCACTTGCTACCTGGCCATCAACAGGGGAGGGCCTACACTGCAAGTGCTGCTGTGACCTGTGTCTGGAAGCAACAATGGCTCATGTGTCTGGGGAAAGGGCCCCTGCCTTCACTGCGGAGGAGTTGGAGAAACTGGTGGATGGGGTCCTACCCCAGTACACGTTACTCTACGGTCCTCCAGACAAGCAGGTGATTACACTGTGAGCATGATGCGTGGGCCATGAATGTCTAGAGTGCTGTGTGTGTAAGCCACATGTAGGGGGGGCTGAGGCGTCCTGGCCAGAGTGCTGCATGTAAGGTAGTCAATGTATGTGCATCAGGGCATGGGAGGGATCTTGTGGGCCATGAGTGTGACAGTCCGGACGGGTGACTAATTCTCTTTTCTGCTGTCTTATCCCTGCAGGTCAACACCCACCAGAAAAACGTTATTTGGCGTGCCATCGCCTAGGAGGTGTGAACCCTGGGGGTCTTTGACAGGCGGAGCACCCACTGCCGCAAGAGGTGGGAGGACCTGCGCCGCTGGGCAAAGAAGACGGCGGAGGCCCAGTTGGGGCTGGCCTCCCAACGAGGAAGGGGTGCCCGTCGCACCATGACCCCCCTGATGTTCCGCATCCTGCCGGTGGCTTATCCGGAGTTGGATGGGCGCTTGAAAGCATCACAGCAGCCACAAGGAGGTTCGTACTGAATCTGACTTCTGCTGTGCGTGCGTTAAGAGTTACCTGTGTGGAGGTGGGGGCTATGGGTGCCCCTAGGCCAGGGGGAAGATGGCAGGGTAGGTCCCTTGTTGGGCAGGCTCTGACACACACCTACCCCAATAGTGTTAGTGGGCATCTACTACTGGGAAGGGTCCTTTGGGCTTCTGGGGTGCAGCTGATGGCATTAGGCATTGTACCTGATGGGCTGGTGACTATATTAGTAACTGGTTGGGCATGGCCTAGTGCATATGGCTGCTCCCTGTGTGTTGTGTATGCCAACGGTAGTGGTGTTGCTGGCATTGACCAAGTGTATCCTCTGTCTCTCCCCCCCCATTTTGTTTTGTCACCCTGTCCTTCTGTGCATTAGCATCATCTGGCGGAGGAGCAGAGGCTAACCGGCGACCGAGGGAACTGCATCCCACATGGGCCTGGAGGCCGAATCCACCAAGGGTGAGGGCACAAGTGGGACAGAGGGCGAGGGGAGCAAGGGGACAGGAGGGGAGACCATAGACAGCGACTCCTCCTCCGATGGAAGCTCCCTGGCGGTGGCAGACACCCCTGTGCCCACCCCATCAAGGGGTACAGCCGCCACCCCGCCTAGCAGCACTGCCCTCCCAGCAGGCCCTCAGCGTGTTTCCCGTGCCTGCTCACCCAGGAGGGTGGGCATCTCCTTCGCCCCAGGCACCTCAGGCCCTGCCCCAGTCAGCCCTCTGTCCTCAGTGAGGAGGCTATTGACCTCCTGAGATCCCTCACTGCTGGACAGTCAACCATTCTGAATGCCATCCAGGGTGTCGAGAGGCATTTGCAGCAAACAAATGCATACCTGGAGGTCATTCACTCTTGTGTGGCAGCCCAACAGAGAGCATTTCAGGCTCTGGCCTCAGCACTGGTGGCAGCCCTTGTCCCTGTGTCTAGCCTCCCCCCTCCAACTTCCTATACCGAGTCCCAATCCCCTCAACCCCAGCCTATCCCAAGCACACCTTCAGACCAGCAATCAACCAAATAAACACACAGAAGTGGCTCAGGCAAACACAAGCACCACACATCATCCCACAGGCACTCACACAAGCACACTACCCATGCAGACACACCAACATCCACTGCCTCCACTGTGTCCCCCTCCTCCTCATCATCTACCTCCCTCCCAGTAGCGTCTCCACTCACACCTGCATGCCCTACATCTTCTTCCACTACTTCCATCACCATCACGCCCATCAGAACACACCCCTCACGAGCAGTCACCACCCCCACAACCATACACATGTCCCCTGTGTCCTCTCCCAGTGTGTCTGTGACCCCTCCTCCCAAAGTACACAAATGCAAGCACCCACCCATCCAACAGCCATTCACCTCACAACAGCATCCAGCCCATGCACCTTCACTCAAACTCAGCAGACAGACACCTCCTACAACCACTCCCTCTTCCTCCACTCCTAAACCCTCTCCCTCTTTCCACCCTGGTGTGTCTAAAAAACGTTTCCTGGCAAACTTTGACCTGTTCCCTACCCCTCCCCCCGTCCTTCCCCTCGGGCCAGGGTGTCCAGAACCCAGCCCAGCACCTCAGCCACCAAGTCGCCGTCCAATCTGGAACCTGCAACTCCCAGAACCTCAAAGGGGGCACCTGTCAGGAAAGCCAGTGTACCACCAACCCCTGCAAAGGATCAAACCATTCCGCCCCCTGCCAAGGTGAAGAAGGGGCCAGCATGCAGCAAGGGCAAGGAGCATGACCCACCAAGCAAGGCCCCCTCCAAACCTCCAGCAGACAGCAACATCTGCCAAGGTGAGGAAGGGAATGAAAATCTAAGGCAAGGCACTTCAGCCGACGGAGGATGCAGGTGAAGCCCTGGTGCCCACCAGCAGAACCGCCAACCCCGCCACCTGCACTGCATGCAGCACCACCAGCAGCGCTGCCACAACCACCGCCACCTGCACTGCCACCTGCACCGCCGCTGCCACCATTACTGTCATCAGCAGCATCCCCAGTGGGCTGCCGTCCGAGGCTGCAGGAGAGGGGCAGGAGCCTCCCTCCACCAATGGCAGCACATACATGCACCACAGCCAGCACTGCCAGCAGCCCCGCCGCAAGCACTGCCGGAAGCACCGCCACCTGCACCGCTGACAGTAGGACCACTACCAGCAGAAGCAGTCCGAGTGGGCAGCCGTCCAAGGCTGCAGGAGACGAGCTGGAGCCTACCACCACCACTGGCAGCACCCCCACCAGCACCAGCACTACCACCACTGAGCAGCCTTAGCCACCGCAGGATGGAGTCTAGCCCTGCCTCCATGAACTCTCATGCTATCTGTTCCCTGCAAATCTCATGCCTCAGACACCCAGGTGAGGGAATGTCTACTGGCACACCCACAAGTACTGCATCACTGAGCACCAAGCCCCCTCCAGAACCAGTGGAGATATGCATCCACTCACCCTATCCTTGGCAGGATGAAGCAGACTGGGCATCAAGCCCCCTCCAGAACCAGTGGAGATCTGCATCCACTCACCCTATCCTTGGCAGGATGAAGCACTCTGGGCACCAAGCCCCCTACAGAGCCAGTGGAGACAGGCATCCACTTTAGAGGCTGTGGCCTTGCACTCCCCAGGACCAGGCAGTGGGCAAAGCACCCACTTGAGAGACTTGAGAGACTGTGGCTTTGCACTCCCCTGGACATCGCTTTGGGCATGGAGCCCCCTCGAGGAGCAGTGGCATTGTACCATCATCCACCTGAGGTGCCTGTGTGTTTTCGACCGGAAACCCCTGCAGTGTTCTCTCCGTATTGAGGCAGGAGTCAAGTGTGGGCTTGGCCCATGATTTTTGGCCCAGTGGCCCACAAACATTTGTGAAGGACAATGTACGGACTTCTGTACATATTGTATATTTGTGTAAATACTGTTTTTTAAATTCCATAGTATATCTGCCTATTTCTAAAATATCACTGGTTTGACTCAATTTCTTTTGTCCTTGCGTTCTTCCAGGGGGTTAGGGGTGTATCTGTAATGTTGTTGGATCTGTTAGTGTGTATGGTGTTGTGGGTGAGGGTGGGGGTGGGGGTGTTGCGTGTGTGTGTCACTCTCCTTTTCTTCCCCCCCTGTGTACTAGGTGCAGTACTCACCGTCGTCATCGCCCCCGTCTTTGGTGTTCCTGGTAGATGAGTAGGTGGACCAGCATCGGAAGGACCTGCAGATTGCGCTCCATGGCGTCCTGGTTCTTCGTTGAGTGTCGAGTGGTGAGTGGTTTCCCTTCCAAACACTGTTTCCACTGTGCTTTTGATGGTGTTGGTACCGCCCCGGAAAAGCTGGCGGATAGCCAGGTTGTAATGTGGTGGGTGGTACATTGTCTTCCGCCTGTCTGTTGGCAGTGACCGCTGTGGTGTTTGTTGCTACCTCTGTAGCGGTCAGAGTGTTAAAGTGGCTGTCTGTGCTGGTGGTTTCTGCCGTGGTCGTGATCCCATTTTTTTTACCACCGGCCTGCTAGCGGTGTTACCGCCACTTTAACACTGACCGCCAGGGTTGTAATGAGGGCCTTAATTCTGTCCATCAAGCATCTCTCAGCATCCAGAGCCCCAGGAGGCGGTCCCTGCACCAGTTGTTCCCCATCACAGCAGTGCTATATAGCCCGAGCAGCATTCCCGCAGTGCAGGCATTCCACACATCAAGGACTCCATCTCCCAGCATCCAGGGCCCCACTAGGTGGTCCCTGCACCAGCTGTTCCCTATAACAGCAGTGCTCTATAGCTCGAGCAGCACTCCTGAAGCAAGGGCATTCCATGCATCAAGGTCTCCATCTCCCAGCATTCAGGGCCCCAGCAGGCGGTCCCTGCACCAGCTGTTCCCCATCACAGCAGCACTATATAACACGAGCAGCACTCCCGCAACGCAGGATGAGCGCAGACCACGTTCAGGTGAAGCCTGGGTCAAGGGCAGACCCATCCTGCTCCCATCAGACAGGAAGAGGCAGTGCAGGGCCATACCCCTTGGTTCTTTTTTTTGCCCTATGGATTACCCTCCCAAGACACAAGTGGTAAGCCCATACTTTCTTTGGACACTGTAGCAAAAAGGGCACAACATATCCTTGAATTGGCTTTAGCCCACGGTTTGCACATTGTATCCCTGTCTTAAAGGTAATCAAGCATTGAAGCTAAATCACTTGCCAACACTCTACACAGGTCTAAAGCAAGGACTGGTTGAGCTGATGCCACCTCTCCTTGCATAAGGTTGTAACAACCATTGTTAGATCCTAAATATCAGCTTGTTTTAGCACCCTATGACATTGGCCCTCATTACGACCCTGGCGGTGGGTGATAAAGGCTGGCGGTAAGTTCCGTCAAATTATGACCATGGCGGTGATAACTCCCATAGACAGCCAATATACCACACCATCCGCCACAGCTGAAACAATAGCCACTATGGCGGTAGCCGCCAACAGCCAGGTGGAAGATGAAGTACTGCCCACCATATTTTGACCCTGCAATCTGCCACCTTTTCCGGGGCAGTACCAACACCAACAAAAGCCTTGCGGAAACAGAGCTCAGAAGTGAAAGGACTCACCATTAGAGACATAGGGAAGAACCATGCCGCCATGGAACCTGAACTGCATGTTTTCCTGATGATCTTCTACCTTATACTCGACCTGGAACACCAACGCCGATGAAGACGACGACGGTGAGTACAGCCATCTAGAACACCAGGGAGGGTGAGAGGAAAACGAGAGTGACACACACACGGACGACACACACCATTCACACAACCAGCTGCACAATAAAAGCAATTTGTCCCCGAAAAACGGCAGAATAATGCAAGGACAACAGGAATTAACATTAACAATTCGATTTGTCAATTAAACAGATATGTACACTGGTACACAAAGGGACACTGCCCGGTCCAATGTTCAAAGGACCCACATGGCCACAGGCACAGTCTAAGGCCTAACTTGAATCCTGACCACATCCGGATAGTACACTACAGGGGCATCAGTTTGCAAATAGGCAGGCACCTTGGGGGGGCACCTCCGCTGGATGCGGGAACACGCCCACTTGTTCTGGAGGGGTTAATATGCCCATTGCTTTGTCCTGGAGAGTGCAAGGCCACAGTCTCTGGAGTGGGTGTCTTTCCCACTGGTTCTGGAGGGGGCAACATGCCGATTGCTTTGTCCTGGGGAGTGCAAGGACACGGTCTCTCAAGTGGATGACTTGCCCACTGGTTCTGGAGGGGGCAACATGCCCCTTGCTTTGTCCTGGGGAGTGCAAGGCCACAGTCTCTGCAGTGGGTGTCTTTCCCACTGTTTCTGGAGGGGGCAACATGCCCATTGATTTGTCCTGGGGAGTGCAAGGTCACAGTCTCTCAAGTGGGTGTCTTTCCCACTGGTTCTGGAGGGGGCAGCCCACACAGTAGCCCCTGGAGGGTGGACTACATGGCGTCCACCGGCGGTGATGGCTGCATTGTGCTGGTTGTTGGAGGAGGCTCTTGGGAAGCCCCTGCACTTACTGATGGCTGCATTGTGGTGGTTGTTGGAGGAGGCTCCTGGGCAGTCCCTGCACTCACTGATGGCTGCATTGTGGTGGTTGTTGGAGGAGGCTCCTGGGAAGCCCCTGCACTCACTGATGGCTGCATTGTGGTGGTTGTTGGAGGAGGCTCCGAGGCATTCCCTGCACTCAATGATGGCTGCACATCCACAGCTGTCAGTGGGGGCCCGTGACAGCTGGTGGTGGTGGCTGTGTTAGCCTGACAGCTTCCGCTGGCGTAGGATGCCTCGTCTCCTCCTGTTCATGGGTTGGGGATCCCTTACCCTTCCTGGCAGGGGTGGATGGGCTCTTCCCCTCTCTTCCTAGTGGTGCAGGCTCCTTCCCCTTCTTCACAGCTGTGCAGGCTCCTTCCCCTTCTTCACAGCTGGTGCAGGCTCCTTCCCCTTCCTCACAGCTGGTACAGGCCCCTTCCCTTTCCTCACAGCTGGTGCAGGACTCTTCTCTTTCATCCCTGGTGGTGCTGGCTTCTTCCCCTTCAGTGTCGTAGGTCTTGTATCCTTACCACCACGAGTAGGTGGTGCTACCACTGTCCCCGTGGACTGTTTGGCTGAGGTGCTGGGCTGTCTCCTTGGTACCCTGCCCATACATGAAGGACGGGGGAGGGGTAGGGAAGAGGTCAATTTGGGAGAAGAAAAGGTTTTTAGGGACGTTGGGGCAGGAGGAGGGAGAAGTATTGGGAGTGAAGGATGAGGGAGTGGTTGTTGGGGGTGTATGTCTGCTAATTTTGTGTAGAGGTGCATGGGCTGTATGCTGATGTGAGTGGATGGCTGTTGGGTGTGTAAGTGCTTGCGTATGTGTCTTTTAGGAGGTGGGACAGACACAGTGGGACTTGAAACAGGGGACGCATGCATGGATGTTGTGGAGGTGTCTGCCAGTGTGGTGTGTGTTCTGCTCGGTGTGCTGACACTGATAGTGGATGTAGATGTAGTGCATGCAAGTGTGAGTGTGGACGTAACTAGGAGGGAGGTGGAGGGGAAGACAATGGAGGCTGTGGATATTGTCATGTCTGCAACGGTATGATGTTTGTGTGAGTGCCTGTGAGATGAAGTGTGGTGCTTGTATTTGCCTGTGCCACTCTTGTGTGTTGTCTTGTGTGCATGCTCGTCTGTCTGTGTGCTTGGGATTGGTTGGGGTTGAGGAGAATGGCGCTGGGAAGTGGAAGTTGGAGGCAGGACAGTAGAAACAGGGGCAATGGCAGCCATCAGAGAGGAGGCCAGAGCCTGAATCGATCTCTGTTGGGCCGCCAAACCACCATGAATGCCCTCCAGAAATGCATTGCATTGCTGCATCTGGGACGCCAGCCCCTGGATGGCATTCACAATGGTTGACTGCCTTACAGAGATGGATCTCAGGAGGTCAATAGCCTCCTCACTCAGGGGGGCAGGGCGAAGGAAATGCCCACCCTCCTGGGTGAACAGGCACAGGCAACTTGCTGAGGGGCTACTGGGAGGGCGGTGCTGGTACGAGGGTGGCGGGTGTACCTGCAGCTGGGGTGGTCACAGAGTTGTCAGCCACCACAAGGAAGCTCCCATCGGAGGAGGTATCAGAGTCTGTGTTGTCCTCTCCAGTATCCGTCGTGGTGCTCCCCTCGCCCTCCATCCCACTTGTTCCGTGGGCGTCAGAGGACTCTGCCTCCAGGGTCCTGTAGGATGCAGCTTCCTCTGTCGTTGGTGCCTCTACTCCTCCGCCAGATGATGCTAATGCACACAAGGACAGGATGACAAAACAAGAAAGGGGGAGGGGGAGAGACAAAGGATACACTGGGTCAATGACTGCAACAACACCACTGTTTGCGTACACAGCACCCTCACACACAGGGAACAGGCGTACGCACTATGCATCGCACTACCAGTGAAATGGCTAGTCACCAAGGCATGAGGAGGAGCACACACCGCCAACTGCAGCACACCTGGGACCCACGCAGCCCTGCCTAGAAGTGAATACTAACAAGCTAGGTTACCTGTATTTGCCATGCAATCATGAATCTTCGGAGGATCCATGCTGCAATGTCTGGCATGGCCCTAGGGGCACCCACTAGCACACAACCACGACCAGGATACCATCCCACCAGCCATAAGTTGTAATGATACCCACTGTACTCACCCCCTTGTGGCTGCTGTGATTCCCTCAAGCGCACATCCAGCTCAGGGTAAACCGCCGCCATTCTGCGGGCCAACAGGGGGGTCAGGGTCGGAAGGGTACCCTTTCCTCATTGGGAGGCCATCCCCAGCTGGGCCTCTGCGGTCTTCCATGCCCAGCGTCTCAGGTCCTCCCACCGTTTCCAACAGTGGGTGCTTCGCCTTCCATAGATCCCCAGGGTACGCACGTCCTTGGCGATGGCACGCCATAATCCCTTCTTTTGATGGGCTCTGACCTGCAGAGGTAATACATACAGGAGAACTCCATTAACCAAACAGTCCAGCCTGTCACACACATGGCCCACCACATGTAGGAAAGTACCATCTTGCCTGGCATGTTACCCCCATATTTCACTGTATATATGTTGTTTTAGTGTATGTGT
Source organism: Pleurodeles waltl (assembly GCF_031143425.1). Classification (NCBI taxonomy): domain Eukaryota; kingdom Metazoa; phylum Chordata; class Amphibia; order Caudata; family Salamandridae; genus Pleurodeles; species Pleurodeles waltl. Next base: position 134,741,879 of record NC_090437.1, read on the forward strand.
CACTAGGACCCTGCCAGCCAGGGCCCCAGTGCTCATAAGTGTGCCCTGTATGTGTTCCCTGTGTGATGACTAACTGTCTCATTGAGGCTCTGCTAACCAGAACCTCAGTGGTTATGCTCTCTCTTTACTTTCTAAATTGTCACTAACAGGCTAGTGACCAATTTCACCAATTCACATTGGCATACTGGAACACCCTTATAATTCCCTAGTATAGGGTACTGAGGTACCCAGGGTATTGGGGTTCCAGGAGATCCCTATGGGCTGCAGCATTTCTTTTGCCACCCATAGGGAGCTCTGACAATTCTTACACAGGCCTGCCACTGCAACCTGAGTGAAATAACATCCACGTTATTTCACAGCCATTTACCACTGCACTTAAGTAACTTATAAGTCACCTATATGTCTAACCTTTACCTGGTAAAGATTGGGTTCTAAGTTACTTAGTGTGTGGGCACCCTGGCACTAGCCAAGGTGCCCCCACATCGTTCAGGGCAAATTCCCCAGACTTTGTGAGTGTGGGGACACCATTACACGCGTGCACTATACATAGGTCACTACCTATATATAGCGTCACAATGGTAACTCCGAACATGGCCATGTAACATGTCTAAGATCATGGAATTGTCACCCCAATGCCATTCTGGCATTGGGGAGACAATTCCATGATCCCCCGAGTCTCTAGCACAGACCCGGGTACTGCCAAACTGCCTTTCCTGGGGTTTCACTGCAGCTGCTGCTGCTGCCAACCCCTCAGACAGGTTTCTGCCCTCCTGGGGTCCAGCCAGGCCTGGCCCAGGAAGGCAGAACAAAGGACTTCCTCAGAGAGAGGGTGTTACACCCTCTCCCTTTGGAAAAAGGTGTCAGGGCTGGGGAGGAGTAGCCTCCCCCAGCCTCTGGAAATGCTTTGATGGGCACAGGTGGGGCCCATCTCTGCATAAGCCAGTTTACACCGGTTCAGGGATCCCCCAGCCCTGCTCTGGCGCGAAACTGGACAAAGGAAAGGGGAGTGACCACTTCCCTGACCTGCACCTCCCAGGGGAGGTGCCCAGAGCTCCTCCAGTGTGCTTCAGACCTCTGCCATCTTGGAAACAGAGGTGCTGCTGGCACACTGGACTGCTCTGAGTGGCCAGTGCCAGCAGGGGACGTCAGAGACTCCTTCTGATAGGCTCTTACCTGTGTTGCTAGCCTATCCTCCTTCCTAGGTAGCCAAACCTCCTTTTCTGGCTATTTAGGGTCTCTGCTTTGGGGAATTCTTTAGATAACGAATGCAAGAGCTCATCAGAGTTTCTCTGCATCTCTCTCTTCACCTTCTGCCAAAGGATCGACCGCTGACTGCTCAGGACGCCTGCAAAACCGCAACAAAGTAGCAAAGACGACTACTGCAACCTTGAATCGCTGATCCTTCCGCCTTCTCGACAGTTTTCCTGGTGGTGCATGCTCTGGGGGTAGCCTGCCTCCTCTCTGCACTAGGAGCTCTGAAGAAATCTCCTGTGGGTCGACTGAATCTTCCCCCTGCAACCGCAGGCAACAAAATCTTGGTTCTCCTCTCAGCACGACGAGCGAGGTCCCTTGAACTCAGCAACTCTGTCCAAGTGACTCCCACAGTCCAGTGACTCTTCAGTCCAAGTTTGGTGGAGGTAAGTCCTTGCCTCCCCACGCTAGACTGCATTGCTGGGTACCGCGTGATTTGCAGCTGCTCCGGCTCCTGTGCACTCTTCCAGGATTTCCTTTGTGCACAGCCAAGCCTGGGTCCCCGACACTCTAACCTGCAGTGCACAACCTCCTGAGTTGTCCTCCGGCGTCGTGGGACTCGGGTGTCTTCGGGTGAGCTCCGGGTCACTCCTCTTCGTAGTGCCTGTTCCGGCACTTCTGCAGGTGCTGCCTGCTTCTGTGAGGGCTTCCTGACTTGCTGGGCGCCCCCTCTGTCTCCTCATCCAAGTGGCGACATCCTGGTCCCTCTTGGGCCACAGCAGCATCCAAAAACCCTAACCGCAACCCTTGCAGCTAGCAAGGCTTGTTTGCGGTCTTTCTGCATGGGAACACCTCTGCAAGCTTCTTCACGACGTGGGACATCCATCCTCCAAAGGGGAAGTTTCTAGCCATCTTCGTTCTTGCAGGATCCACAGCTTCTACCATCCAGTGGTAGCTTCTTTGCACCCTCAGCTGACATTTCTTGGGCATCTGCCCACTCTCGACTTTGTCGCGACTCTTGGACTTGGTCCCCTTGTTCCACAGGTGCTCTAGTCCAGAAATCCACCTTGGTTGCATTGCTGGTGTTGGTCTTCCTTGCAGAATTCCCCTATCACGACTTCTGTGCTCTCTGGGGAATATAGGTGCACTTTACACCTACTTTTCTGGGTCTTGGGGTGGGCTATTTTTCTAACCCTCACTGTTTTCTTACAGTCCCAGCAACCCTCTACAAGCTCACATAGGTTTGGGGTCCATACGTTATTCGCATTCCACTTTTGGAGTATATGGTTTGTGTTGCCCCTATACCTATGTGCTCCTATTGCAATTTACTGTAACTTTACATTGCTTGCATTACTTCCTTTTGCTATTACTGCATATTTTTGGTATTATGTACATATATCTTGTGTATTGAAAGAAGAGTGGCCAGGGCACACCAATAGCATGAATCCTGATCCTGATAATGTTCAAGAATAAGTAGAAAGTTCGTTCTTGGAAGATGATATGTAGATATTTATTATAAATGCAGGTAGAAAGTAGAAATCTCAATCAAAAGACTGCGTTGTACAAAATGACCATGTGTCCAGAGCAGCCAGATGGTGATAAATGGTCAAAGTTACAATAGGATGTTTGAATGTAACAACAAGTCCATACAGCAAAACAGCCAACACGTGTTTCGTCTTTTAGACTTTGTCAAGGCTTCAGATGTATATAAAACATTATATGTAAACACGAAAGGTACATAGATCAAGCTGCTGGTAGTCATGAGTCCTTGGGAGAAATCAAATAGTATAGGCAAATGATGGCCATGATAAACCTCAAGTATTTGTGGAGCGAATAAACCCGTGCCGTGCGCGTCGGGGTTTTGGCAGAGTGTTTACATATAATGTTTTATATACATCTGAAGCCTTGACAAAGTCTTGAAGACGAAACACATGTTAGCTGTTTTGCTGTATGGACTTGTTGTTACATTCGAACATCCTATTGTAACTTTGACCATTTATCACCATCTGGCTGCTCTGGACACATGGTCATTTTGTACAACGCAGTCTTTTGATTGAGATTTCTACTTTCTACCTGCACTTATAATAAATATCTACACATTTTCCAAGAACGAACTTTCTACTTATTCTTGAACATTATCAGGATCAGGATTCATGCTATTGGTGTGCCCTGGCCACTCTTCTTTCAATATTTAGGCAACCACCCACTCTTCAGTGTGTGGCCCTCCGACACCTGTGGTGGCAGGTGTTAGGGCTAGCCTGGCACCCAACACCATATTGTTTAAATTTTATGACTTCGCTCGGAATTCACTATTGACATACGCTTTGCAGATGTGCAAGCACTCTCTGGCATCCGCCACCTTCTTCGCCTGACTATATTTTGTGTATATTTGGCATCCTCATACTGAGGGTACTCACTGAGATACTTTTGGCATATTGTCATAAAAATAAAGTACCTTTATTTTTAGTATATCTGTGTATTGTGTTTTCTTGTGATATTGTGCATATGACACCAGTGGTATAGTAGGAGCTTTGCATGTCTCCTAGTTCAGCCTAAGCTGCTTTGCTATAGCTACCTTCTATCAGCCTAAGCTGCTAGAAACACCTCTTCTACACTAATAAGGGATAACTGGACCTAGTACAGAGTGTAAGTACCCCTTGGTACCCACTACAAGCCAGGCCAGCCTCCTACACCATACCCGATCCCATCGCCATTAGCACACACATAGGCCAGCTCACAATGTGTACACCGCCAGCAGACAAATACCCCGACCCACCCTGACACAATGCCTTCACACACATCTCCATGCATTCATGCCACATGCATCGTGCCTACAGTGTACTCACCTGTTGGTCTGGAGGCCTATACAGCAGTCTGTACTCGGGTAGGACCCCATCTACCACTCACTCCAACTCCTCCGAAGTGAATGCTGGGGCCCTTTCCCCAGCCACACAGGCTATGGTAGGTTCCAGACACAGGTCACAGCAGCACATGCAGTGTAGGTTTTCTCCTGTGAAAGGTCAGGAAACAAGTGAGGAATGATAGAGAAAATGGCGGTCACGTCTTCGGCGTTGTACACCCTCACTGCCGGTGTAGATCCCCATTGGCCACTGTACCCCATAGGGCCCAATATTATCCAAAGAGGAATTGCACGGCAGTTCACGACCGCCTACCACTACGGCACACAACGTCACCTGAACTTCAGCCTCCTAAAGGACAGGTTCGGTGCCTCCATCTGACAGATGGATCCCTGTGCTACTCACCCGAGAAGGTCTGCCAGATAGTAGTGGCATGATGCATGTTGCACAACCTGACCCTATGACGCCATGTACCTTTTCTGCAGGAGGAGGACTCTGGAGATGCCCATGTGGCAGCAGTGGACCCTGAGGACTGAGGAAGAGGAGGCAGAGGATGAGGATGTGGACAACAGAACATTAGTGATCCATCAGTACTTTCCAATGAGACACAGGTGAGACAGTGTAACTTTTCATTTCTTTGACTATTGGTGTATTCTGTGTGGCAGTGGCATGCTGACATTACCCATTTGTTACCTCTACTTACTGTCACCTATGGATTATCATTTTACAGATGTTGGTGATATGACCACAATGCCGTGATGTGACCTCTATCGCCAGCAACAGGTCATTCATTCTATGCTCTCACTATGTACAGTTCATTTGCAATGGATGTAGATGTTTCAATCAATACAAATTTGCAGTACATGAAATACTAGTAGTCGGGTTTTATTCAAGGGTGTTTATTGTAGTGCTAAGAAATTGAGAGGAAAGTGCAATGGAATGGGGTGATGATGGGCGAAAGTCCAGGGTATTGTTCCAGTCTGTTTGTATCACAGGTGCAGTGTCCAAGGGGACATAGTCAGGGTAGCAATGGCAGCTCAAGGTGGACAACGTGACTGAGTGGGACAATCAGGAGAGTTTCATTTCCTGGCAGTGGTCTTGGCAAGTGTTTCTGGCTTCTGTCTGGGTTGCAGCGAACGTTTGCGGGGTGGTTCACCTTCTGCAGGGGGAGGGATGCTGGTGGCTTGTGGGTCGTGTGGCGGGGCCTCCTGGCCACTAGCAGCAGCGGAAGTGGAGGGCTGTTCAGTTGACTGGCTAGTGGTAGGGCCCCGCTGGTGTGACACTTCCTCCCTCATGATGTTAGTCATGTCTGCCAGCACTTCTGCTATGGAGATCAGGGTGTTGTTAACGGCCTGCAAGTCCTCCCTGATCCCCTGATACTGTCCCTCCTGCAGCCCCTTGTTCTCCTGCATGTTGTCAAGGATCTGGCACATTGTGTCCAGGGAATGTTGGTGGCCCCCAGGATCTCGGAGAGTGCCTCCTGGAGTGTCGTTTCCCTGCTCCTGTTCTCCTACTGGTGCACAGCAGTCCTCCCAGTGTCCCTTTTGGCCTGTGCCTCTGTCCCCTGAACGGTGTGCCCATTGCCACTGACCCCAGGTCCCTGATTGTCTTCTGGGTGAGGTGTGGACTGGGGTCCCTGTACAAGTGGGCATGCTGCTGATTGAGGTGTCCTGGGGACAGAGGTGTGGGTACGCTGGGTGGGTGCTGTGGTGTTGGTTCCTGATGGGGAGGTTCTGTAGTGGTCTGTGAGTCGGCTTGGGTGACTGGCTGTCCAGTGGTCCCTGATGGGACAGGTAGGTCATTGGCTGGTGTACCTGTGGGGATGTAAATGATGTATTATGCTTCAAGTGTATGACATTTGCACTTCCGTAGCTTCCCCTCTATGGTTGGTGTTGCCCTGCCAGCTGTTGCTTGTGTATGGTGATGTATTGTGGTTATATTAGTTTCCCTATGCTGTGCATGCTTTGGTGATGGGTGCCCATGCAGGGCTGGGTGGGCTCTCCATGCATTGGTATGACATGCAGGGCTTGGCATTGGGATTCGTGAGTTGTGTAGGTGCAGTGTGTGGGATGTAGTGGAGTGATGGGATTGAGGGTGAGGGTGTGAGATGGCATGCAGGTATGGGGGTTGTAAGTAGTAAATGTTGACTTACCAGTGTCCAGTCCTCTGGCTACTCCAGTGAGTCCCACAGGATGCAGTATTGGCAGTACCTGCTCCTCCCATACTGTGAGCCGTGGGAGAGGAGGGGGGGTCCACCGCCAGTCCTCTGTATGGTGGGCTGGTGCCTTGCTGCTATGGAACGTACCTTCCCCCGTAGGTCGTTCCACCTCTCCCTGATGTCATCCCTTGTTCTTGGGTCCTGTCCCACGGCGTTGACCCTGTCCATAATTCTCCGCCATAGCTCCATCTTCCTTGTTATAGATATCTGCTGTACCTGTGCTCCAAACAGGTGTGGCTCTACTATGACAATTTCCTCCACCATGACCCTTAACTCCTCCTCAGTAAAACGGGGGTCCCTTTGTGGTGCCATGGGTGTTATGTGATGTGTGTTGGTGAGGGTGTTTTGGGTAATGTGGTGGGGTGTGTGATGTGGAGTGCATGAGGGGTGTATGGGTGTATGTGGTGTGTGTGTCTAGTTGTCTCTGTGCTCTTCTTCTCAGCTCCCTGGCAGTAACTGTTGTTTGTAAAGTGTTGTTGGTAATGTGGGTGTGTGTTCTATATTGCTGTGGGTGGGTGTGTGTGGTGTGTGTATGGTTGTCAGGTGTGTGTATTTTTCGTATTGGCCAAGGTGATGTTGTTTTGTATGTGGGTGTCCATTCTGAGCGCGCCGGTATGTACCGCCAATGGTTTACCGCCGTTGAATGTCCACCGTTGTGACTGCTGGGTCATAATGTTATGGGCGTTGTTTTGTTGGCGTAACGGTATGAGTTTTGTGACTGCCACTTTTTCACTGACCTTTGGTCTGGCGGATTTGTGTATGTGGCTGTATTCTGTCGGATTGTTGTGTTTGTGTCATAATATGGTGAACAGATATTCGCCACAGCCGAGGTAAGTTTTTTTATTTTTATTTATTCATTTATTTATTCAGTTTAACAATCAGACAGCAACAAGCCCGTGAGCAGGGCATATACAAACAAAGACAATCCTAGTACAGCCCAAGCATCAATTGAACGCCAGCCAATAATGGATGTAATAAGGGACATGGTCCCGATATACTCAGTACAGCAGGGGCCTATCTACATATCACATACTGGCCATAGGACTGAACATTAGAAACATGTCTAAAAAAAAGGGGCTAAATGTTACCTCGCTCCCAGGGGAAGAAAGAACAGGTAAGGAACCAACAAAAGAGACGAAGTGTGGCAGGGAGGAACACGGGCAGCACAGTCATCCATCCCAGCAAACCAACATGGCACAGACAGGCGGCAAAGCAGGGCGGGTCTTCCGCGTGCATGGCCAACCAAGGAAACACACAGCACATCATGTATGGGACTCCAGATAGGAGCGCAGGGGCGCCCAAATGTCCCTCGGACGGGAGCCCTCAGGGACCAACTCCCAAAAAATCATTAGCTGCTCCTGACAGAACGCCGCATCTCGCAGCCAGTCGGCCCCGCGAGGAGCCCGGCCCCTCCCCCAGTACATCGCCACTCTTCGCTTAGCAAGCAGCAGCAGTAATCCCACCAGCCTCGGCGAATCCGTCGGCACCCCGTCCACTAGTCCAAGCAGCGCCAGCTTAGGGGAGAAAGGCAGATCCAGGCCAGTAATTTCCGCAATCACACGCATCACTTCTAACCAGAAGGCACGCACCTCCCCACAATTCCATACCAAGTGTAAAAAATCAGCGTCCGGGGCGTGACACCTTTCACAATTGGCATCCGCACGCAGCCCCATAACGTAGAGTCTACGAGGGGTGCAATACAAACGGTGCAGAAATTTGAAATGGATAAGTCACAGCCGATAGTTCCGCAAGAGCACTCTCATATGCGCACTGCATTACTTCCACACTTCTTCAGATATGCACTCCCGACGTCCATTTCCCATCTGGCTTTAGCAGGCATATCATAGCAATATCCCTCTGCTGTTCCTGCAAACACCTATACAGCCTGGAAATGAGTTTGCCGCGACTGCACACACCACAACAGCTCCAGAGCCCGACAAGTCCTCGGAATTGCTGGGAGACCCGCAAAACGCTGGCGAAGCATCGCATAGACTCGCAAAGCATATAGCGTTATCGGCTCCCTCTCCAAGTGCTGCGTCGGGTGAAATCAGCCACCCCCCTTCAAACCAATCACCCAAAGTAGATAGACCCAAGCCGTCAAGGAAGTCCTGCAGCCGCATGTCCTGGGACGTCCTCTCGTCAGCGACATCCAAAACCGGCATCGTGGGAGCAAAGGGCTCACTTCTCCGACCGTCGCACAAAGCCTTCCAGGCCCTGGAAGTGCACACCACTGTATCCACTCCATGGGACCGGGGTCGAGACAAACACCCAAGGACCCGTGGCAGCCTATCCGGCCACACCGCATCACTCTCAGGCGCAAGATGTGGCAGGTAGCGCACAGGGCGTATCCAATAGTACACAAAGTGGGCCTGCGCACAATAATAATAAAGCTCCAAATCTGGGGAAGCCAAACCGCCCAATTCAAAGGGCAATGTCAGCTTCTCCCAAGCAATCCTGGGCTGCCTGCCTGCCCAGACCATTCGTATCATAGCCAAATGAAGGCGCCGCAGGAAACCAGCAGTAATTGCCAGTGGGAGGTTCACAAATAAGTACAGAAATTTTGGCAGTACGACCATTTGAGCAATAGCTATGCGCCCAATGAGCGACAACGGCAGGGAGCGCCACACCTCGATCCTGTCTTCCAGCCAAGCTACCAGCCTACCATAATTAGCCAACCAAAGCATTTCAACATCACAGCTCAGCCAGATTCCCAAGTATCTGACCGGACCGCTCGCCCACTCAATAGGATACCTGGACTGGAAGCCCGCTGTCCCAGCAGTGAGAGGCAGCACAACCGATTTAGACCAGTTGATCGTTATGCCAGAAAAGGCACTGAATCGAACAATCTCGTTAAGAAGAACATCGAGGTTCTTACTCGGTTCGCGGACATACAGCACAATGTCATCAGCGTAGGGCAAGATTAATATGGGCCGCTGCCGGAACGGCATCCCTCTGTAATTATGGTGTTGTTGCAGAAAGGCTGTGAGTGGCTCCATTGCTATTGCAAAGAGGAGTGGGGAGAAGGGGCACCCCTGGTGGGTCCCCCGGAAGGGGTCTGAAATACTGCTGTTTAGCCGCAATCGAGCAACAGGGTCTGTGTACAACAACCGAATCAATGCGACGAATCGCGCTCCCAGGCCCACTCTGCCGACCAGCGCAAACAAATACTTCCACGCCAGCGAGTCAAACGCCTTTGTGGCATCTAAAAACACCGCAGGCGCCTCCTCCTCTGCCTCAAGCGTGCCCAGCACCGCAAAGAACGTTAGCAGATTATGCGTCGTCGACCGCCCCGGAACAAACCCAGACTGGTCAGGAAGCACCAGCCGCGACATCAATGGCTGTAATCGCGCCGCTATCACCTTGGCCAAGATTTTATTATCCACATTAATCATAGAGAGTGGGCGGTATGAATCACAGCTATGGGGGTCCTTGCCAGGCTTGAGAATCGTAACAATCAGCGTTTCCCGAAGGGAGGCGGGAAGAGCTCCAGTCTCCATCGCCTCAGTGTAAACTTCCAACAATTGAGGAGCTAGTATATCAGAATACTCTTTATAGTAAGCAGGGGTCAGGCCATCCAAACCAGAGGACTTATCTCCGGGTAGGCTGCTAATCGCCACCTTCACCTCCTCCATGGAGAAGGGAGCATCAAAATAAGCTCTATGTGCATCGTCAAACCAAAGCAGACTGATCTCAGAGAAATATTCCAGCGCAGCCTCACTATTCAGCTCATTGGGAGCAGAGTACAAATCCATAAAATATCTAGTAAAAACGTTCATAACTCCCTCCGTCCCAGCAACTCACCCTCCAACCCATCTATTTCAGTAACATAGCTGCTAGCCCAAGGCTTGCGTAGCATATTCGCCAGTGTGCGTCCCGCTCTATCACCCTCACCATAGTGCCTGGCCCTGGCATAATTCCCCAAAAAGCAAACTTCCCTCAAAGAGGCCTCCTCATAGAGAGATACCGCGCCCCACAAGGCCGCTAGTGTTTCACCAGACCAATCTACCACCAATTTGGCCCCCAGATCAGCAATTCGAGCCTCCAAATCTGCCAACTCCCGCCGCAGCGATCTTAACGCCCCGTGCTGCTTCGACAGGCACACTCCACGGATGACCACCTTAAAAGCCTCCCAAAGCATCCCAGCGGAGTTCACCGATCCACTATTCTCGTCAAAATATTGAGTGATAGCCTTGCGAACCTCCTCACGGAACGCCACATCCCGAAGCACCCCCCTGTGGCAAACACCAGGCAAAGGCTGCGCCCTACCCCCCGCCCCCGGCATCTCCAGCTCCAGATTGACCGGAGAGTGATCTGACAGAGTCCAGGCCAGATGCTCCACTGAACGTGTCCAGAGCTCCACATCATGCGTGCCCAGCCAGAGATCCAGGCGGGACCAACTATTGTGCACATAATTAACACATGTGCCCTCCCTCTTGTCCCCATGCCTCGCCCTCCATATGTCAATCAAAGCGCCATCACACATAACTGTTGACAAAGCATCAGCAGCGGCAGAGTGCTGCGACCTGGACGAGCTTTCCCGATCCCTCTCCGAATCAAGAACTACAGTGAAGTCACCTCCCCAAATCACAGCGCCACCCCCCAACGATTCAACCAGGCACCAGACCTCGCAGAAGAATTCAGGACCGTCAACATTAGGGCCATAAATCGAGACAAGCCTGCAAGGTCTGTCTAGTAGCATTCCACTCATCAGAACATAGCGCTCATTCGGATCCACTATAACTCGCTGCGTGCGCCACTGCAGCCCCTTACGCAGCAAAAACGCCACACCCCGTGCATACCGTGAAAACACCGCACTGTGACATTCACCGATCCATCCAGCTTTCAAACGATGCTGTGTAGCCGTTACCAAGTGCGTTTCCTGCAGCATACATATTTCGATATTCTGTCACTTAACATAGGCAGACATGAGCCGCACCTTGCGTCCATCATTCAGGCCACGCACATTCCAGGTGAGGCATTGAAGAGGCGCCATCCTACCCTGCGTCACCGAAGCAACAATACCAAAATTCCATGCCACCACTCCACTCCCCCCAACCCGCCAGCTGCACATAGAAGTAGAAAGCAAAGATAAAGGACCAAAGAACAAAGAGGAAACAAATTACCAACAGACCCACCCACGCAGACCCCCCAACCGGGTCAATACCAAAACCCACCCCCCAAGCCCAAAAAAACAGGTGTAGTGTCAGAGCGGCAAATATGAAAAACAAAGATACTGCAACATCACTCCCAAATAAACGTCAAAATTCACTGGTTCTCCAGCACTCATGGGCAGTTAATCATTGTCACTTAGGTCAGCTCGCTCAGCTCCAGCATCCGCCACCCCCACAGCTGCAGACCTCCGGGGGATTGTCTTAACAAACATAGCCGCCAGCTTCGGGTCTGTAAAAAAATGTAATGTGCCCCCATGTTGTACACGGAGATTCGCAGGGTAAATAAGAGAGAATCTGGCATCAGTCAGACTTAACGAGCGTTTCATTGGCAGGAAGGCCCTTTGCGCCGCCTCTGCCAGGCAGGCCATTAAAAGGGGCTCAGTCCCTGGGCAAGGCCGTGTCCGGGCACCCAGTAGAGCAGGAGGGGTCCCACCCGTCCCACAGCCTGGGGGCAGCTGCCCCAGACGAAATTCTTGATGATTCGATAGGCCCACCAGCAGTCGAGGCTCCCAGGCCCGACAGCGTCGTGCAGGCCACCGGCGCCAAATGCAGAGAAGCGCCACCCTCCACAGGCCTCAGGTCCGTGAGGTCAACGTCCGCGGCAACACAGGGCCGTGGTCCAAAGTGACCACTGAACCGGCCCTGCAAATGCGCACCTCAACCCAGCACACAGCTGACAGCAGCTCTCCGTCCGCAGACCCAGCCGGCAACCAGCCAGCACAAGCGTAGGGGTGCGTCTCCGACACTGCGGGCCAAGACTAGGCCCGAACCCGCCCTCCAGCTGCACGGAGCGGCCACCGCGGAGCCTCCTCCAGTCCAGGAACAAATAATAACGGGAGCACCACTGCCAGGGAGACCTCACCCCGTCGCCGGAGCTCCGCTGCTGCCGTTCCAACAGAAGAAATGCTGAATTAATGCCCTAAGCCCGGCAGAGCCTCACATAGTGACGGCCATCTTGCCGGCAGGCTAGTCAAGCCCCCCACAGCGGCGGTAAGTTGGCGGCCGTCAGTGTGGTGGTAAGCGGGATTTACCGCCAGTGTCATAATGAGGGCCATAGTGTATACACGTGCCCTGAGATGATTAACTTCTTCCCCCTCAAGCTGACTTTTTACATCTTGAATTTGTAGTGCCACCGTTTGTGTTGAGGTCCAATGGGGACATTAGAGGGGTTCCTTCTTTATAACTTGTAAGTTTCCACGTTCTGAGTTTGCTTGTTCTCTTTGATGACTGTCTCTGGATAAGGGTTGTGGGACTGCAAATAGAGGCATGGTGTTTGCAGATATCCAGTAGTGTATCTCCTAGTAGGTAGCTAGCAATACAAAATTGATAAAAGGAAGGCCAACAAAGCCACGCCAGGTAAGGGGAAAACAAAAAAAATAATGAAAAGTGTGTGGGGGGGTGGAATTGTACTCTCGATGCAATTGATGACTTAATCGAAAAGGTTGAGTCAATTTTGAGTATAAGTGGAAATTGGCTAGCACACACACTAGTAAAATCAGCTTTTTACAAGAAACATGGAGGTTCACATAGCCAGAGAGTGCTGAGTGTGACACCCCCTTGTAGACAATACATACCAAGCCATCAATTCCCCAGGACTAGCTGAGAGCAACACTCTGGTAGACACTATACATCAAGCCACAGCCCCCCCAGGATTAGCTCATACCACAAGTGAAACTGAGGGGATGGAATGGCCTAACAGTCCCAAAGTAGCACCCAGCCCTGGAAGCACGGGAGAGGAGGGGGAGGGATTGCTGTAACTTGTAAAAACTGATTTGTGTTACTAGCCTCATTGGAAGAACCACAAAATAGGTTAATGCAATCCCCAGCAGAAGGCCAGAATGCTATTACTCAGATCCATGGCAGCCCGCTGCCCAATCTTTAGCTAGCTCCAGTTCTATATCTCTTCACAATCCCAAGGGCAACTTAGCAAAGCACAAAGTAATTTCAGCAAACACAAGGTGGGCAATCTCTACTTTAAACTTGATGCTCTGACAAAAGAAGCTAAGACTCATTGGGAGATTAGTAGCTCAAATTAGCAATACAGGGGTTAGTCTGAGAAATAAAGCACCCAAACAAGGCATCACACAAACTGACTATACACGGAGCCTGAAAACAGGCAACAAGATGACACAACTACCTAGGCACAACACAGGGCCAGCACCCAAAAATGGAGATAGCATCTCTTGCATGCAAGACTTTAGAAATGCCTCTAGAGGGGAGAGAGTGTAGCCGAAGTTAAAGAGCAGGGACAATAACTCAATTACCGAAAAGGTGGGGAGTAGTGGGGAGGCAAAATGATTGTAGGCCATGTCCCATAAATCTGCACTTTGGAAATTTTTATTTTGGGGTGACCACGGGGAGAATCTAGAACCAGCGTCAAAATGGGTGGGAGCCTCCAAACACCCAGAGGATAGGAATGGTGCCCAGTGATATCTAAAGTCAGTCCCAGCCGATAGTTTCAAAAAGTACCCATAGGCTTCTGGGGACTACCAAAAGTAAATTTGATCAATGTCCCCAAGTTTAAACGAGAGGATGGGGAAGATGAAGATTCCCTTAAAAATAAGGTGACACATTGGATCAGGCACAAGCAGCAGTATCTGTCAATAGTACGTGCTGATATAATCAAAGCTGAACGCCTACCGAGCAAAAATGGAAGTCTGGACTGTATTACCCTGTTGTTAGGTTCAAAAAGTTTAGTTGAACGACTAATCGCTCTTGACCTAAGAACTAGTTCATCCTCAAACTCAGCAGTTAGATTTAAGCTGAACTACCTGAAGGATACTGATAACATTCAGGGAGAACTTGAATCTGTGGACTGACTAAGAAGATCTAAGTCCCCAAACAAGCGTAGCAGGGGTCTTGCACAGAGCTTCCCAATTTCAATAGGTCCTATCTTAGATAATCCAACTTCAGGGAGCCCTTCTTGTATGAACCAGGGGTTTGATGGATCGTCCATCCAATCAGACCCTGTAGGTTGCACACAAGAAATCCAAAGGAAGCAATGAAGTCTATTGTTTGTTGGAATACTGCACACCTGAAGCAGAAATTTATCAATCCAAATTGGCAGGAGTACATGTACCAGTTCACCCACTACTTACTCCAGGAAACGTGGCTGACAGAGCCACCACAGAAGCTAGGCTATAGGACTTTTAGCATCAATGCAGTTCCCTCGTCAAGAAGTAGGCCATCAGGGGGACTGGCTACATGGGTCAATATCTCTCTGAATGTGACAATAGAAGTATTGACTTTGCCTTCAGCAGGCATACTTGGACTAAAGATAAAAACTACAAACTGCTCTGAAGTACATTTGTTTAATGTTTATCTCAGACCTAGAATAGGTAGAATTTGGTCCTAGTAATGGAAATACTAGATGGTTAACTTAGTTCTATAAGCCCTGAAGCTATAGTTTTTATAAGTGGTGACTTAAACTGCAGATTTGAGCCCCTAGCCTGCCTGGAATCAATTTTTGAGGAAGAGCACAGGGTGAGAGGAATCCCTTCCCTAGAGGCAAGGCACAACCGTTCCTTGCACAGTGTTCGTTCTGCAACTTGCTCATTTTGCAGGAGAACACGGACTGTGCATCTGTATCTGCAAATTGACAGGTGACAGACCAAGCACATTCATCTTGAAAAGAGGTGACAGTGAAACTACAATCAATTATGTTTTGGCTCAATATGGAGTAGCCTAATAGACTTGAAAGTGTACAATAGAGAAGACAGCGACAATCAAGCAATGCGTCTAGTACTGTCAAGAACATAATTCGAGTCCTGGGCCCAGAACATTCCAGATAACTTTATTCAGCCTATTGTTATTAATAACCGTAGATCAGTCAAATGGCCACTCAGTGAACAACCATGACACCATGACAGGGATATATAATGCATTTACTAATGATTTGTTACTTTTTGCAGACAACCTGCCCTCAAATATCCTTATACTATCTATCCATCATACCTTAGTTGAGAAAATTAAACCACATTTTACTAAGCCTAACTGAAAAAGTCACAATACTTGCATATTTAGGTGTCTATCAAACAATCTGTGGTATACAAAGGCCTGTTGAGCAGTTAAGAAGTGGCTAGTAATGTCCCTGAAGTCCAAAAACATGAAGCTAGTGAGAGAATCAAGAGCAGAATATAGAAAAGTGCTAGCTCAAGTTGAAAGAAATTGGAATGAGGACAACTAGAATGACCTGATCATAGCGGCCCAAAACAAAGATAGTGTTACATTCTGGAAAATAATCATTCACAGAAGTAAAGAAGGTTCCATCTGTGCGTGTCACTGCTTGGACCCCAGCACCTGGAGCAGACACTTTAACCAAGTATATTCTGCAACACTGGGACCCTTGCGTTCTTTGTCTGGTCTGATTCCAATCGAACTGTCCCCCATTTTAGGCAAGAAGAGACTAGGCAAGCGATAGGTGCAATAAAGCCTGGGAAAGCTCCAGGCCTTGAACAAATATCAGGTGATCCTTTGAAGCATGGCACAGCAGTGTGGGTCCCATTTATAAATCTGTTATGCGATGCAGTGGCTTCTGGAGCTCCAATTCCAGACACCTGGAGAGGGGAGAAATAGTTCCTATTTTTAAAAAATATAACAAGCAAGATTCAACAAACTATAGACCTATCAGTCTAATAGATACTTTACAAAAAGTCTACGCTAAACAACTTCTAAATAAACTCAGCAATTGGACAGAAGAGAACGGTATACTCTCACCATTCCTAGCAGACTTCACAGAAAGATAGTATGACTGATCAGGTCTTTAGAATTCTATGTAGAGCGTGGACATAGAGGGCATCTGTACGTAGGCTTTGTGGACTTAAGCCAGATTTTGATCTGGTCCCAAGGGGGTTATTATGGGATTACTTGCAAAAACAAGCCATTCCCAATGAGCTCTTGGGGCAGATAGTCAGACTGTACCAATGCACTTATGGTAAAGTCCACTGGGGACCTGGGGGGGGGTGCGTGGCTAACCGCCAAAGATGGAGGACGCATAGCGGAGAAGCTTCCAGATCAGCCCCGATCGACCTTATATAATCCTCTCCTTTATGTGCGCCACCGGCTCCAAGAGGTTAGGAGACCTGGAGAGATAGTGTAACAGGGCTGTGCATAGACGAAAACGATTCCTGTGGGGTCAAAATGGGGTGGATGGATGCAGAGAGGCCTGGGCACAGTGAGCTGTGAGGCCCAGATAATCACCCAGTGGCAGGGGGAGCCATTACAAGCAGTCGGCTGAGGACGGAAGCACTAACTTGCCGTAGAGAGGACAGTGTCGGAGGAAGGAACGGGGCTTAGAGCCCTGGAGATGCTTGGAAGTGAGTGGGAGCCGGCGGCCAGATGTTATTGAGGAAGCCAGAGGGCCCGACCCTCACCTCCACAGAGCTGCACAGCAGTGACTGAGAGGTCCAACTGTGATCGGCGATACCTCCTGTGTTGAGGGGGGCTGGTGCGGCTCCTCATATCAATAGGCCGGCACAAACTGTATAAACAGCTATAGAGCAGACGGCTCGGAGAGGGCATCAGGGCCTGAAGCCCTGGAGACACTTGGAGGTGAGTGGGAGCAGGTGAGCCAAAGTTATCGAGGAGGCCAGTAGGCCCGCTCCTCACCTCTATAAAGCTGCACTGCAGTGAAGGGGTGGCCCCGCTGTGACCGGCGGCACCTCCTATGTTTGGGGGGACTGGGCGTCCGCCTGGTCGATAGACTGGCACACATTCCATGATCTCCACGGTGGGACCGCCAGAGAGGGAACAATTTGCCCAGACTGGATACACAGCCTAGAAATCTACCGGCAGCTTTGGACTGAATAAAGAAGACTACTGGTGTAAACAGAACAGACATTAGAGCTCGCGCTGGGCAGACTGTATTAAGACGAAGACCCATAGGGCCTAGAACAAAGTAGTATTTATGAATGGCGAGGTGCCAGTGGTCCAGATTCTACAAGAGATTACACTTCTACGTATTAGCAGTAGAGTGATTTAATGTCTGAGCAGCGGATTCTGTGGGGCCAGAGGTGTACGCCTTTGCTGGGAGCACATCCGTTCATGGTGCATTCCCATGTCAAACAGGATTACTTTAGAAGCCATCCCAGAGTCATTGGATGATCATCCAACTACTATAGAGATCATTTTCTCATCATCAGACATCATCAAGCTCTTGAAGTCATCAGCAAAGTTTAGAAACCTGAGCCTGATGATTCGCGGATGACTTGAAATTGTGTATCTGATGACTTCAAAAGGTGTGACTAATTCTGATGACTTCAAGAGGATTTCAAAATGAGTATCTGATTACTTCACATGGTGTGACTATTACTGATGACTTTAGGAGGATTTAAGAATGTGTATCTGATGACTTCACAAGGTGTGACTGTTCCTGATGACTTCAGGAGGATTTAAGAATAAGTATCTGATTACTTGATAAGGTCCAATTGTTCTTGATGATTTGAATGTGATTTGAAGACCTCCACAGGCATCTTTTCTTTTTAACATTATGCATTTTCTCCTGGTGGTTTGACAATAATTTGCTGATTACCCCAAGAATATACTCACTATTTTGTTTTCATTTTTGTCAGAAAGGTCCAAACCTACTGTGTGATTTCAGAATGACTTGCTAGTTACTACTCAGTGAACACTATTTAAGTATTACATGTGTTTTCTTTAAATGCAAATTAGCACACAGTGTGCTATATCAGACTAAGTAAGAAAAGTCACAAGTAAATATTTTTTTTATTTGACATATCTTGTATGTATAATAATCAGTATTAACAAGTAAATTGTGATAAAATGTTCAAAACGTTAATTTTGATTCCACTTGGTCAATTGTAGGTAGGGCCATTGCAATTAAGCAGCAATGGAGTGTGAAATTATTGGGCAGTACTGCCTGAACCATGCAGCTGGGAAAAACAAATTATGAATTCAAAGAATGAAAATTATACAGCATGTTGTGTGAAATTTAGCTACTTGATGTTTTAAAAAAGTGTTGCAGACTTGAGCAACTTGAAACTTTACATGCATTTTTTTAACTGTGCAAAGTGCTAAGTCAGCCGAATGCCTGCTGTAGGGAATTGCAAGTCACTTGTTTGAAATTCTGAATAGTGACTGATCCTTTCATCCTCTTCAGTAGAAAGTGGACAAAAATCAGAACCCTATGGGTTAGTCATTCATAATATTAATTGCTTCCAAATCAAGACTTCAGTAAAATATCCAACAGCAAATCTTATTCCAGAACCAAAGATCTAGATGGAAAGACAGGGTCCTGAAAATCTCTGTAAAAGCCACAGCGCACAAGGTCCAGAATCTTGAATCCTGCTCCAGGGCTCATGGGAAGTGTTTGAGGTCACTGAACGTGAAACGCATTAACCACCCAAATCCAAACAGAACCCAATCTTGATATAGATGATGTTGATCTTAATTGAAGCACTGCAACAGGCAAGCATGGCAGAGCACCTTCCATTGTAACCCCTACCTTTTGATTTAATGAACTCTTAGGTCAACAACTATGGGCGGCGTGAAGTCACCTGAGACAGAAGAGGCACTTGGGAGGGAATGGTGACAGCAGCACACCCTTTCACTCCTAAGGTTGCTTTTGTAATCAATGCAGTGGACCTGAGGCTTGCCATTACATTTGTAAATGTTAATAACACTCATATAGCAGCTTAGATTTATGTGATATCCCTTTACCATGGGAAGTAAGAGCCTTTTAGCGAACTTCAAAATACACTTAATTTATGGACAGAATGCTTCACCGACAACTGCACTTTATGCACTTGATGGGGGTACGACATTCTATAAATTACCAAGTGGTAGTGGTATTCTCCTTTATTTGAGCAGTCACTGGGAATCCTTAAGTTAGGAAGCATGTTACAGTGTTTGAGAAAGATAGATGCTATTCCTGTAGAGCAGTTGTTCCCAACCTTTTGACTTCTGTGGACCCCACTATCATTACTGGAACCCGAGGACCTCCACTGAATCATTATTGGAATCGGGGACCCACCTCTGAGTCATTACTGAAAGCTGCGGACCTAATCTGTTAATATTTATTTTTTAAGCTGTCAGGGACCCCCTGAGGAGGCTTTGCGGACCCCCAGCGGTCCCCCGACCACAGGTTGGGAATCACTGCTGTAGAGTATAGCTGTCTGTTGCTTCACTCAACATTTCATCTTTTCTGAATTGCTTGTTGCATTCTGGGATTGCGAGTCATTAAAAGTGAAACTACCAGTTCCTTGCGTAATGTGTTGTAGGTAAAAAAACAGATATGCACATCTTAATTGGTACATAAACATATGTGCCAATAGACTGGATTCAGGTGGCAGATTCCCTAGATGGCCATAGCCAGTGCTTTAAATGGGCCGGTACTGTCCGGTACCTAGTACCGGCACTTTTTCATTTTGAGAGGGAGAGTACCAGCTTTTCTCAAGAAAAACGTAATACTTTTTAATTGGAGAGTACCGGCACTTCTCAGAAACAAGCAGGTACTCTGATACATAGTACCTGCACTTCTATTTTTCCATTTCAAGCACTGGCCATAGCTGTCTCCCGTCTGAAACTGTCCGTGCTTCAATAAAAATGCAATGGGGAAATGACACCCCACCCTATTTTTATTTTCCAAGATCTCTCACTTTCTTTTTCTAACATGTTACTGCATAAATCACCACATAGCATGTATGCATAAATCACCTCAAAACCTCGGTGCGCACGTATAACGTGCTGTTTGCATTGCTCTTAAAACACACTTACAATTTCCTGTTGTCCACCCATTCTTGTACATCCCAATCTATAAGCAGCAACGGAAGGAAACTCCTGCAGAGATCGAAAATATCGAGAGAAATACATTTTCGAATTAACTTCCATTACAGGCATTTTTAAGTGTAAGGAAAATAAAAATGTTACTTATGCTAAAAATAATGGAATGCTACAAAGTAAATCGGAACAGTGGTATTTTCTACCTTACTAAAAACTTTTTTGAAACTCTAGATTCCATGCAGTTGCATTGAGTCCACCTGCTTTTAGCTACACCTGCGACAGCTGGCCCACCAATGTAAAACTTGCCTCAAAGAAACGCAATGTCTTTCTAGCACGCGTCTAAAGAAAGCACTTTGGGACGGACATCCGGTGCCGGAAGGGATTGCCACACAGGAAGTAACGTCACTTGACTGCGCCGCCATTAGGGAACATGAGAGCATTCGGCTGGGAAACGAACAGGAATACGAAATAGGAGAATGATTGTTCTTCTTTGCCCCTTTCAAATGCAATATTCTGCAGTTCACAACTCGGAGATCTCACATTCAGCCTCTGTTTCCGAAAATGCTTTGAGGTAAAAGCACAGTGAGTGCAAAAGGGAATCTGTGTACTCCAAAATGGAGAGCATCCGATAACAATTGAGGGGATAGTGGTTATTTTTCGTTCTGGCATTGCATCACTTGTAAAATATGATTTAATCCCACAGCAGTTTTATTCTCTGTTTAATTGTGGCCTGACTCGGGCATGGTTTTGGAGATAAGCTTTATTTTACCAAAAACTACTCAGCTGTGTATTTAGACATTTAAAATGTGTGCAATCAATTTCCGTGCTCCTAATGCGCATCAGCAACAGCTGACAACTAGTTTATCTTTTTCTGATGGTTAATAAATGCCTTGTGTATCATTCACCTTTTGGCCTTTCTCGTCTGTTTATTAATTGCGTTCCTTTCCCTTCGGTTCAAGTTGTCCAGAAAACTGAAAAAATATACTCTTGTTCAATTGGAGACTAGCCTCTAATGGCACGTGGGTATAGTTTTTAGTCTCTAATAGGACGAGGATGTGTGTATTCAGTTTTGTGGAGCAGAACTCGACCTAAAGGGATTTAAATGATTAACTATAGTATTCTATATATTACACAAGGTCACATTTGTTTTTTCTTTAGCCATGGGAAGGTTACGTGACTTGCCGAGAATCACAGGCTGTTGAGCGGGTGCCGAGCCTCGATCCTGGTTCCTCTCAGTTCCAAAGACAGTAGTTCAGGCCATAACGCAACATCTTTTACTACCTGGAGGTTTCTGCAGGTATGATACATACTTGCCTGTGACACCAATGTATTAGGTATAGGCTTCCTTTTTTGCAAAGCATGTCCCTACGGTTTTCACAATGGAGTCAGTCCTGTGGCTTTTTGTAGGGCACGTCTATATACCACGATTTTAAGCTGGCTTCCAGTAGCATGACCGTTTTTCACCTCACATAGGCTATGTTTGCTAAGCTATTCTTCGGTCACTGCTGGGGCTGGAACATTTTCAACATTACCAAACAACCAGTGATACAAACGTGGTGGTAATAAGTGTCCGTCTTTCCATTCGTTCCACCTACCACAGGTACATCAATTCTTGGGAAGCTGTCAATGGCATTTTTATTGGACTGACGATTTACTAAATCACACTGTAACTATAATCGTGGTTTTTACTTGTGGTCTTTGCCTTTGAGACACTGCTTTTCGGTCTTGTCAATGGTAAGGGGCACAGTGGTGTCAGTCATAATGTCCCAGCTGTTCCTGCAGCCCCTTCAATTATTTCA